>NC_068920.1:58395579-58710100 GCF_023091745.1 Budorcas taxicolor
TAGGTTCATCCACCTCACTGAGACTGACTTGGATGTGTTCTTTTTTTTATAGCAGATCAATATACCATTGTATGTATGTGTATATATATATATATATATATATACACACACACATACACAATTCTTCTATGAGCATCTTGTATGTATGTGTGTGTGTATATATATATATATATATATATATATATATATATATATATATAGTACAATTTCTGTATCCATTCATCTGTCAATGGATATCTAGGTTGCTTCCATTTCCTAACTATGGTAAAAAGTGTTGCAATGAATATTAGGTACATGCTCTTCTTTCAATTCTGGTTTTCTCAGGATATATGCCCAGTAGTGAAATTGCTGGGTCATATGGTAGTTCCATTCCTAAGTTTCTTTTTTTTAAATTATTTTTACTTTACTTTGCTTTACAATACAGTATTGGTTTGCCATACATTGACATGAATCAGCCACAGATGTACATGAGTTCCCAGTCCTGAACCCCCTCCCACCTCTCTCCCCATATCATCTCTCTGGATCATGCCCGTGCACCAGCCCCAAGCATCCTGTATCCTGTATCGAATAAAAACTGGTGATTCATTTCTTACCTGATAGTAAACATGTTTCAATGCCATTCTCCCAAATCATTCCACCCTCTCCCTCTCCCACAGAGTCCAAAAGTCTGTTCTATACATCTGTGTCTCTTTTGCTGTCTCGCATACAGGGTCGTCATTACCATCTTTCTAAATTCCACATATATGTGTTAGTATACTGTATTGGTGTTTTTCTTTCTGGCTTACTTCACTCTGTAAAATCGGCTCCAGTTTCATCCACCTCATTAGAACTAATTCAAATGTATTCTTTTTAATGGCTGAGTAATACTCCATTGTGTATATGTACCACTGCTTTCTTATCCATTCATCTGCTGATGAACATCTAGGTTGCTTCCCTGTCCTGGCTATTATACACAGTGCTGCAATGAACATTGGGGTACATGTGTCTCTTTCATTTCTGGTTTCCTTGACGTGTATGCCAAGCAGTGGGATTGCTGGGTCATAAGGCAGTTCTATTTGCAATTTTTGAAGGAATCTCCACAGTGTTCTCCATAGTGGCTGTACTAGTTTGCATTCCCACCAACAGTGTAAGAGGGTTCCCTTTTCCCCACACCCTCTCCAGCATTTATTGCTTGTAGACTTTTGGATCGCAGCCATTTTGACTGGTGTGAAATGGTACCTCATTGTGGTTTTGATTTGCATTTCTCTGATAATGAGTGATGTTGAGCATCTTTTCATGTGTTTGTTAGCCATCCATATGTCTTCCTCTAGATCACTTTCTAACACCATACACAAAAATAAACTCAAAATGCATTAAAGATCTAAACCTAAGACCAGAAACTATAAAAATCCTAGAGGAGAACATAGGCAATCACAGCAGGATCCTCTATGATCCACCTCCCAGAATACTGAAAATAAAAGCAAAAAATAAACAAATGGGATCTAATTAAAATTAAAAGCTTCTGCAGAACAAAGGAAACTATAAGCAAAGTGAAAAGACAGCCTTCTGAATGGGAGAAAAACATAGCAAATGAAGCAACTGACAAACAACTAATCTCAAAAATATATAAGCAACTTATGCAGCTCAAGTCCAGAAAAATAAACGACCCAATCAAAAAATGGGCCAAAGAACTAAATAGTTTTCTTTCTTTCTTTCTTTTCTTTCTTTTTTTAAGGAATCTCTATACTCTTCTCCACAGTGATAGTATCAATTTACATTACTGACAACAGTGCAAGGGAATTCCTTTTTCTCCACATTCTCTCCAGCATTTATTTTTGGTACATTTTTAAAAGATGACCATTCTTACTGGTGTATGTTGGTGCCTCATTTTAATTTGATTTGAATCTCTCCAATAATGAGTGATATTAAGAATCTTTTCATGTGTTTGTTGGCCATGTATACTTCTCTGGAGAAATACCTGAGTAGGTCTTTCACTCCTTTTCTTTATTAGGTTGTTTGTCTTTCTGTTATCAAGCTGCATGAGCCGCTTGGATATATTGGAGGCTAATCCTTTGTCAGTTGTTTTGCTTGCAATTATTTTCTCCAATTATGAGTGTTGTCTTTTCATCTTGCCTATTGTTGCCTTTACTGTGGCAAAGCTTTTAAGTTCTATTTGTTTACATTTGACTTTATTTTAACTACTCTAGGAGTCAAAAAGGATCTTGCTGTGATGTACATCAAAGAATGTATCACCTATGTTTTCCTCTAAGAGATTTGTATTCCATTGACTTACATTTAAATCTTTAATCCATTTTGAGTTTACTTTTGTGTAAGGTTGTAGAAAGTGCTCTAATTTAATTCTTTTACATGTAGTTGTCCAGTTTTCCCAGCACAAATTACTGAAGTGGCCATTTTTTCTCCATTTTATGTTTTTGCCTCTTTTATCAAAGACAAATTGCCCATAGGTGTGTGGGTTTACCTCTGGGATTTCTACCTTGTTCCGTTAGTCAATGCATCTATTTTTCTGCCAGTACCTACTGTCGTAATGACTACAGCTTTGTACTGTATTCTGATGTCAGGAAGGTTGACTTCCCCAGCTCCATTATTCTTTCTCAAGATAGCTTTGGCTATTCACAGTCTTTTGTGTTTCTACACAAATTGTGAATTTTTTTCTTCTAGTTCTGTGAAACATACTATTGGTGACTTGATAGGGATTGCATTGAATCTGCAAGTTACTTTTGGTAGTATAGACATTTTCAAAAAATTGATTCTTACAACCCAAGAACATGACATATCTCTGCATCTGTTTGTGTCATATTTGAATTCTTTCATCAATGTCTTCTTCTTTTTTTTTTTTTTTGCCTCTGAGCTGTCACAGCCTTTATTATTATTATTTCTTTACTTAATTTTACTTTACAATACTGTATTGGTTTTGCTATACATCAACATGAATCCTCCACGGGTGTACATGAGTTCACAATCCTGAGCCCCCCCCCCCCCACCTTCCTCCCCATACCATCTCTCTGAGCCGTCCCAGTGTATCAGCCCCAAGCATCCTGCATCCCGCATCGAACCTAGACTGGCTATTCATTTCTTATGTGATATTATACATGTTTCAATGCCATTCTCCCAAATCATTCCACCCTCTCCCTCTCCCACAGAGTCCAAAAGTCTGTTCTATACATCTGTGTCTCTTTTGCTCTCTCCCATACAGGGTCGTCATTACCATCTTTCTAAATTCCATATATATGTGTTAGTATACCCTATTGGTGTTTTTCTTTCTGGCTTACTTCACTCTGTAAAATCGGCTCCAGTTTCATCCACCTCATTAGAACTGATTCAAATGTATTCTTTTTAATGGCTGAGTAATACTCCATTGTGTATATGTACCACTGCTTTCTTATCCATTCATCTGCTGATAGACATCTAGGCTGCTTCCCTGTCCTGGCTATTATACACAGTGCTGCAATGAACATTGGGGTACATGTGTCTCTTTCAATTCTGGTTTCCTCGGTGTGTATGCCAAGCAGTGGGATCACTGGGTCATAAGGCAGTTCTATTTGCAATTTTTGAAGGAATCTCCACAGTGTTCTCCACAGTGGCTGTACTAGTTTGCATTCCCACCAACAGTGTAAGAGGGTTCCCTTTTCTCCACACCCTCTCCAGCATTTATTGCTTGTAGACTTTTGGATTGCAGCCATTCTGACTGGTGTGAAGTGGTACCTCATTGTGGTTTTGATTTGCATTTCTCTGATAATGAGTGATGTTGAGCATCTTTTCATGTGTTTGTTAGCCATCCGTATGCCTTCTTTGGAGAAATGTGTATTTAGTTCTTTGGCCCATTTTTTGATTGGGTAGTCTATTTTTCTGGAATTGAGCTGCAGGAGTTGCTTGTATATTTTTGAGATTAGTTGTTTGTCAGTTGCTTCATTTGCTATGATTTTCTCTCATTCAGAAGGCTGTCTTTTCACTTTGCTTATAGTTTCCTTTGTTGTGCAGAAGCTTTTAATTTTCATTAGGTCTCATTTGTTTATTTTTGCTTTTATTTCCAATATTCTGGGAGGTGGATCATAGAGGATCCTGCTGTGATTTATGTCGGAGAGTGTTTTGCGTATGTTCTCCTCTAGGAGTTTTATAGTTTCTGGTCTTAGATTTAGATCTTTAATGCATTTTGAGTTTATTTTTGTGTATGGTGTTAGAAAGTGTTTTATAGTTTTCTGCATACATGTCTTTTTTCTCTTTATGTAGGTTTATCCCTAGGTATTTTATTATTTTGGTTGAAATTGGTAATAAAACTGTTTCCTTAACTTCTCTTTCTGATACTTCATTGTTAGTGTTTAGAAATGAAAGGGATTTCTGTGTGTTAATTTTATATTCTGTGACTGCACTGTATTCAGTGAAATGTTTAGTCACTTCATTGGTTCCAACTCTTTGTGATCCCATGGACTGGAGCATGCCAGACTTCCCTGTCTTTCACCATCCCCTGGAGCTTACTAAAACTCATGTCCATTGAGTCAGTAATGCCATCCAACCATCTTATCCTCTGTTGCTCACTTCTTCTCCTGCCCTTCATCTTTCCCAGCATCAGGATCTTTTCCAGTGAGTCAGCGCTTTGCATCCAGAGGCCAAAGTATTGGAGATTCAGCTTCAGGACTAGTCCTTCCAGTAAATGTTCAGGGTTGATTTCCCTTAGGATTGACTGGTTGGATCTCCTTGCAGTCCGAGGGACTCTTAAGAGTCTTCTCTAGCACCATAGTTCAAAAAGCATCAATTCTTCATTGCTCAGTCTTCTTTATGGTTCAGCTCTCATGTTTGTACATGAGTACTGTAAAAAACCACAGCTTTGCCTATATGGACTTTTGTCAGTCAAATGATATCTCTGCTTTTTTAGTATGCCACCTCATTTGGCTATAACTTTCCTTCCAAGGAGCAAGCATCTTTCAATTTTATGGCTGCAGTCACAATCTGCAGTAATTTTAGAGACAAAAATAAAGCCTGTCATTGTTTCCACTGTTTCCCCATCTAGTTTCCATGATGGGACCAGATGTTTGTTTTCTGAATGTTGAGTTTTAAGCCAACGGTTTCACTCTCCTCTTTCACTTTCATCAAGAGGTTCTTTAGTTCTTTGCTTTCTGCCATAAGAGTCGTGTCATTTTCATATCTGAGGTTATTGATATTTTTCCCAAGAATCTTGATTCCAGCTTATGCTTCATCCAGTCCCGCATTTCTCATGATGTACTCTGCATATAAGTTAAATAAGCAGAGTGACAATATACAGCCTTGATGTATTCCTTTCCCTATTTGGAACCAGTCTCTTTTTCCATGTCCAGTTCTATCTGTTGTTTCCTCATCTTCATACATATTTTTCAAGAAGAAGGTCAGGTGGTTCCTGAGTAGGAAGAATCAATATTGTGAAAATAACTATACTACCAAATGCAATCTACAGATTCAATGTGATCTCTATCAAATTACCAATGGCATTTTTTACATAAGTAGAACAAAAAATTTCACAATTCATATGGAAACACAAAAGACCCTGAATAGCCAGAGCAGTGTTGAGAAGTAAGAATGGAGCTGGACGAATCAAGCTTCCAGACTTCAGATTATTCTACAAAGCTACAGTCATCAAGACAGTATGGCACTGGCACTAAAACATAAATATAGACCAATGGAACAATGTAGAAAACCCAGAAATAAAACCACGTGTCGAGTCTGGTTCGACAAACAGGTTTTCTAAAAGTGTGATGCAGTGGGAGAATGAGAAACAAGACACAAAAGCCCAGTGAAAGGCAAGATCAGGGGACCAACACTGCTCCAAGGTGAAGGTGCAGAAACTAAATCCACACCAGCTTTATTATACTCTTAGCCATAAAGGAAAGAATGTGTGTGAAGTTAAGCTGTAACTCTTGTGGCCTCCAGGGCCAAAGAACAAAGTGATCACTAACAACTGAGTAGCCAAGAAACAGTAATCAATAACTAATCAGTAACTAAGACTAATATTTTTATTTGTATATTTTCCTCCAGATGTGTAAAACATGTGACCCTGAGATGCCAATTACAAAAGAGTCTGGGGTCGGTTTTCTGACCCCAGGATCATATCTTGTTTTCAAGATTATGAATTGTTTCCTCTGGATTTGTTCCAAGATTGTCAGGCCTTAAAGCATCCAGTTTATCAACAATTATAAATTACTTCTGCAGCATTTACAAGGGCCTGCTTTTCTTCTATTCTTCCTGTCTCCTACATCCATGCACCTATGGGTTCATTATTTTTGACAAAGGAGTCAAGAATATACAATGGGGAAAAGAAAGCCTCTTCAATAAACGGTCCTGTGAAAACTGGACAGCTGCATGTAAAAGAATGAAGTTAGAACACTTCCTAACACCATACACAAAGATAAACTCAAATGGATTAAAGTCCTAAGTGTGAGACCAGAAACTATAAAAATCCTAAAGGAAAACATAGGCAGAACACTCAATGACATAAATCAAAACAAGGTCCTCCATCACCCACCTCCTACAGTAACAGAAATAAAAACAAAAGTAGACAAGTGGAATCTGATTAAACTTAAAAGCTTTTGCACAGCAGAGGACACTATAAGCAAGGTGAAAAGACAACCCTTAGAATGGGAGAAAGTAAAAGCAAATTAAACGACTGACAAAGGATTAATTTCAAATTATACAATCAGCTCATACAACTCAATACCCAGAAAGCAAACAACCCAATCCAAAACTAGGAGAAAGACTTAAAAGACATTTCTCCAAAGAAGCCATACAGATGGCTAAGAAACAGATGAAAAGATGCTCAACATTGCTCATTATTAGAGAATTGCAAATCAAAACCACAATGAGATATCGTCTCACACAGGTCAAAACGGTCATCATCAAAAAAATCAACAAACAATAAATTCTGGAGAAGGTGTGGAGAAAAGGGAATGCTCTTGCATTGTTGGTGGGAATGTAAACTGATGCAGTCACTATGGAAGATGTTATTGAGATTCCTTTAAAAAAAAAAGAAATAAAACCACCATATGACCCAGAAATCCCAGTCTTAGGCATACACCCTGAGGAAACCAGGACTGAAAATGACCATATATCCCATTGTTCTTTGCAGCAATATTTACAATAGCTAGAACATGAAGCAACCTAGATGTCCATCGACAAATGAATGGATATAGAAGTTGTGGTACATGTACACAATGGAATATTACTCAGACATAAAAAAGAACACATTTGAGTCAGTTCTGATAAGGTGGATGAACCTAGAACCTATTATACACAGTGAAGTGAGTCAGAAAGAGTAAGATAAATATGTATTCTAACACACATATACAGAATCTAGAAATATGGTTCTGATGAATTTATTTACAGGGCAACAAAGAAATAGAGGAAAATAACAGAATGGGAAAGACTAGAGATCTCTTCAAGAAAATTAGAAGTACCAAGGGAACATTTCATGCAAAGACAGGCTTGATAAAGGACAGAAATGTTATGGACCTAACAGAAGCAGAAGATATTAAGAAGAGATGGCAAGAATACACAGAACTGTACAAAAAAGATCTTCATGACCCGGATAATCACGATGGTGTGATCAGTCATCTAAAGCCAGACATCCTGGAATGTGAAGTCAAGTGGACCTTAGAAAGCATCACTATGAATAAAGCTAGTGGAGGTGATGGAATTCAAGTAGAGATATTTCAAATCCTGAAAGATGATGCTGTGAAAGTGCTGTACTCAATATGCCAGAAAATTTGGAACACTCAGCAGTGGCCACAGGACTGGAAAAGGTCAGTTTTCATTCCAATCCCAAAGAAAGGCAATGCCAAAGAATGCTCAAACTACAGGACAATTGCAATCATCTCACACGCTAGTAAAGTAATGCTCAAAATTCTCCAAGCCAGGCTTCAGCAATACATGAACCGTGAACTTCCTGATGTTCAAGCTGGTTTTAGAAAAGGCAGGGGAACCAGAGATCAAATTGCCAACATCTGCTGGATCATGGAAAAAGCAAGAGAGTTCCAGAAAAACATCTATTTCTGCTTTATTGACTATGCCAAAGCCTTTGACTGTGTGGATCACAATAAACTGTGGAAAATTCTGAAAGAGATAGGAATACCAGACCACCTGACCTGCCTTTTGAGAAATCTGTATGCAGGTCAGGAAGCAACAGTTAGAACTGGGCATGGAACAACAGACTGGTTCCAAACAGGAATAGTAATACATCAAGTGTGCATATTGTCACTCTGCTTATTTAACTTTTATGCAGAATACATCATGAGAAATGCTGGACTGGAAGAAACATAAGCTGGAATCAAGATTGCCGGGAGAAATATCAATAACATCAGATATGCAGATGACACCACCCTTATGACAGAAAGTGAAGAGAAACTAAAAAGCCTCTTGATGAAAGTGAAAGAGGAGAGTGAAAAAGTTGGCTTAAAGCTCAACATTCAGAAAACGAAGATCATGGCATCTGGTCCCATCACGTCATGGGAAATAGATGGGGAAACAGTTGAAACAGTGTCAGACTTTATTTTTTTGAGCTCCAAAATCACTGTGCAGATGGTGATTGCAGCCATGAAATTAAAAGACGCTTACTCCTTGGAAGAAAAGTCAGACAACCTAGATAGTATATTCAAAAGCAAAGACATTACTTTGCTGACTAAGGTCCGTCTAGTCAAGGCTATGGTTTTTCCATTGGTCAAGTATGGATGTGAGAGTTGGACTGTGAAGAAGGCTGAGCACCGAAGAATTGATGCTTTTGAACTGTGGTGTTGGAGAAGACTCTTGAGAGTCCCTTGGACTGCAAGGAAATCCAACCAGTCCATTCTGAAGGAGATCAGCCCTGGCATTTCTTTGGAAGGAATGATGCTAAAGCTGAAACTCCAGTACTTTGGCCACCTCATGCGAAGAGTTTCTCATTGGAAAAGACTTAATGCTGGGAGGGATGGGGACAGGAGGAGAAGGAGATGACAGAGGATGAGATGGCTGGATGGCATCACTGAGTCGATTGACACGAGTCTGAGTGAACTCCGGGAGTTGGTGATGGACAGGGATGCCTGGCGTCTGCGATTCATGGGGTCGCAAAGAGTTGGACATGACTGAGCGACTGAACTGAAGAGAACTGAACTGAATAGGGAAACAGTCATAGAGAATATACCTATGGACATGGGAAGAGGGGAGGAGAGGGTGAGATGTATAGAAAGAGTAACATGGAAACTTACATTACCATATGTAAAATAAATAGCCCAGGGTAATTTGCTGTATGGCTCAGGAATCAACCAATCAAACAGGGGCTCTGTATCAGCCTAGAGGGGTGGGATGGGGAGGGAGGTGGGAGGGAGGTTCAAAAGAGAAGGCGTATATGTATACCTGTGGCTAATTCATGTTGAGCTTTCACAGGAAACAACAAAATTTTGTAAGGCAATTATCCTTCAATAAAAAAAAGTAAGTTAAGAAAAAAAAATCTTCCTTTAGAACTGCTTTTGCTGTGTCCCATAGGTTTTGGATGGTTCATGCTTTCATTGTTATTCATTTCCATTTGTTTATTTCCTTTTTAATATATTCAGTGACCTGTTGGCTACTTAAAAGTGTGCTGTTTAGCCTTCACGTGTTTGTGTTTGTTTACACTTTTTTTTTTTTTCCTGTAGTTGATATCTAGTCTCATGGTGTTGTGGTCAGAAAAGTTTCTTAATATGGTTTCAGTGTTCTTAAATTTACTGAGACTTGATTTGTGGCCTAAGATGTGATCTATCCTGGAGAATGTTCTGTGTGCCTTTGAGAAAATGGGTATTCTGCTCTTTTGGAATGGAATGTCCTGAAAACATCAGTTAAGTCTATCTGCTCTAATCTATGATTTAAATCTTGTGTTCCCTTATTAATTTTCTGTCTGGATGATCTGTCCTTTGGTGTAAGTAGATTGTTAAAATTGCCTACTATTATTGTGTTACTGTTAATTTCCCCTTTCATGGTTATTAGCCTTTGTCTTATGTATTGTTGATTGGGTGCATAATTATTTATAACTGTTGTATCTTCTTCTGGGATTGATCTCTTGATCATAATGCGATGTCTTTCCTTATCTTTTGCAACACTTTTTATTTTAAAGTCTATTTTGTCTGATATGAGTATTCTGCTCCAACTTTCTTTTGACTCTCATTTGTATGTAATATCTTTTTTCATCCCCGGACTTTCAATCTGTATGTGTCCTTAGGTCTGAAGTGAGTTCTTGTAAATAACATTTACAAGGGTTTTGTTTCTGTATTCATTCAGCCAATCTGTCTTTTCAGTAGGAATTTAATTCATTTACATTTAAGGTATTTGTTGATATGTATTTTTTACATATCAATATGTCATTTTTTAATCATTTAAGATTTGTTTTTGTGGGTCTTGTTCTCTTGTGCTTCTCTCTAGAGAAATTTATTTTGCATATGTTATAAGGCTGATTTGGTGGTTCTGAATTATCTTAGCCTTTGTTTGTCTATAAACCTTTTGGTTTTACCAGCAAATCTCGATGAAATCTTTGCTGGATTGTGTAATCTTGGTGTACATTTTTTTCTTTCCTCACTTTATTCTGCCACTCTCTTCTGGTCTGCAGAATTTCTATGGAAAAATCAGCCGCTAACCCTGGGGATTCCTTTGTACATAATTTCTTACTTTTCCCTTGCAGGTTTTAATATTTTTTCTTTGTGTTTGATTTTTTCCCCATCTTTATTAATATGTGTCTTTGTGCATTTCTCTTTGAGTTTATCACATATGGGACTGTCTGGACTTTGGTGGCTATTTCTTTTATCCCATGTTAAGTAAGTTTCCAACTATAATCTCTTCAAACATATCTCATATCCTTTCTTTTTCTTTTCTTCTGGTACCCCTATAACTCGAATGTCAGTGTTTAATATTGTCTTTGAAGTCTTTGAAACTATCCTCAATTATTTTCATTCTTTTTTGTTTATTCTGCCCCTTTGCAATTATTTTTATCATTTTATCTTCTAGCTTACTTACCTGTTTTTCTCCATTCTATTTTTAACAATTTGATACTTTTTAACTACTATTACTGTAAATTCTTTTTCAGATAGTTTCCCTACTTCCTTTTCATTTATCAGGTCTTGTCATTTTTTACCTTACTCCTTCATCTGCAACATAAATTTTGTTTTAATTTTTTTGTTAAAAAAAAAAAATTACTAGGGTCGGTCCTAAGATGACAGAGGAATAGGACAGGAAGACCACTCTCTCCCTCACAAATTCCTCAAAAGAACATTTCAACGCTGAGCAAACTCCACAAAACAACTTCTGAATGCTGGCAAAGGACATCAGGCAAACAGAAAAGCAGACCATTGTCTTCAAAAACAGGTAGGAAAAAATATAAAAGATGAAAAGAGAGACAAAGGAGGTGGAGAGGGAGCTCCGTCCCGGGAAGGGAAGCCTGTCCTGGGAAGGGAATTTTAAGAAGAGAGGTTTCCAAACACCAGGAAACACTCTCCCTGCTGAGTCTGTGGCGAGCCTTGGAAACACAGAAGGCAACATAACAGGAAGGAAAAATAAATAAATAATTAAACACAGCAGATTACAAGCCCAACAGTAACTCCCCCAGTGGAAAAGCAGCACAGATGCCTGCATCCACCAATAGCAAGTGGGGGCAGGGCAGGGAAGCGTGGGAGGCGTGGGCTGCAGAGATTTGTAAGAATCGGGCAGGAACGCCCCACACGTAACCAGAACGATCTAACTTGGGCTAGCAAACCAGACTGTGGGATAGTTACCACGCAGAAAGCTTGAACATAAGAAGCCGCCAGGACCACGCACAGAACAAAGGACAGAACGGACATAGCCGCTGCAGACCATCCCCCGCCGGGGACAGGCAGCCAGAGCCGTAAGGGCTGGAAAGGGGCAATTGCAGCCCTGGAGAGACTCTACCTACCAAACTGCAAGAAGGCTTCTTTGCTAAGTCTTCTGGGGTTGCTCGACAGTCACCATCTGCCTCACAAGGGGTGCCAGCGGTACACCCAGAAAACTGAGCATCAGAGACAGAAAAGGTGACTAGTCACAGCAACCGTGCTCCCCAAAATCCTGAGCTACTGGCACCTGGGAAGGGCACAAAACGCAGTCCCAACCAAATCTGAGCCTCTGAGGGCTACCTGAGCGCCGAATCTGAGCGGCTTAGACCAGGGAGGTGCACACAGCCTAGGGCCGGCCTCAGATGGTTCCCGGCTGAGCATGGTAGAACCGGAGCAGTTTGTGCGCCGCGAGAAGGGACAGGTCCAGCGGGGCTGAGACAGTGTGCACACGACAGTGCTATTTGTTTGCAGCATCCCCACCTCCCCACAGCGCGACTGAACTAGTGAGCCTAAAAAACCAGCAAACAGAAGAAGTTAAACAGAGGGAACTGCCTTGGAAGTGACCCCACACTGCCCACATCAGAGAAGGGCCAGATATATCTTTACTATTTTTACAATCATTCCTTTTTTTTTTTTTTTTCTTTTTCTTTCTTTTTTCTTTTTTTTCTAACTTTTTTTTAATTGTTAAGTCTATTTCCCCTCTAATTTTTATTCCTACAACCCACTATTACTTTTCAAAAAAAAAAAAAAAAAGACTCTTTTTTTAAGGCAAACACCATATATAGACTTTATGTGGTGTGGTTGGAGTTTTTAAATAATTCTTGTGGCTTTTTTTTTTTTTCCTTCTGCTTCTTTTCTGTAATATTGTATTTTTGAAAATCCAACCTCTACTCTAGATTTTTAATCTTTGCTTTTTGGTTTTTGTTGTCAATTTTGTACATTTAAAAACCCAAACTTCACTACTCAGTTTTACCTGAGAGTGAGATTACTGGCTTGACCACTCTCTCCTCCTTTGGACTCTCCTTTTTCTCCACCAGGTGGCCTCTGTCTCTTTCCTCCCCCATCTCTTCTCTGTCCAACTCTGTGAATCTCTGTGTGTTCCAGACGGTGGAGAACACCTAAGGAACTGGTTACTGGCAGGATTTGTCTCTCTCCTTCTCATTCCTCTCTCTTATCCTCCTGGCCACCTCTGTCTACTTCCTCCCTCTCCTCTTCCCTGTATAACTCCGTAAATATCTCTGAGCGGTCCAGACTAAGGAGCGCACATAAGGAAGTGACCACTGGATAGCTTGCTCTCTCCTCTTTTGATCTCACCGCATCTCATTCCAGTCACCTCTAACTACCCCCTCCCTCTTCTCTTCTCCTTGTAACTCAGTGAACCTCTCTGGGTGTCCCTCAATGTGGAGAAACTTCTCATCTTTAACCTAAATGTTTTATCATTGGTGCTGTATAGATGGAGAAGTCTAGAGGCTACTGTAAAAATAAAACTGAAAACCAGAAGCAGGAGGCTTAAGTCCAAAGCCTGAGAACATCAGAGAACTCCTGAATTCAGGGAACATTAAGCAATAGGAGCTCATCAAACGCCTCCATACCTACACTGAAACCAAGCTCCACCCAAGGGCCAACAAGTTCCAGAGCAATACAACCCCACCCACAGTGAGGAAGTTCTATAATAAAGAGAACTCCACAAATTACCAGAATATTAAAAGGCCACCCCAAACGCAGCAATATAACCAAGATGAAGAGACAGAGGAATTCTCAGCAGGTTAAGGAACAGGAGAAATTCCCACCAAACCAAACAAAAGAGGAAGAGATAGGGAATCCGAATATTGATAGTGAAAATGATCCAAAATCTTGAAATCAAAATGGAATCACAGATAAATAGCCTAGAGACAAGGATTGAGAAGATGCAAGAAAGGTTTAAGAAGGACCTAGAAGAAATAAAAAAGAGTCAATATATAACGAATAATACAATAAATGAGATCAGAAACACTCTGGAGGCAACAAATAGTAGAATAACGGAGGCAGAAGATAGGATTAGTGAAATAGAAGATAGAATGGTAGAAATAAATGAATCAGAGAGGAAAAAGGAAAAACGAATTAAAAGAAAGGAGGACAATCTTAGAGACCACCAGGACAACATGAAATGCTCCAACATTTGAATTATAGGAGTCCCAGAAGAAGAAGACAAAAAGAAAGACCATGAGAAAATCCTTGAGGAGATAATAGTTGAAAACTTCCCTAAAATGGGGAAGGAAATAATCACCCAAGTCCAAGAAATACAGAGAGTTCCAAACAGGATAAACCCAAGGCAAAACTCCCCAAGACACATATTAATCAAATTAACAAAGATCAAACACAAAGAACAAATATTAAAAGCAGCAAGGGAAAAACAACAAATAACACACAAGGGGATTCCCATAAGGGTAACAGCTGATCTTTCAGTAGAAACTCTTCAGGCCAGGAGGGAATGGCAAGACACACTTAAAGTGATGAAAGAAAATAACCTACAGCCCAGATTACTGTACCCAGCAAGGATCTCATTCAAATATGAAAGAGAAATCAAAGGCTTTACAGACAAGCAAAAGCTGAGAGAATTCAGCACCACCAAACCAGCTCTCCAACAAATTCTAAAAGATATTCTCTAGACAGGAAACTCAAAAAGGGTGTATAAACCTGAACACAAAACAATAAAGTAAATGGTAACGGGATCATACTTATCAATAATTACCTTAAATGTAAATGGGTTGAATGGCACAACCAAAAGACAAAGATTGGCCAAATGGATACAAAAACAAGACCCCTATATATGCTGCTTACAAGAGACCCACCTCAAAACAAGGGATGCATGAATCCCTTGTGAAGGGCTGGAAAAAGATATTCCACGCAAATAGAGACCAAAAGAAAGCAGGAGTGGCAATACTCATATATGATAAAAAAAGACTTTAAAATAAAGGCTGTGAAAAGAGATAAAGAAGGCCACTACATAATGATCAAAGGATCGATCCAAGAAGAAGATATAACGATTATAAATATATATGCACCCAATATAGGAGCACCGCAATATGTAAGACAAATGCCAACAAGTATGAAAGGGGAAATTAACAATAACACAATAATAGCGGGAGACTTTAATACCCCACTCACACCTATGGACAGATCAACTAAATAGAAAATTAACAAAGAAACGCAAACTTCAAATGATACATTAGACCAGTTAGACCTAATTGATATCTATAGGACATTTCACCCCAAAACAATGAATTTCACCTTTTCCTCAAGTGCTCATGGAACCTTCTCCAGGATAGATCACATCCTGGGCCATAAATCTAACTCTGATAAATTTAAAAAAAACATTGAAATCATTCCAACCATCTTTTCTGACCATAATGCATTAAGATTAGATCTCAATTACAGGAGAAAAACTATTAAAAATTCCAACATATGGAGGTTGAACAACACACTTCTGAATAACCAACACATCACAGAATAAATCAAAAAAGAAATCAAAATATGCATAGAAACTAATGAAAATGAATACACAACAACCCAAAACCTGTGGGACACTATAAAAGCAGTGCTAAGAGGAAAGTTCATAGCACTACAGGCATACCTCAAGACACAAGAAAAAAGTCAAATAAATAACCTAACTCTACACCTAAAGCAACTAGAAAAGGAAGAATTGGAGAACCCCAGGGTTAGAAGAGGGAAAGAAATCTTAAAAATTAGGGCAGAAATAAATGCAAAAGAAACAAAAGAGACCATAGCAAAAATCAACAAAGGCAAAAGCTAGTTCTTTGAAAGGATAAATAAAATTGACAAACCATTAGCCAGACTCATCAAGAAGCAAAGGAAGAAAAATCAAATTAATAAAATTAGAAATGAAAATGGAGAGATCACAACAGACAGCACAGAAATACAAAGGATCATAAGAGACTACTATCAGCAATAATATGCCAGTAAAATGGACAGCGTGGAAGAAATGGACAAATTCTTAGAAAAGTACAATTTTCCAAAACTGAACCAGGAAGAAATAGAAAATCTTAACAGACCCATCACAAGCACGGAAATTGAAACTGTAATCAGAAATCTTCCAGCAAACAAAAGCCCAGGTCCAGAAGGCTTCACAGCTGAATTCTACCAAAAATTTAGAGAAGAGCTAACACCTATCCTACTCAAACTCTTCCAGAAAATTGCAGAGGAAGGTAAACTTCCAAACTCATTCTATGAGGCCACCATCACCTAATACCAAAACCTGACAAAGATGTCACAAAAAAGGAAAACTACAGGCCAATATCACTGATGAACATAGATGCAAAAATCCTCAATAAAATTCTAGCAATCAGAATCCAACAACACATTAAAAAGATCATACACCATGACCAAGTGGGCTTTATCCCAGGGATGCAAGTATTCTTCAATATCCGCAAATCAATCAATGTAATTCACCACATTAACAAATTGAAAAATAAAAGCCATATGATTATCTCAATAGATGCAGAGAGGCCTTTGACAAAATTCAACATCCATTTATGATAAAAACTCTCCAGAAAGCAGGAATAGAAGGAACATACCTCAACATAATAAAAGCTATATATGACAAACCCACAGCAAACATTATCCTCAATGGTGAAAAATTGAGAGCATTTCTCCTAAAATCAGGAACAAGACAAGGGTGCCCACTTTCACCGCTACTACTCAACATAGTTCTGGAAGTTTTGGCCACAGCAATCAGAGCAGAAAAAGAAATAAAAGGTATCCAAATTGGAAAAGAAGAAGTAAAACTCTCATTGTTTGCAGATGACATGATCTTCTACATAGAAAACTGTAAAGACTCCACCAGAAAATTACCAGAGCTAATCAATGAATATAGTAAAGTTGCAGGATATAAAATCAACACACAGATATCCCTTGCATTCCTATACACCAATAATGAGAAAGTAGAAAAATAAATTAAGGAAACAATTCCATTCACCATTGCAATGAAAAGAATAAAATACTTAGGAATATATCTACCTAAAGAAACTAAAAACCTATATATAGAAAACTATAAAACACTGATGAAAGAAATCAAAGAGGACACTAATAGATGGAAAAATATACCATGTTCGTGGATTGGAAGAATCAATATAGTTAAAATGAGTATACTACCCAAAGCAATTTACAAATTCAATGCAATCCCTATCAAGCTACCAGCGATATTTTTCACAGAACTAGAACAAATAATTTCAAGATTTGTATGGAAATACAAAAAAACCTTGAATAGCCAAAGTAATCTTGAGAAAGAAGAATGGAACTGGAGGAATCAACTTGCCTGACTTCAGGCTCTACTACAAAGCCACAGTCATCAAGACAGTATAGTAATGGCACAACGACAGAAATATAGATCAATGGAACAAAATAGAAAGCCCAGAGATAAATCCACACACATATGGACACCTTATCTTTGACAAAGGAGGCAAGAATATACAATGGAGTAAAGACAATCTCTTTAACAAGTGGTGCTGGGAAAACTGGTCAACCACTTGTAAAAGAATGAAACTAGATCACTTTCTAACACCACACACGAAAATAAACTCAAAATGGATTAAAGATCTAAATGTAAGACCAGAAACTATAAAACTCCTAGAGGAGAACATAGGCAAGACAGTTTCTGACATTAATCACAGCAGGATCCTCTATGATCCACCTCCCAGGATTCTGGAAATAAAAGCAAAAATAAACAAATGGGATCTGATTAAAATTAAAAGCTTGTGCACAACAAAGGAAAATATAAGCAAGGTGAAAAGACAGCCTTCTGAATGGGAGAAAATAATAGCAAATGAAACAACTGACAAACAACTAATCACAAAAATATACAAGCAACTTATGCAACTCAATTCCAGAAAAATAAACGACCCAATCAAAAAATGGGCCAAAGAACTACATAGACATTTCTCCGAAGAAGACATACGGATGGCTAACAAACACATGAGAAGATGCTCAACATCATTTATTATTAGAGAAATGCAAATCAAAACCACAATGAGGTACCACTTCACACCAGTCAGAATGTCTGCGATCCAAAAATCTGCAAGCAATAATTGCTGGAGAGGGTGTGGAGAAAAGGGAACCCTCCTACACTGTTGGTGGGAATGCAAACTAGTACAGCCACTATGGAAAACAGTGTGGAGATCCCTTAAAAAATTGCAAATAGAACTGCCATATGATCCAGCAATCCCACTGCTGGGCATACACACCGAGGAAACCAGAATTGAAAGAGACACACATGCCCCAATGTTCATCACAGCACTGTTTATAATAGCCAGGACATGGAAACAACCTAGATGTCCATCAGCAGATGAATGGATAAAAAGCAGTGGTACATATACACAATGGAGTATTACTCAGCCATTAAAAAGAATACATTTGAATCAGTTCTGATGAGGTGGATGAAACTGGAGCTGATTATACAGAGTGAAGTAAGTCAGAAAGAAAAACACCAATACAGTATACTAACACATACATATGGAATTTAGAAAGGTGGCAATGATGACCCTGCATGCAAGGCAGCCAAAAAGACACAGATGTGTATAGCAGACTTTTGGACTCAGAGGGAGAGGGAGAGGGTGGGATGATTTGGGAGAATGGCATTGAAACATGCATACTACCATGTAATAATAGAATCACCAGTCTATGTCCGATGCAGGATACAGCATGCTTGGTGCTGGGGCACGGGGATGACCCAGAGGGATGTTGTGGCGAGGGAGGTGGGAGGGGAGTTCACGTTTGGGATCGCATGTACACCGGTGGTGGATTCATGTCAATGTATGGCAAAACCATTACAGTACTGTAAAGTAAAATAAAGTAAAAACAAAAATTAAAAGATAAAATTACTAGCTGTTTGGTCTAGTAGTTTTACTAGATATTTGGTCTAGATGATGTCTTACTAGCTGTTTGGTCTAGCAGTGTAATTTGTGGTCAGTTTGTAAGCTGGGTCTTGTTGCTGAGATGTGGACCTCTGAGATACAGAGAACCCCAGGACACAAGAAGAATTATATTTTATTGCAGTTTCAATTTCAGTGTTTGTGATTGGTCTGTTCATGCTCTCTATTTCTTTTTGGTTCTCTATTACTCCAGCAGTATGAACTCAGCACACCTACCTCAGGTGCTCAGACCTGGTCTCTGACCTGTGAACTGGGCTTCCTCAAGCTGTGGAATGGGGTGGGGGTGGGGGGGAAGAAAGGGAAAAAAAGGAAGGAAAAAAAAGCAAAGAGGAAAAAATAAAAGCATAATAATAACAAAAACAAAAGATACCAGCCCCTGAAGTGTAAAACCAGTCTCCAATAGAAAAGAGAGAGGAAAAAAATATATATTTATATGTAGAGTAAGCAAAGCAAAAATAAAAGGGAACAGAATAATAACTAAAATTTTAAACAAGCAGAATCTAAGTTTAGAAAACTTACATAAATAGAAAAACAATAATGATATGTATGAAACAACCACTGGAGAGTAAAACTGAATGCCACTGGCAAACAGTTAAAAAAAAAAAAAAAAACCTTTGCTGTTTTGCTCTTTTCCATTAAGTGGGGAAAGGCTTAAGCTGTGACTGCGTTTAGGTGGAAGTGTGGCACTAGTGGTAAAGAAATTGCCTGCCACTGAAGGAGACATAAGAGACGCAGGTTCTATCCCTGCATCAGAAGATCCCCTGCAGGAGGCAACCCACTCCAATATTCTTGCCTGGAGAATCCCATGGACAGAGGAACCTGGCGAGCTACAGTCTATGAGGGTGCAACGAGTCAGACATGACTAAGTGACTTAGCAAGGGATTTAGGCCAGTGTGGGGTTCTAATTCAGGACCCAAGCTTTCAGAAAAAGCCCTGGGTGGGGTTGGGGGGCAACGATGGCTCCATCCAGCTAAGGGGGCCTCTGTAGTGCCTTCATCTTCAGAGTGTAGAGGATAAGGCCCAGGTCCCCAGAATGCTTCCAGGGCAATCGGTGGGGGAATACCAGATGGATTCTCCTCTCTTTCACACTGGGAGAAACATTTCCTTGGCTGTCCCTGCTTCGCTCTTCCTTTCTCCTTCACCCAAAGGACTTAAACGTAGGAAGATGGTGCCCCTGGAGGTGTCCCTGGAAGACAGAGGGGGCACTGGATGGTGAAGGTCTTGGCCTGGAGAGTGGAGGGTGCATGGAGGGAGGGGTCTCAGGAGGATGGATGGGGCCCCCAGAATGAGAAGGGAAGTAAAGGGTAAGTGGTGATCAGAGATCACCTTGGCAGAAAGTTGGATGGTCCAGAGTTCAGACATGGCCCTTGGAAGGGTGAAGAGGCATACAGAGGGGCACATGGAGCACAGGGTCCCTGAAGGGAGGAGGAAACTGAAAAATGGAGGGGGATCCTGGAGGGTGGAGGAGGGCTCCTGAATGGTGGAGGGGTTGGCCTGGAGTGGTGAAGGGCCCGGGAAGAGGGGAGAGGACTGAGGAGGGTAGAGGGGGGCCCTGGTGGGTAGAGGGGATCCCCTGGGGGTAGAGGACCCAGTTCAGATGGCAATGGGGGTCCCTAGAGGGATGAAGATTCTCTAGAGGATGGGGGAACCCCAGTAAGAGGAAGAAACTGGAAGGTAAAAAGTAGAAGACGGCCGGAGAAAAGCCCTGGAGAGTGGATGGGGTCAGAAGGGCAGTGGCGGCCCAAAAGGCCAAGGGCTCAGTCTGAGGGCCTTAGGACACCCTTTAGGGCAGGCAGCAGAAAGTTAATCTGAAGGGTAGAGAGGGCCCCAGAGGGCAGAGGAATGGCCTGGAGACACAGAAGATTCCCTGGCATCAATTGAAAAGGGAACCCCAGTGACTTTTACAATGGACCTTCAGGTCTTATCAGGGGTCCTCCCTTCCTAGCCGAGCAGGCATGCTACTTTCAGCACTCAAAGGCATCTAAACAACTCTAAACATGTAGATCACTCTGGGCGCCCAAACTGCTTCCCTTCCCCCAGCAGCCCCTGGGTCCTCTGGCTTGAGTGAAAAGGGAACCCTAAGGACTTCCCTCAATGGACCCTCATGTCCCCTCATGGGTCCCTCCCTCTTCCAGCCAAGCAAGCACACTGCTCTGGCAACCAAAGATGCCCAAAACACTCCTATATTGCTCCCAGTGTTCAAACCATTCCCCTCCACCAGCAGCTAGTCCCACACTGGGCCTCCAGCCTAGACCTTCCCTCATTCTTCCTATCTGCCTGCTCACTGGAAGATCCCCACTAACACCTGGTAGGTATTCTGGGCATGGGGAGACATGAACTGCCTGTCTTCCCTCACTGCCATCTTGCATCTATATACTGCTTTTCAGATTATTTTGCAGACTATGAGGGTTGCTCCCTATCCTCTAAGGGATACTTCCCCACAGTAGTAGATATAATGGTCACCTGAATTAAAGTCACCCATTCCCATCCATTTTAGTTTACTGATTCCTAAGATGTCAACGTTTAATCTTGCCATCTTTTTCTTGACCATGTCCAATTTACTGTGATTCATGGACTTAACATTCCAGGTTCCTATGCAATATTGCTCTTTACTGCATTGAATTTTACTTCTATCACCAGAGACATCCACAACTGAGCATCATTTCCACTTCAGCCCAGATACATCCTTCTTTCTGGAACTGTTAGTAATTGCCCTCCACTCTTCCCTAGTAGCATATTGGACACCTTGTGACCCGGAGAGCTCATCTTCTGGTATCATATCTTTTGGCCTTTTCATAGTGTTTGTGGAGTTCTTCCAGCAAGAATACTGGAGTGAGTTGCCATTTCCTCCTCCAATGGACCACCATTTGTCAGAACTCTCCACTATGAACTGTTCATCTTGGGTGGCTCTGCATAGCATGGCTTATAGCTTCATTGAGTTATCCAAGCCCTTTCTCCATAAGACTGTGATACATGAAGGAGGACTTAACTTTTAGCCTACCTTTAAAGGTCTTATGCCCCAAATAGTATTTTTTGAGATTTAGGGTGGAATTTCTAAAAGCATCTGTATCTTCTCACTTCTCTAAACTTTATCTCACCCATGCTTGTGTTCTACACACCAATATTCTCTTTCATGGTAGATATTTAGGGAAACAATTTTCAATAAGAATATAAGATAATTACCTTTGGATTTTTGATAGAAATGCATTCTTATGTGCCGGGAGCCAGCACGGAAGATCCCACCCATGACAAGGTCATGAGGAGAGACCTGATGGGCAAGACGAGTCAGGTCTCAAGGGGTCCTCTGCCTGAGCTGCTGCTGCTGCATCTACCGCCCACCCCCACCCCCCCAAAAAAAACAGAGTCTGCCTGATTTTATTGTGCTGTGCTTTTCCACTCTTCTGACACTCTCTGGGAAAAGTTAATTTAGGGCTTCAGTCTTCTGCATTTGAAAGGAATGTTTCAGTTCAAATCCCCTCTGATAACTCTCTAAATTGCCTAACAGTTTCCCCTGGACTTTTTACAGCTTGTGGATTCTTTACAGCCCCCCAACCGCGAGAGGCACAAATCTTAAAGCATCTTAAAGATACAGAGCCTTTTTTAAAGAGCTAAAAATCATATTGGTGATGGATTTCACTGTTGACTCAATGATTGCTGCCAGGCCTCCGTATTCTTAATCTTTTAGGCACCTGGGATGATATTAATCAATGTAATTGGGATATGGGAAAAGGTATATAGTAGTTTTGATGTTAGCAACACTAGACTTTTGAGTTAATTACTTTTCTTTTGTTATAAATCACTGTGCTCCTTTTCCTTCTTATAAATCGCTGTATCTTTGCTATGTAAGAATGTAACTTTATTTAGTGCTTTCTGAGAGTGGCACCAGACTTTGAGAAGAACAACACAAATAAGTCTTCTGGTTGACAAACCATTATCAGAAAAGGGCCATAAAATGTTAATTGGCCCTTTGGCCTGAAGATGATGTAAATCACCTAAGACTTGTGTATACTACTAGGTATGCAGACAGAAAAGCCTGGTTTTGATAAGAGTCTGGGCTGCTAACGCTGCATAACTTTGTGTTACCCATTGATCTCTATGTACTATCAAAAGTATAAAAAGCCTTCTGAACAATAAAGGACGGACCAGTTTCTCGGACTAGTCTCTCAGCCTAGTTTCTTGGGAATCTGGCTCCCTCCGTGTCTCTTTCTCACTCTCCCTCCCTCTCCTTTTCTGGCTGAATTCCCATCTGGAACGAGGAGGCTCGCCAAGTCTACTTACTTGTCCCAGCTTTTAAGTTCCCTGAGAGAGAGCCTAAGGCGGGGCACTCTCCAATATTCAAACGGGCGCTGGTGGCCCAACGTAGATGGTGCAAGTCTCTTGTTCTGAGGTTTTATTGGCTTTCCCCATAAACCAAGTTATTCAGCCTCTTTTCTCCACTAAATTTTCCTACTGTACTATTTCTTCCTAATCTCTTTTTTATATTTCTATATAAATAAGTTTTTCCTCACCTATCCATCTCCCCTTTGAATCACCCTGGATCGACCAGGGCTGGACCCCGGCACTAATGTACTTTCTTTCACTGCTGTTGTTATTCAGTCACTGAGTCATGTCTGACTTTTTGTGACCCCATTGACTGGAGCACATCAGACTTCTTTGTCTTTCCTCATCTCCTGAAAAGTGCTCAAACTCATGTCCATTGAGTCAGTGATGCCATCCAACCATCTTGTCCTCTGTTCTTCTCCTCTTGCCTTCAATCTTTCCCAGCATCAGAGTCTTTTCCAGTGAGTCGGCTCTTCTCATCTGGTGTCCAAAGTATTGGAGCTTCAACATCAGTCCTTTCAATTAATGTTCAGGGTTGATTTCCTTTAAGATTGACTGGTTTGATCTCCATTCAGTCCAAGGGACTCTAAAGAGGCTTCTCCAGCATCTATTCATGGCTCAGATGGTAAAGACTCTGCCTGCAATGTGAGAGACTGGAGTTTGATGCCTAGGTCTAGAAGATGCCTTGGAGAAGGGAATGGCAACCTACTCCAATATTCTTGCCTTGAGAATTCCATGGATAGAAGAGTCAGGGTCCTCTAGTGCCACCAATGATCCTACTCTATTCTCACTATGGGGCTTCCCAAGTGGCACTAGTCTAAATAACCCACCTGAAATGCAGAAGACTTAAGAGACTTGATTCAATTCCTGGGTTGAGAAGATCCCCTGGAGAAGAGCCTGGTAACTCACTCCAGTATAATTGCCTAGAGAATCCCATGGACAGAGGACCCTGACAGGCTACAATCAAAGGGGTCACAGGGTTGGACTCAACTGAAGTGATTTAGCACGTTTGTATTGTCACTATGCATTTTTTGCTTTAAGCATATTTTGTTACATTGATAGATATTCTCATCTATTTTTCTTCTATTGGTTGACAAGTTAATCGAAAGAAGCTATTGTTACTTACCCATCTCAAAAGAGTCAGCACATAGTATTCTGTGTAGTACTGTACTTGTTATGCCCAGTGTCCAAGTCCCCAAACCTGAGAGAATAAGACGTCCACAGCAATGCAAAAGCATAAAGGGGTTTATTGCTAGCTCGAGCTAGGGCTCAAGTCTCATCCAGCACAGTGGAGTCTTGACGAGAACCCCGAGCTCTGAATCACAGCTGCTTATATACAGGTGGTCTTTTGTCTCAGCAATAGTGTAGTTGGTGTGTGGTGATTGACTCAACCTTGGGTCATCGTGGTGATTGACTTAACCTTGGCGTCATTGGAGGGGACCTTGGTGTCACTGGGGACCTTGGTGTTATCGGGGACCTTGGTGTCATTGGGGACCTTGGTGGGGCTTCCCAGAATTATGACTCATGCTTACAAGAAGCTGAGGCTTAGGCCTAGTGTGGCTTGTCGAGCCTGTCATGGCTCAGGTCAGGTCCCAACAGTACTAAGAATCCAATCCATACTTAAAATAATGAATAAGTGAATGAGTGAGAAAATAATGAGAAGCCAGATTTCTCACATGAAATATTTAGGGAAAAGAATTTTAAGTACTTCTCATGGCTTTAATTTTTGCAGAGACAAAATTAAACTGATTTATGGTTCACTCTTACCTCTGAAGATTTCCCCTGCCTTTACAAAATCTCTTGAAACTTGCCATATATTATGAAACTGTTATCTGCTCAGTCGTGTCTGACTTTTTGTGACCCCGTGGACTGTAGCCAGCCAGGCTCCTCTCTCCATAGGACTTTCCAGGCAATAATATTGGAGTGGGTTGTCATTTCCTTCTTCAGGGATATATATTATAGCTTGGAATAATATGTGAGTTCCAGTAAGTGAATTGGTTAGAAAAATGATGAATGAGGAGATTCCTTTACCAATAGTTCTTGTTAAGTTAAATGCACTGTTATTTTGTTGTTTAAGTTTCTGTCTTTTGGGTTTTCTTTCTCATTATCATTTACAATATAGGACCTGTTTAATTAATGGCATGTTTTTAAGATTCAAGTCAATGAAGAAGCATAAGAAAATCTATTTGAGAATTTATAATTCATTACTCAGACTGGAACACTCTTATTTGCAGCATTTTCTATATGATGTTAGCTAATTGGTTGTATCAGAGAGTAAGTATCAATTATTTTTGGCTTCTCTCTGTTGATTCCAATAAAATAGAAGTTGAGCACAGTGAAGTTTCACTATTTGGTTGTCAAAACACAGCATACTGTTATTAAATAAGCTATGGTTGATTAACTTTATAGGTGTTTTGTTTTGTTCCATTTTAGAAGTTCTAATCAATGTAGCAGACATAAATCTGAACTACATAAATTTGAACTAAGTGAAAAAATTTTGGAATCAAAGAAGAAACAAAATTATCACTTTAAGTAGAAGTTATAACGCAAATGTAATTCTTTTAGCAAGAAAAATTGAAACATGAAACATCAATAGCCCTAGACATAAACGTTTAGACTTCAAATTGGAATGAAGAAGAATAGGAAAGACATTTGTCTCATGATAATTAAAACACATGAAGAAATAATAACTGTAGTAGTTTATGTGGCCAGCAAAGATCAGCAAACACACAAAATCTCAAAGAACTTCAGTTCAGTTGGTTCAGTTCATTCGCTCAGTTGTGTCTCACTGTTTACGACCCCATGGACTGCCTCACGCTAGGCCTCCCTGTCCATCACCAACTCTGAGTTTACTCAGACTCATGTTCATTGAGTCAGTGATGTCATCCAACCATCTCATCCTCTGTTGTCTTGATTTCAAAGAAAAACAAGCCTTTCTGATATGAGTAATAGGAGCTAGAACTTTTGCACCTCAAAGGGTAACTTGAGGATTGGCCCTGCATTGGAGCATTTTAGCAGAGACAAACAAAAGTCAGATGAGTCCTAGATGAGGCTTGAGTAGGGAGACTGCAATACAGCCAAAATGGGCCCAGATGCAAAACAAAGCAAATGGCCAAACAATTCTTTCTGTACACACACACTCAGATTTAGCATCCATGGCTGAAGTAGAGGTGAAGGACAGCAGAGAGTGACTGCTTAGTCCACAAATTATCAGGGCATTTGATTCTAGGACTCCTTATGTTTCTAGAGTTGAAACATAAGGTTAATGAAAACCACACCACCCTGCTCTCCCTGCATAGTCCAGCTGAACCACGAACACAGGCGAACTCAGCCTCAGCTCAACATAAGTTGAGGAAAAGTCAGAATGGTCAACTGTCACCCTAGCCACCTGACAAAGCAAAGGGTTTGTTTTATTTGAAAAAAAAAAAAAAAAAATTACTATTCGAAAATATTTCTGTATCGCAAACTATCCCCCTAAATTTCATGGTTTAAAACATGAATACCTCACAATATATGAATATGAAGTTGGACATGAACTGGGTCTTGTATACAGATAAATGCAAAAAAAAAAAAAAAAGACACTTGCAAAAGAATGCACTAGATTTATTAACAAAGAAGTGATGATCATTGCACTTTTGCAAAATCTTTCAAAATTCCTAACTGGAATATTAAAAATTTATTCTAGTTTAAATTAAAAGTCTCAATACATTGGTGAAAGCAATTATATTTAGTTTTTCTGCAACAGCTACTGCTTTGGGCTCTCCTTGTGGCTCAGTAGTAAAGAATCAATCTGCCAGTGCAGGAGATGCAAGAGACTCAGGTTTGATCCCTGGGTAGGGAAGATCCCCTGGAAAATTAAATGGCAACCCACATCAGCATTCTTGCCTGGGAAATATCATGGACAGAGGAGCCTAGTTGGCTACACAGTCCATGAGGTCTCAAAAGAGTCGGACATGATTTAGCAACTAAGCAACAACAAAGCTCTCTGTAGCTCTTTTCTTTTTTGTTTTTTCTTTTTCCTGGCATGTTCATTAACAATATCTTAGCCCAAGCCCATAAAATTTTAATTCTTTTTTTTAAATAGGTCTTTTGTTTCTTTTTCTTTTTTTAATTTTCACTTTATTTTACTTTACAACTTTTTTAAGTAATTAAAAGCTGGGTCTTGTTCATTTAGACACTTCCATTTCACATTTGACTCAAGGCCCTCCTGTTCCATCTCCAGCACTGTCAGGCTGAGCACCCCAGAGTGGGACTGGATAGGACGACGCCTCTTCCACCAGGATCGCTAGTTCCCTTCCTCTCCTGGGGCAGGGGGAAGGGTGCTGGTACCTGTTGACAGAACAGTGTACCTGGCCCTAGGCCTCACACAGTGAAGACGGTGACTGTAGGGACTGTGGTGACAATGCTGGTTGTCATTGTTTG
The DNA here is from genome assembly GCF_023091745.1 of Budorcas taxicolor. Lineage (NCBI taxonomy): Eukaryota > Metazoa > Chordata > Mammalia > Artiodactyla > Bovidae > Budorcas > Budorcas taxicolor. Next base: position 58,423,052 of record NC_068920.1, read on the forward strand.
TCTACTTACTAGTGGACTGGTTCTTTATTGCTTCTATATTTTGTCATCCTAATACATTTGCTGGTTCATCAAAAACTGGATCTTCCCCTACAAGTTCTGCTGGCCTAGGAAAGCCTCTTGACGTGCAACTTTTATTTTCGCTCCCCCTCCAGGTCTTGCAACAGGTGGTGTAATGCTCAGCCTGTTACAGCTCAGATCCTGCCCCAGGACCTGGCCCTCTTGGAGATTTGTCAAGAGAGCCCAAGATGCTGTGACCATGTGAAGGACCCACTGTACCCATGGGCGGTATTTAACTATTCTATGATAAATGGAGTGTGTCTAGGCTCTAATTTCAGATGTCTCCTTTCTTCTGTGAATTAATAGCAGAAGAAACTGAGCTGTCCTGACTCAGCAGTTTCCTAAGACGAGGGCATCACTTTTGAGAATTTAAGAAAACATGCTTCAGGTATTTTCAAATGAAGATGTTAGAAGGCAACCAATACAATATTGTAAAGTAATTAACCTCCAATTAAAATAAATTAAAAAAAGAACTACATTCTTATAAGGAATACATTTCCTCACTCCCAGTTTACTTATTACACTTTTTAAAATTGTATTTTTAATATAAATTTATTTATTTTAATTGGAGGTTAATTACTTTACAATATTGTATTGGTTTTGCCATACATCAACGTGAATCCGCCACAGGAATACACATGTTCCCCATCCTGAACCCCCCTCCCTCTTCCCTCCCTGTACCATCCCTCTTGGTCATCTCAGTGAACCAACCTCAAGTATCTAGTATTATGCATCAAATCTGGACTGGCGACTCGTTTCAAACTGTATTTTATATTGGAGGATACTTGATTTAAAATGCTGTATTACTTTCAGGGGTACAGCAAAGTGATTCAGTTATACGTATACCCACTCTTTCTTTCAGATTATTTCCCCATATAGGTTATTACAGGGTACTTAGTAGAGTTTCCTGTGCTATACAATAGGTCTATGTAGACTATCTACTATATACATAGTAGTGTATATGTATTAATCCCAAACTCTTAATTTATACTTCTCCATCTTTCCCCTTTGGTAACCACAAGTTTGCTTTCTATGTCTGTGAGCCTGTTTCTGTTTTACTTACTGTATTTCTTTATAGTTCAACAGAAGAATCCAATCTCTTCTGGTAGAAGAGTTCTATTCAGTTAAGTCACTCAGTCATATCTGACTCTTTGCAACCCGATGAACCAAATACACCAGGCTTTCCTGTCCATCACCAACACCTGGAGTTCACCCAAACTCATGTCCATTACATCGGTAACGCCATCCAACCATCTCACCCACTGTTGTCCCCTTCTCCTCTTACCCTCCATCTTTCCCAGCATCAAGGTTTTTTCAAATGAGTCAGCTCTTCACATGAGATGGCCATTTTACTTTCGGCTTCAATCCTTCCAATGAACACCCAAGCCTGATCTCCATTAGGATGGATTGGTTGGCTGTCCTTGCAGTCCATGGGATTCTCAAGAGTCTTCTCCAACACCACAGTTCAAAAACATGAATTCTTTGGTGCTCAGCTTTCCTTATAGTCCAACTCTCACATCCATACATGACTACTGAAAAAACTATAGCCTTGACTAGACAAACCTTTGTTGACAAAGTAATATCTCTGCATTTTAATATGCTGTCCAGATTGGTCATAAAGTTCCTTCCAAGGAATAGGCATCTTTTTATTTCATGGCATCAGTCACCAACTGCAGTGATTTTGGAGCCCAGAAAAATAAAGTCAGCCACTGTTTTCACTGTTTCCCCATCTATTTCCCATGAACTGATGGGACTAGATGCCATGATCTTCGTTTTTTGAATGTTGAGCTTTAAGCCAACATTTTCACTCTCCTCTTCCACCTTCATCAAGAGGCTCTTTAGTTCCTCTTCACTTTCTGCCATAAGGGTGGTGTCATCTGCATATCTGAGGCTATTGATATTTCTCCTGGCAATCTGGATTCCAGCTTATGCTTCCTCCAGCCCAGTGCTTCTCATGATGTACTCTGCATAGAAGTTAAATAAGCAGGGTGACAATATACACACTTGATGTATTCCTATTCCTGTTTGGAACCAGTCTGTTGTTCCATGTCCAGTTCAGACTGTTGCTTCCTGACCTGCATACAGGTTTCTCAAGAGGCAGATCAGGTGATCTGGCATTCCCATCTCTTTCTGAACGTTCCACAGTTTACTGTGATCCACACAGTTAAAGGTATTGACATAGTCACTAAAGCAGAAGTAAATGTTTTTCTGAAATGCTCTTGCTTTTTCCATGATCCAGTGCATCTTGGAAAATTTATTTCTGGTTCCTCTGCCTTTTCTAAAACCAGCTTGAATATCTGGAAGTTCATGCTTCACGTATTGCTGAAGCCTGGCTTGAAGAATTTTGAGCATTACTTTACTAGTATGTGAGATGAGTGCAATTGTGTGGCAGTTTGAGCATTCTTTGGTATTGCCTTTCTTTGGGATTGGAATGAAAACTGACCTTTTCCAGTCTTGTGGCCACTTGTGAGTTTTCCAAATTTGCTGACATATTGAGTACAGCACTTTCACAGCATCATCTTTTAGGATTTGAATAGCTCAACTGAAATTCCATCACCTCCACTAGCTTTGTTCGTAGTGATGCTTCCTAAGGCCCACTTGATTTCACATTCCAAGATATCTGACTCTAGGTGAGTGATCACATCATCGTGATTATCTGGGTCATGAAGATCATTTTTGTATAGCTCTTCTGTGTATTCTTGCCACCTCTTCCTAAAGAGTTCTATACCAGGGAACATAAGGATTTTATATGAAGATTCAAGTATTCTTCTGACTCTGGATCACTTAGGAAGTTTGATATCTGCAGTTGTATCACTGCATTATTGGAGTTAGCCACCACAGTCTCCAAAATCATGGATCTCAACCAGTATCAACTTGCAACCACATACAAGTATACCTCTGTGTGGGAGACTCCTGAAAATAGGTGTAAGTTAGCTATGAGATTTTCAACCCTCTGCAATCATCTATAAATACAGAAAGTATGCAAACCTTTGTCTTAGACTATTTCATATTGTCAGGGATGATATTAGGCAATTCTATCTAAAAAGATGAGTGGCTAATGTTGCTTTGGGGCCATTTTCAGTTGCACAGTTGACATTTCAGCATGAATAAAATATTCAAAGTAGCACGAAAAGTGCAAATTAGTATTGGTAATAGCTGTGGCATCAGATGAATTAATATCATATTCTGAAGTTATTATCTCATGCAAATTATCTCAAGGAAGATGAGGAATGAGCTATATAATTACCTAAAATATAGGCATCTTATATTTGCTTCTTTTGAAGGCTTTTAAAATGATTGTTTTGTGTGAATGGTTTAGTCATTATTAACTATGTAATTAGAAATACTTAGCTATAGTAAATTTATAAGTTTATCCCATCTACTGTAACTCAAATAAACAACACCAGCAAAGCAAAGGAAAAGTATTCAGAAGTTTAAATCAGAGTGAGGAAAAACGTGCCATTTCAGTATTCTGGTGCTTTCTGAACTTCTCAGATTGACAGATTGTTGTCACCACACTTATGCCTTTGAGGGACAGGGCTTGTTTTCTCGTTGTCAGAGAAGAAACGTTGTTTTCTGGTAGTAACACTAGCATTCCTGCCATCTCTTAACACCAAATTTGACATGAATGGAGCATAACATCCTTTAATTTTCCAAAAAGAGGCACCAGAGTTGTGACACCATCTTAAATTACTGTCAGTGCTGTTCCCAGAGAGGATGGTTTACTGTGGGGATGCGAACCTGGGGATGAGGCTTTGGAAGTGCTTCAAATTCTGGGAGCTTTCACTATCCTGAATATCACTACATACCAAAAAAAGCAAAACCCAACAAACAAACAAAGCACAGTTCAGTTCAGTTCAGTCGCTCAGTCGTGTCTGACTCTTTGTGACCCCATGAATCGCAGCAGGCCAGGCCTCCCTGTTCATCACCATCTCCAGGAGTTCACTCAAACTCACGTCCATTGAGTCCGTGATGCCATCCAGCCATCTCATCCTGGGTCGTCCCCTTCTCCTCCTGCCCCCAATCCCTGCCAGCATCAGAGTCTTTTCCAATTTGTCAACCCTTCTCATGAGGTGGCCAAAGTACTGGAGTTTCAGCTTTAGCATCATTCCTTACAAAGAAATCCCAGGGCTGATCTCTTTCAGAATGGACTGGTTGGATCTCCTTGCAGTCTAAGGGACTCTCAAGAGTCTTCTCCAACACCACAGTTCAAAAGCATCAATTCTTCGGTGCTCAGCCTTCTTCACAGGCCAACTCTCACATCCATACATGACCACAGGAAAAATCATAGCCTTGACTAGACAGACCTTAGTCGGCAAAGTAATGTCTCTGCTTTTGAATATGCTATCTAGATTGGTCATAACTTTTCTTCCAAGGAGTAAGCATCTTTTAATTTCATGGCTGCAATCACCATCTGCAGTGATTTTGGAGTCCCACAAAATAAAGTCTGACACTGTTTCCACTGTTTCCCCATCTATTTCCCATGAAGTGATGGGGCCGGATGCCATGATCTTCGTTTTCAAAGCACAAAGACATTTAAGCATTAAAGAAGGGTTATGTTTCTTTTCTTAGAAAGGTAAATTTATAATCATAAAATATGTTATATTATTTTTAATAATAATATAGTCACATCTTCATGGTTATAAGAATAGGTAGCTAGGACTCGGCTACAATGAGATTTATAAAAAGTCAATTTATAAATAAAACTGAATTTTATAAATAAAATTTATAAATAAAATTTCAATTTATAAATAAAATTGAATTCTACTGTAGCAAAATTTATATTTGTCTAATACATATTAATTACAGATCACAATGTCTCACATCATTCCATTATCTTGTGAGCCAAGGAATTTTCACATTCTATAAAGAAGGTTTCAAACACACAAACATTATTCACCTTATTTCAGATCACTTAGTAACTGTTTGATAGGAAACTTGAAATTAGGTCCACTTCAGAATTAGTACCTTTTCTCATCTGCCATGGTTGTGTCCGCAGTGTGGAAAAGGTGAAGAATATACCTCTAGAGATTCAACCAAACACCCAAAGAGGATTTGGACTTTGAAAAACATGTGTATGTTGGCTTTTGAACAAATGTTTTTGAAAGTATTGAAAAATCATGTGTTGATTTCATTAGGGACACACCCAAAATAACTACTGACCATCAAAAATAAAGGCAGAGTTTAATTATTCATTGCCCAGAACATGAGACTGAAACACAATCTAAAGCCAGGTTTCAGATATTTCATGTTGTTTTTTAGGATAACTCTTTATTTCTGCTTTGTCGTTGCTACATATGGCTTGTTATATCTGATTACAATGTTTTAGAAAGAAAAAATCAGGAGAAAATACATTCTGCTTGCAAAGACTTGTAGGTTTCTTTTTCTTTAATTAAATAAATAACTCAAGTTATATATAGAACTTCAAAAGCCATACTCTTAAGAGCTATAGTTTAAGCTGGTAAATTGGAAAGAGGAATTATTTAATTTACTCTCTCATCAGCAGTCACAACACTGCACTGATTAATGAGAAGGCTAATTGGAACCAAGGAACTCAAGACAGGAAGATCATTCTGGTCCAGAGTGCAGTTTCTAAGTATCACACGGGGAGAGATGGCTTTAACATTTTGGTGGGCACTGGCTACCTTCTTCTGACCCAGGAGGGTAAAGACCAGCTTTGTGATCTCAAGAGTCATGACCAGTCTCTCTTATTATATTAGAAGACCAGAATGGAACACAGACTTTAAAGTAAATAAAATATAAGCAATCCTGTCAGAGAGGAAATTGGCAACTACTCAACCCTGAAATTATATTAAAGATACCTTCATATTATAGTCTAAACCTTACTTAGAAAATAAAGTCATATGGTTTTTCTGAAAATAATTTGCCAGTGGTTCTGGACACTATGAAAAGTGAAAGTGTTAGTCACTCAGTTGTGTCCAACACTTTGCAACCCCATGGACTATAGCCCACCAAGCTCCTCTGTCCTTTGGATTCCCTATGCAAGAATACTGGAGTGAGTAGCCATTCCCTTCTCCAGATCTTCCCTGACCTGGGGATTAAATCTAGGTCTCCTGAACTGCAGATGGATTCTTTACCATCTGAATCATCAAGGAAACCCTATAATAGCACCAAATGCTTGGGAACTCCTGAAACGATTTTTTTGGAAGCAGTCAATATCCTGACATTGAATAACTGCTTACTTCCATTGGGCTTTGCTTTGCTCAAGCCCAGCAGGCAGAAAAAAGAGCAAACAGCACAAGGAAGTTCATTTTGAGCAAATAGTACCTAGGTAATAACAACAGTGGGAGCCATAACTGGAGATAAGAAAGCTCCTTTTGAGAGCTAAGTTATGTTGCCACATGTGGGACATGGTATGGGTGAGCCTTTGAAGTTTAAGCCCGTGAGTCACCATGAGACATATCTCTACACAGAGATTCACCTTTGAGCAGATGGGAAAACTGCAAGACATGTGAATACTCAGTGACAGTGGTGACTGTTGGATTCTTAAACATGAGTTGCAGTCAGTAAGCAGCTATGTGGATGTGGTACAGCACCTTTGAAACTACCAGTGCACCACGATTGCCAAATTGGAGCTGAAGATCATTTTTGAGAGCCAGGGCTTTGTGTGAACATTGAGTCAAAGGGAACTTAAATACGCAATAACACCTTCCATTAATGAAAGATAAGACTAAAAACCATATTATAAACTGTGATTATAGCATACACTGAATGTACATGTAATTTATGAATCAGTGCCTGACCATGTGAGAGCTACTTTAATAATGGTCTCTAGTTTATTGATGTTATGTTTTATCTGAATAATTATAGGATTAGCACTTCTTACTATAATTTGTGTGAAGATTGTCTTATCAAATTACTCTGGTAACATATGGCATGTAAATGAACACAATAACAATAAAATAAATATTTTTCATTAACCTGATAACAGGACAGGCATATTGTGTGGTTGGTGTTTTGAAAGAACTCACTTTGGCCATAAATGCTCTTATCACTTAAATTGTAAAGGGAAATGATGATAATGCATTTTTATTGCAGACATTTACTCAAGAATATTTCCATATCTACTGAGGGTATGGAAGTTTCTGTAATGAAAGTGGGATCTTCATTGTTACCTGTGTTAATATGAGGGGAAAATGAATATGTTCTCTTTTTCCTACCATGGGAATTGCAAAACTCTCATATGGTGCTGAGGATTACAGTAAAGTATTAATGCTTTTGTCTTACTTGCAACATTTTAATTCAGATTATAGTCAACTCTTTTAACAGAACTAGTCAGAAGGCCTCATGTGTAAAATGGCTTTAATAATAATAAACATTTCCCAGTACAGTAAAGATTAAACAAAATAATGCACATTAAAATATATTAAAATCACAAGTATTTCTTATAGAAGTAAAACTCTCTATTGACCTCATTATTTTTTCAAGATCATTAAAACATGCACTTAACTTCTCTCTTTCTTTTAATCTGTGTGTAACTAAAATTTACTGAAGTAAAATTTATATGTAATGAAATACACGTATTTTAAATGTACAGTAACTATCTGAGTTTTTAAAATATATATAATTCACCACCTTAAAAGTCAATATAAATGAGATTATCATATAATGAATTTCCTTTGTTTCATTTTCAGACATTCTCCACCCACCTCCCCCTCCCAGAGGCCACTGATGTTCTTGTTTATATTACTAGAGACTAGTTTTTTCTATTCCAGAACTAAATATAAATTCAATTATATGGTATATACTTATTTATGCCTGGCTTCTTTTGCTCAGCACAATTTCTTGAGCACAATATGGGAGGAAAGCTGAAATATTCATTTCTTGAAATCCATAGAGTTTCCAACTACCCAAGAAACATCCTAGACTATGGTAAAATATCAGTATATTTACTTTTCATTTTTATACTTATGGTATAGCTGACTTTATACAATGAACAGATCTTGAACCCAAAGAACTGGGTCTTGTCACTCAGTTGCTAAAAGGTAATGGGCAAAGATTTAAATTCTCTACAGCTCAGTTTCCTTATGCATAATATGGAGATAATAATAATAAACAACATCCAGTGTTTCCGTGAAGATTAATAACGATGTATATAAAAGGAAAGACTTTGGGGTTTTCCTTAGCATATAGAAAACAGATAATCTACAAAACTTATAACTTTCTTTCAAATCATCATAGAGGTCAGATCATGGGGAAACTAATCAGTCTCTGACCCAAGGTAGACTCTTTCTTGTGGAAAGAAGTATGAATGTTGGCATAGATGGGCAAACCACAGAGGAGAGTGACATTTCCATACACATGGGGAAAGAATTCAGCTAAAACTTATAATGAATGCTCTATATAAGTCATGTCAGGGTTCAGAAGCACTCTTCGCAGAAGGCACAGGGAGGTCTGCATTTATTCAGTTCCTCTCTACATGAAAATAGTGAGAATATGATGGTTTTCTCAAGAAACTGCCCTTATTTTGCAAGTTTGGAGGAAGAGAGTGCTTGCTGCCTTGCAAAAGTCAGGAACCCCCACCTTTCCTACAGGACAAAGCCTTCATCTTCTGGGGGAAGGGAAGCAAACACTACTGACACCAAGACTCGTGTGAAGACCCCTTGTATCTGAAGAGGAGAATAGGAAAAATGCCTGAGAAAGGAGTGGGAAATCATCGAGTCCAGACCATCAGCAATTTTCTACAGCTGGAGAATGGACTATTGTTTCAAAAGTTCCACCATGAAGACACATGGATACAGCATCTGCTTAAGACAGAGACTGGATCAGGACATCAGAGCAGATCCCAATTTTGCAACACTTAGCTAGTAAGTACCAAGAAGCTGACATTCTGCTTTTAGTCCTGGAAGTAGCTAACATCTAGAAAGAGTTCATGAAGCAATGAAGATGAAATAAGAAAACAAAGCAAAGTTTCCAGCAATCAAGTCCTCACTAGAAATATAAGGAAAATGTGGAAGAATTTGAGGCCAGTAGTGCAGTAAGAATAGCTATAGTAAAAACAAAAGCCAAAATCAACTCAACATGTAACTAGATTGACCCTACCCTCACAGTTAGAAAGAAGTATGGCTCTTTCCAGATTAGAAAATAAATTATTTTGTCACTATTGTCATCTGCGTGTGCTCCTGCTAAGTCTCTTCAGTTGTGTTCACCTCTGTGTGGCCCTATGGACAGAAGTCTGCAAATTTCCCCTGTACATTTTCCAGGCAAGAAAACTGGAGTGACTAGCCATTTCCTTCCCCAGGGGATCTTCCCAATCCAGGGATCGAACCCATGTCTCTTATGTCTCCTGCATTGGCAGGTGGGTTCTTTACCACTAGGGCCACCTCATCCACCCAATGACAAATTTCAATAGCAGCGACAACAACAACAGTAACAACAATAACAACAAAATACATGATACACAGACTGGAAAAATAACTCACTAAAACTACAAAGTGTTGAAGAAAAAGATTGAGAAGTCACCCAGATGTTGGAACTTTCATCAAAAATTTTAAATAACTGGAAGTAATGTGGTAGAGACTCTGAAAACATATAGAAAAGGTATAGAACATGCGATAGAAGATGGGCAATGTCAGGAGAAAGATGGAAACTATAAGGAAGAGAACCTTTGAATTGACTCAAATACATTTATTTTAATGGCTGAGACACAGATTACTGTGTAATATATGTGTATATGTACCACAACTTCCTTATCTATTCATCTGTTGATGGACATCCAGGTTGCTTCCATGCCCTAGATATTGTAAATAGTGCTGCATTGAACATTGGGGTACATGTATGAGGTAGATGAACCTAGAGCCTATTATACAGAATGAAGTAAATCAGAAAGAGAAAGACAAATGTCATATATTAATGTATGTATATGGACTGCAGAAAGATAGTAATGATGATCCTACCTAGAGGACAGTAAAGGAGACACAGACATAAAGAACAAACTTTTGGACACAGTGGGAGAAGGGGAGAGTGGGATGATGTGAGAGAATAGCTTAGAAACATATACATACCATATGTAAAATAGAGAGCCAGTGGGAGTTTAATGTATGACTCAGGGAGCCCAAAGCCAGTGCTCTGTGACAACCTGGAAAGATAGGGTGAGGAATGAGGCAAGAGGGATGTTGAGATGGAGAAGTCACACATATGCCTATGGCTGATTCATGTTGATATATGGCAGAAGCCATCACAATATTGTAAAGTAATTATCCTTCACTTAAAATTAAAAAAAATGATTTTTTTTTAAAGAAAGAGTAAATGTGAAATGTCAGAGGAAAAATACAGTAACAGAAATGAAGAATGCCCTCAAAAAACTCATCAGTGCGTGGGATACAGACTTGGACTGTGTAGAAACAGTGAACCTGCAGGATGCTCAGTAGCATTTCCTTGAGTTGAGCTGAGTTCAGTTCAGTCGCTCAGTTGAGTCCAACTCTTTGTGACTCCATGGACTGCATCAAGCCAGGCTTCCCTGTCCATCACCAACTTTCAGAGCTTAATTAATCTCATGTCCATTGCATCGGTGATGTGATCCAACCATCTCATCCTCTGTCATCCCCTTCTCCTCCCACCTTCAATCTTTCCCAGGGTCTTTCCCAATGAGTCAGTTCTTTGCATCAGGTGGCCAAAGTATTGGAGTTTTAGCTTCAGCATCAGTCCTTCCAATGAATATTCAGGACTGATTTCTTTTAGGATTGACAGGTTGACTCTCCTTGCTCTACAAGAAACTCTCAAGAGTCTTCTCCAACACCACAGTTCAAATTTATCAATTCTTAAGCACTCAGCTTTCTTTATAGTCCAACTCTCACATCCATACACGACTACTGGAAAAATCATAGCTTTGACTAGACAGAACTTTGTTGGCAAAGTAATGTCTCTACTTTTTAATATGCTGCCTAGGTTGGTCATAGCTTTTCTTCCAAGGAGCAAGCATCTTTTAATTTCATGGCTGCAGCTACCATCTGTGGTGATTTTGGAGCCAAAGAAACTAAAATCCCTCACTGTTTCCATTGTTCCCCCATCTGTTTGCCATGAAGTGATGGGACCGGATGTCATGATCTTAGTTTTCTGAATGTTGAGTTTAAAGCCACCTTTTTTAGTCTCATCTTTTACTTTCATCAAGAGGCTCTTTAGTTCTTCTTTGCTTTCTGCCATAAGGCTGGTGTCATCTGCGTATCTGAAGTTATTGATATTTCTCCCAGCAATCTTGATTCCAGCTTGTGATTCATCCAGTCTGACATTTCACATGATGTACTCTGCATATAAGTTGAATAAGCAGGGTGACAATATACAGCCTTGAGATACTCCTTTCCTCATTTGGAACCAGTCTGTTGTTCTATGTCCAGTTCTAACTGTTTCTTTTACCTGTATACAGATTTCTCAGGAGACAGGTCAGGTGGTCTGGTATTCCCATCTCTTTAAGAATTTTCCACAGTTGGTTGTGATCCACAGAGGCAAAGGCTTTGGCATAGTCAGTAAAGCAGAAGAAGTTGTTTTTCTGGAACTCTCTTGGTTTTTTGATGATCCAACAGATGTTGGCAATTTGATCTTTGATTCTTCTGTCTGTTCTAAATCCAATTTCAACATCTTGAAGTGCACAGTTCACATACTTTTGTAGCCTGGCTCAGAGAATTTGAGCATTATTTTGCTAACATGTGAGATGAATGCAATTGTGCAGTAGTTTGAACATTGTTTGGCATTGCCTTTCTTTGGGAATTCGAGTGATTCCACAAATTGAAACAGAAAAAGAGGTGAAAGTTTGGGTAGGGGTGGAATTGAGAGGGAACAGAGTATAAAAAAGCTGTAAGACAACATGAAATAATCTAGCATACATTTAACTAGAATCTCAGAAGGAAAAGACAAAGAGTAGGGAAGAAAATTTGAAATGGTGATGATGAATAGACCCAAGAATGATACAGTAATAGTGGATGGACCTAGACTACACTGCTAATCTCAGAGAATGCCAAGCAGGGTGAGCACATACACTCATTATATTCAAAGAACAGAAAACCAAATTAAACACAAAATCTTAAAGGTACCCAGAAAAAAAGAACACGTTACATACAGAAAAACAGAACGATTAAATACAAAGCAAACATTGTTTCAGAAACTAAATAAGAAAGAAGAAAATTGATTGGCATCTTTTATAGGACAAGAAAAGAAACCATTTTCAATACAGAAAAACAGTCTTTAATATGGAACTGTAATCCAGGGACAATCTATTTCAAAAATAAAGGACAAAAAGAAAAAGGCCTTTTAAAAAAATCAACAGCTGAGAGAATTTATTATCAGCAAATCTGCATTGCAATAAATGTTCAGAGAAATGCTGCAAGTAGTAGAACTATATGAAACAGAACCTTGAATCTGAATAAATCAATGTCCAGAATATATAAAGACCTCTTACAACTCAATAAGATTAAAGCAAAATCTGCATAATAAAATAGACAAGAGTTTAAGACACTGAAATGCAAAGTCATTGAAGATTCATATTCCACTAGAGTAATGCATTCTTGCATACAGTAGTAGATGTAATGGTCATCTGAATTAAATCCACCCATTCCTGTTCATTTTATCTCGCTGATCTCTAAAATGTCAATGCTCACTCTTGCCATCTCCTGCTTGACCATGTCCAATTTACCTTGATTCATGGACCTAAGATTCCAAGTTCCTGTGGAATATTGTTCTTTACAGCATCAAACTTGACTTTCACCACCAGACACATCCACAACTAAGCATCGTTTTAACTTTGGTCCAGCTTTTTCATTCTTTTCTGTAGTTATTTCTCCATTTTTCCCCAGTGGCATATGAGAAACCTACTGACCTGAGGAGCTCATCTACCAGTGTAATACCTTTTTGCCTTTTCATACTGTGCATAAGGCTCTCAAGGAAAGAATACTTAAGTGGTTTGCCATTCTTTTCTCCAGTGGATCACATTTTGTCAGAAATCGTTACCATGACCCATCCATCTTGGGTTGCCCTGCACGGCATGGCTCATAACTTCATTGAATTAAACAAGGCAGTGATACACATAATCATTTTGGTGAGCTTTCTGTGATTGTGCATTTAGATCTGAAGCTTGTGAAATCATAGTTCTTGCTTCTTTCGTCTGCCCTCTGATGGATGAAGATAAGAGACTGTTGTGAGGCACTGGCTATGGGGAAAACTGAGTCTTGCTCTGGTGGGCAGGGCCATGCTTAGTAAATCTGTAATCCAATGTCTGTTTATTTGTGGGTCTGTGCTCCCTTCCTGTTGGTCGTTTGGCCTGAGATGACCCAGTCCTGGAGTCGTCTCTACGGTAGGGCTATTGGAGAGTGGTTGTCCTCAAAAAGGACTCATGCAAGTATTAAGTTCCCAAGAAAGCTGCTGCCAGTATATTTAATGCTGTGGAAAAGAATTCCTTAGAAAATGGAGTAGCCCTCATAGTCAACAAGAGTCTAAAGAGCAGTACTTGGGTACAACCTCAAAAAAGACAGAATGAACTCAGTTCATTTTCAAGGCAAACCACTCAATATTACAGTAATCCAAGTCAATCACTAATGCCAAAGAAGCTGAAGTTGAATGACTCTATGAAGACCTATAAGACCTTCCAGAATGAACACCCAAAAAGGGTATTTCAGCATAGGGGATTAGAATGCAAAAGTAAGAAATCAAGATATACCAGAAGTAACAGGCAAGTTTGGCCTTGAGTAAAACATGAAGCAGAGCAAGGGTTAACAGAGCTTTGCCAAGAGAACACAATGGTCATAGCAAACACCCTATTCCAACAGCACAAAAGATGACTCTACACGTGGCCATCACCAGAAAGTCAACACTAAAATCTGATAGATTATATTCCTTGAAGCCAAAGATGAAGAAGCTCTATACAGTCTGCAAAAAACAAGACCTGGAAATGACTGTGGCTCAGATCATAAGCTCCTTATTGCAAAATTCAGGCTTAAATTGAAGACAGCAGGAAAAACTTCTAAGCTATTCAGGTAAGACCTAAATCAAATCCCTTACAATTATACAGTGGAAGTGACAGATTCAAGGGATTAGATCTGATAGAGTGTCTGAGAACTATGGATGAAGATTCCTAACATTGCACAGGACATCGTGACCAAAACCACCCCCAAGAAAAAGAAATGCAAAAAGGCAATGTGATTGACTGCGGAGGCCTTACAAACAAGTGACAACAGAAGAGAAGTGAAAGTCAAGGGAAGAAGGGAAAGTTATACACATCTGAATGCAGAGTTCCAGAGAATAGGAAAGAGAGATAAGAAAGCCTTCTCAAATGCACAGTGCAAAGAAATAGAGAAAAACAATGGAATGGGAAAGACTAAAGATTGCTTCAAAAAACTGAAGGTATCAAGGGAACATTTCATGTATGATGGGCACAATAAAGGACAGAAAAGGCAAAGACCTAAATGAAGCAGAGATTAAGAAGAAGTGAAAAGAATACACAGAAGAACTATACAAAAAAGGCAAAGCCAATACAATATTGTAAAGTAACTAACTTCAAATTAAAATAAATAAATTTACATTAAATTTTAAAAAGGTCTTAATGACAACCATGATGGTGTGGTCTCTCACCCAGAGACAGACATCCTGGTATGTGAAGTGAAATCAGCATTATGAAGAATTACTTGGAACAAAGTTAGTGGAGGTGATGGAATTCCAGGTGAGCTATTTCAAACCCTAAAAGCTGATGCTGCATTCAATATGTAAGCAAATTTAGAAAACTCAGAAGTGGCCACAGGAATGGAAAATATCTGTTTTGTTTTTTTGGTGTTTTTTTTTTTTTTTTTTTTTTTTTCCAATCACAAAGAAGAGCAATGCCAAAGAATGTTCAGACTACCATACAATAGAGCATATTTCATGTGCTAGGAAGGTGATGCTCAAAATCCTTCAAGGTGGGCTTCCACAGTAGGTGAACTGAGAACTTCCAGATGTACATGCTGGATTTAGAAAAGGCAGTTGAGCTAGAGATCAAATTGTCAACCAGAGATCAAATTGGATCAAAGAAAAGCGAAGGAATTTTTTAAAGAAAACCTAATTTTGCTTCTTTGGCTATGCTAAAGTCTTTGACTGTGTTGATCACAACAAACTGGAAAATTCTGAAAGTGATTGAAATACCAGATCACAATCCCTGTCTCCTGAGAAACCGTAAGCAGGTCAAGAAGCAATAGTTAGAACCGTACACAAAACAACAGATTGGTTCAAAATTGGGAAGGGAGTAAGTCAAGGTTTTATTTTGTCACCCTGCTTTTTTAAGCTGTATGCAGAGTATTTAAGCTGTATGCATAGTAGGATATATGTGAAATGCTGGGCTGGATGAATTACAAGCTGGAGTAAAAATTGTCAGGAGAAATAGCAGCAATTTAATATGCAGATGATAGCATTCTAATGGCAGAAAGTGAAGAGGAACTAAAGAGCCTCTTGATGAGCTTGAAAGAGGATACTGAAAAAAAGCTTGCTTAAAACTCTGCATTCAAAAAACTAAGATCATGGCTTTCAGTCCCAACCCTTCATGGCAAATAGATGGAGAAAAAGTGGAAGCAGTGACACGTTTTATTTTCTTGGGCTCCAAAATTACTGCAGATAGGATTGCAGCCATGAAATTAAAAGACATTTGCTCCTTGGAAAACAGATATGACAAAATTCAACAGCATATTAAAAACCAGAGACATCACTTTGCTGACAGTGGTCTGTATAGTCAAATTTTATTTTTTCCAGTAGTCACGTACGGATGTGAGATTTGAATTATAAAGAAGGCCGATCGCTGAAGAACTGATACTTTCAAAACGTGGTTCTAGAGAAGACTCTTGAGAGTCCCTGGGACTGCAAGGAGATTAAACTATTCAATCCTAAAGGAAATCAACCCTGAATTGGAAGGACTGATGCTGATGCTGAATCTCCAATACTTTGTCCACCTGATGCTAAGAGCTGACTCATTGGAAAATACCCTGATGCTGGGTAAGCTGAGGGCAGGTGGGCAAGGTGGGAACAGAGGATTAGATGATTGGATGGCATCACTGACTCAATGTACATAGGTTTGCACAAACTCCAAAATATAGTGAAGAAGAGGGAATCCTGACATGCTGCATTTCATGTGGTCACAGAGAGTTAAACAGGACTTAGTGACTGAACAACAAGGGTGATGGGAATTAATTAACACCAAAATGAGATACCATTGCACATTTATTAAGATTACTGAGATTAAAAACTCTTAAAATACCAAATGTTGGCAAGAAGCTAGAACATTTGGAAACCTCAAGTAGAGCCAATGCACTATATTTGGACACATAAACATTTGGACATTTCTTACATAAAGTCACCATATGTGCATATGTACGTATGTAAAGTCATCAGACATACCATATGATCATGAGTTTCACTTTAGGAAAATGGAAATATATATTCACACAAAAATTTGTATATGAACATTCAGAGTACTTTTATTAATAAAAGTCCAAAACTAGAAACAAACCATCTGTTCACCAACAAAAACATGAGTAAAAATTTCTGGTACAATGTGATGTCCTTCAAAACCAAAAGAATGAACATTGATTCTGCAGCAACCTTAACAAAATTCTAAATTATTTTGCAGAGCAACAGATGCAAGATTCATAAGACTTTATATTCTTTGTAAATATATATACATGAAACTGTAGAAAAAGAAAAACAATTTAACCTATTGTGAAAGAAAGCATGTTACTTGTTGACTGATAGTAGAGGTGGGAGTGGTGTTCTCCTAGAAAGTGCCTAAAATACCTGTAGATGGTGATGGAAATGTTCCGTATCTTGAATTCTGTGTTATATATGTTGGCATATAACTCAAAAACCATCACGATGTATAGCTCATACAATATATGCCACTGTATTTAAATTATGCCTCAAAAAATTGGTTTTAAGAAAAGAATGGCAATTTTGGAATAATTCAATTAAGGGGTAATTTTGACCTGATAAAACACATGAAAATGTGAGCTTAGGTAGGACAATTTTATTACTAACTCCATTTAACATACTGAGAAATTTCTCAGTTCTCTAAACATTGGATTCTCAAGGGTCACACAGCAGATGGAGTACAAGCAGTTAATCGAGTATTTAAGGGCTACTGAAGAGTGATTGCAAAGAACCAATTGAAGATGTGAGAGAATTACTTTTTTTTTTTAATTTTGAGGAGTCTAGTTCAATCAAGTTATTGTTATTTTAAAAGTCTTTATTTTGAGTGGGCTCCAAAATCACTGCAGATGGTGATCGCAGCCATGAAATTAAAAGACACTTGCTCCTTGGAAGAAAAGTTATGAACAACCTAGTCCTATTAAAAAGCAGAGATGTTACTTTGCCAACAAAGGTCCATCTAGTCAAAGCTATGGTTTTTCCAGTAGTCATGTATGGATTTGAGAGTTGGACTATAAAGAAAGCTGAGCACAGAAGAATTGATGCTTTTGAACTGTGGTGTTGGAGAAGACTTCTCTGAGTCCCTTGGACTGCAAGGAGATTCAATCAGTCTGTCCTAAAGGAAATCAGTCCTGAATATTCATTGGAAGTAATGATGGTAAAGCTGAAACTCCAATACTTTGGCCACCTGATGCAAAGAACTGACTAATTGGAAAAGCCCAATGAGTCAGTTCCCAAATGCTGGGAAAGACTGAAGGTGGGAGGAGAAGGGGAAAACAGAGGATGAGATGGTTGGATGGCCTCACTGACTCAATGGTCATGAGTTTGAGTTAACTCCGGGAGTTGGTGGTAGACAGGGAAGCCTGGCGTACTACAGTCCAGGGGGTCACAAAGAGTCAGAAGCAACTGAGCTAGTGAACTGAACTGAACTTATGGCTACTACTTTGCATTAGGACAGTAGAATTTAGTATTTGCAACAGAGATTGTGTGATCCACAAAACTTAAAATATTCACTATATGTGTCAGCTCCACAGGGGCTCCACTGGGCATCAGCTGAAAGGAAGAAGGCAGCACAAGGCTGGCGGTGGGCAGTCTCAGGGAGACCTGGCAGGGACACTAACCCACCATCTTCTCAGCCCTGCCCTGCCCTCCACGCTCCCATTGGCGTGGCTGCACTCCAGGGCCTTGCCTGCAGTGATACCGGAGTCGGCCCCCAGATTCTGTTAGCAGGTGATAGGGTGGCAGGACTATGAGCATTTGCTTCTGGTGCTGCCCTAGCTGCTGAGATTCATATTCCTGACCACCAGACACACACGTGGCCCCCTGCACACCTCCCGCCTTGGGTTTGGCGTGGTGGGTACTGGGTGCCACGTGGTTCCTGGACTTCAAGGAAATAGATGTTTTACAAGTATATATTGTATATCTTGGACTGCTTCCTGATTTGTAGGAGATAGTTTTGAATTTAGAAATCCAGGCATCTCTGCCCCCTGACAAAGGAGCAGAGCAGTACATATTCCTCTGAAACCCATTCTATTGGTTGCTTGCCACAGAGTCCTTCAGTGATGGAATGCCTGATAAATACTGCTGAGCGTGACAGAAATATTACAACCTTTGCAAAATGCTTGTCCATTTCTATCCCTCCTTAGATTATTTATCTCAATCCCCACATTTGAGATGCCAGGCATTCAGTGGCCTGAGCCTGATACCGATCAGATGTGTCTCAGTCTCTCATCGCCACACACAGTAAGCCATCTCCTGACTCTCACAGAGCCTCATATTCCGCTAAACCTCTACCATCTCAAGCCCCTCAGTTCTTTCCAGGCACTTCTTTCTGCTTTCCTGTATAAGCTGGGTCCCTTTATCAGCCAACTGGGATTTATTATTGCTGGCCGACCAGGCACACTTGCACCCTGGTATTGCACCGGAGGTCACTTCTCAGTTGTTCTCCCCACCGAATACACACCTAACCACAACTACAGAAAACAGAACTTTCCTGCTAAAGGCTCTAATCTAACAACCTAAGCCACAGCCTGGCCCCCTCATAGAACAAAGGATTCAGTGAATACTGTAGAAGAGCTAGCCAGGTTTCTTACTGGCCCCTGCCTGCCCTGAGGCAGAGAGGCAGACTTGTGGCAGCCAGAGCCAGAAGGCAAAGGGCTGCTGCCATCTCAGCCCCAGAGACAGCATTTTCCACCAAACTGAGCAGACTCCCAGCTGCTAATCACATTTTCCTGAGACCCTGGATGATTGATATCTGCCAGGAGTGTCACAGCCTGAGATCAGCTCAGGCTGATCAGCTCAGAGGAGACATACAACACCTGAGACAGTGCTCTTGCAGGAAACCCAGAAAACTGAGCATCTGGGACAGGGGAGGTGATTAAGATGCATGGTCCACCTGGGGCAGTGCACGCACCAAGCACATTGTTGCCTGAGCTGTTCAGATCTGGAAAGGGCACAAAATGCATGCTCAACCCACAGAGACTGAGTCAGAACTGTGTCTGAGTGTCTCCTGTGGAGGTATGGGTCAGCAATGGCCTGCTGCAGAGGTACGGGCTCTGGATGCAGCAGACCTGGGCATGGCATAAGCTCTCTTGGAGGAGGCTGACATTAATCCCACCATAGAACCACAAGAACTTACACAGGACTGGGGAAACAGACTCTTGGAGGGCACAACAAAACTCTGTGCACACCAAGACCCAGGAGAATGGAGCAGTGACCCCACAAGAGACTGACCTGGACATGTCCATGAGTGTCCAGGAGTATCCAGTGGAGGTGAGTGTCCCTGGTGGCCTGCTGCAGGGTCAGGGGTGTTGAGTGCATTAGTGGCTGCATGGGACTTTTTGAAGGAGGTCACCATTATCTGCATTCCCTCCACTGTAGTCTGGCCTCAGGTCAAGCAAGAGGGAGGTAACACAGCCCCGCCCATCAACAGAAAATTGGGTTAAAGATTTATTGAACATAGCCCAGTTCCAAAAAGTAGCAAGAAGAGATAAGAAAGCCTTCCCCAGCCATCAGTGCAAAGGAATAGAGGAAAACAAAAGAATGGGAAAGACCAGAGATCTCTTCAAGAAAATTAGAGATACCAAGGGAACATTTCATGCAAAAATGGGTTCCATAAAGGACAGAAATGGTATGAAACTAACAGAAGTGGAAGATATTAAGAAGAGGTGGCAAGAATATACAGAAGAACAGTACAAAAATATCTTCACGACCAAGATAATCAAGAGGTGTGATCACACACCTAGAGCCAGACATCCCAGAATGTGAAGTCAAGAGGGCCTTAGAAAGCATCACTATGAACAAAGCTAGAGGAGGTGATGGAATTCCAGTGGAGCTATTTCAAATCTTGAAAGATAATGCTGTGAAAGTGCCGCACTCAATATGCCAGCAAATTAGGAAAACTCAGCATTGGCCACAGGACTGGAAAAGGTCAGCTTTCATTCCAATCCCAAAGAAAGGCAATGCCAAAGAATACTCAAACTACCACACAATTGCACTCATCTCACATGCTAGTAAAGTAATGCTCAAACTTCTCCAAGCCAGACTTCAGCAATACATGAACCGGGAACTTCCAGATGTTCAAGCTGGTTTTAGAAAAGGCAGAGGAACCAGAGATCAAATTGCCAACATCTGCTGGATCATCTAAAAAGCAAGAGAGTTCCAGAAAAACATCCATTTCTGCTTTCTTGACTAAGCCAAAGCCTTTGACTGTGTGGATCACAATAAACTGTGGCCAATTCTGAAAGAGATGGGAATACCAGACCACCTGATCTGCTTCTTGAGAAACCTATATGCAGATCAGGAAGCAACAGTTCGAACTGGACATGGAACAACAGACTGGTTCGAAATAGGAAAAGGAGTACGTCAAGGCTGTATACTGTCACCCTGCTTATTTAACTTCTAGGCAGAATGCATCATGAAAAACGCTGGGCTGGAAGAAGCAAAAGCTGGAATCAAGATTGCCAGGAGAAATATCAATAACCTCATATATGCAGATGACACGACCCTTACGACAGAAAGTGAAGAGGCACTTAAAAGCCTCTTGATGAAAGTGAAAGAGGACAGTGAAAAAGTTGGCTTAAAGTTCAACATTCAGAAAACGAGGATCATGAAATCCGATCCCATCACTTCATGGCAAATAGATGGGGAAACAGTGGAAACGGTGTCAGACTTTATTTTATTTTATTTTTATTTATTTACTTTATTTTACTTTACAGTACTGTATTGGTTTTGGAATACATTGACATAATCCACCACGGGTGTACATGAGTTCCCAAACATGAACTCCCCTCCCACCTCCCACCCCATATCATCTCTCTGGATCATGCCCGTGCACCAGCCCCAAGCATCCTGTATCCTGCATCGAACATATACTGGCGATTCATTTCTTACATGATACTATACATGTTTCAATGTCATTCTCCCAAATCATCCCACCCTCTCCCTCTCCCTCAGAGTCCAAAAGTCCACTCTACACATCTGTATCTCTTTTGCTGTCTCGCATACAGGGTCATCGAGACAGACTTTATTTTGGGGGGCTCCAAAATCACTGCTGATGGTGACTGCAGCCAAAAAATTAAAAGATGCTTACTCCTTGAAAGGAAAGTTATGACCAATCTACATGGCATATTAAAAAGCAGAGGCATTACTTTGCCAACAAAGGTCCATCTAGTCAAGGCTATGGTTTTTCCAGTCGTCATGTATGGATGAGAGAGTTGGACTGTGAAGAAAGTTGAGCGCCAAAGAACTGATTCTTTTGAACTGTGATGTTGGAGAAGACTCTTGAGAGTCCCTTGGACTGCAGGGACTTCCAACCAGTCGATCCTAAAGGAGATCAGCCCTGGGATTTCTTTGGAAGGAAAGATGCTGAAGCTGAAACTCCAGTACTTTGGCCACCTCATGCAAAGAGTTGACTCATTGGAAAAGACTCTGATTCTGGAAGGGATTGGGGGTAGGAGGAGAAGGGGATGACAGAGGATGAGATGGCTGGATGGCATCACCGATTCGATGGACGTGAGTTTGAGTGAACTCCGGGAGTTGGTGATGGGCAGGGAGGCTTGGCGTGCTGAAATTCATGGGGTCGCAAAGAGTCAGACATAATTGAGTGACTGAACAGAACTGAACTGAACAGGGCCCCTCCCATCAGAACAAGGCCCAGTTTTTCCTTCAGTCTCTTCCACCAGGAAGCTTCCATAAGCCTCTCATCCTTATCCATCAGAGTGCAGACAGAATGAAAACCACAATCACAGAAAACTGACCAAACTGATCACATGGACTACAGCCTCGTCTAGCTCAAGGAAACTATGAGCCATGCCATTTAGGGCTACCCATCACCAGGTTTCCAACTAATTTAAGATAGTAAATATCCTCTTGTATATATTGCATTTTGCATGTATATAAGCATATAGAATGCACATATACATACAAATGAATGTGTCTTGCACATATAAGCATTACTTTGAGAAGTGTGAGGTGCTATAAGCTTTAAATTATTATATAAGTTTTAATATAAATTTATATTATTATTATGTGACTACATCTGAAATGTTCATTCCACTTGTATATCAGGCCTAGCTACACCTATGCTTATGGATTTTAGGATCATTCTAATATCTCCATTTTCGCAATTATGCTCTGAAGGCCATCGCCATAGCTCCATGTCTTCACTCTTTGCCTATCTGATCTATGATCATCTACAAGCAGCCTTTACCCACCCTCATCCACTATTCTAATATCTGAGCCTCATCCAGAACTTCTTGGCTTCTGTTCCTAGAAATTATATTTCCCTGTGCATCATGTGTGTGAGTACATGTGTGTGTGTGTGTGTGTGTGTGTGTGAGAGAGAGAGAGAGAGAGAGAGAGAGAGAGATCCTGAGCTCCTGAGCCCTTCTGACCTCATCATAAAATAATCTTCTTTGACTCTAGAAGAATCTGCTATTTTCTTAATAATCTTTAAATTTATCTTTACTTGAATATTCCATTATTCGCAATGTCTTTTAGCTCAGTTCAGTTCAGTCACTCAGTTATATCTGACTGTTTCCAACCCCATGGACTGAAGCATGCCAGGGTTTGCTGTCCATCACCAACTCTCAGAGTCTACCAAAACCCATGTCCATCACATTAGTAATGTCATCCAGACATTTCATCCTCTGTCGTTCCCTTCTCCTCCCGCCTTCAATCTTTCCCAGCATCAGGGTCTTTTCCAATGAGTCAGCTCTTCGCATCAGGTGGCCAATGTATTGGAGTTTCAGCTTCAGCATCACTACTTCCAATGAAGACCCAAAACTGATTTGCTTTAGGATAGACTGGTTGGATCTCCTTGAAGTCCAAAGGACTCTCAAGAGTATTCTCCAATGCCACAGTTCAAAAGCATCAATTCTTCGGTGCTCAGCTTTCTTTATGGCCCAACTCTCACATCTATACATGACTAGTTGAAAAACCATAGCTTTGACTATACGGCAAAATAATGTCTCTGCTTTTTAATATGCTGTCTAGGTTGGTCATAACTTTCCTTCTAAGAAGTTAATTTCATGGTTGCAATCACCACCTGCTGTGATTTTTGAGCCCCCGCAAAATAAAGTTAGCCACTGTTTCCACTGTTTCCACATCTATTTGTCATGAAGTGATGGGACCAGATGCCATGATCACAGTTTTCTGAACGTTGAGCTTTAAGCCAACATTTTCACTCTCCTCTTTCACTTTTATCAAGAGGCTTTTTAGTTCTTCACTTTCTGCCATAAGGGTGGTGTCATCTGCATATCTGAGGTTATTGATATTTCCCCCAGCAATCTTGATTCCAGCTTGTGCTTTCTTCAACCCAGTGTTTCTCATGATGTACTCTGCATATAAGCTAAATAAGCAGGGTGACAATATATAGCCTTGATATTTTTCCTTTTTGGAAATTATTCTCCTTTTGGAGTCCTTTTCCTATTTGGAACCAATCTGCTGTTCCATGACCAGTTCTAACTTGTTACTTCCTGACTTGCATAAAGATTTCTCAAGAGACAGGTCAGGTGGTCTGGCATTCCCATCTCTTTCAGAATTTTGCAGTTTATTGTAATCCACACATTCAATGGCTTTGTCATAATCAATAAAGCAGAAATAACTGTTTTTCTGAAACTGTCTTGCTTTTTCAGTGATTCAACTGATGTTGGCATTTTGATCTCTGCCTTTTCTAAATCCAGCCTGAACATCTGGAAGTTCATGGTTCATGTATTTCTGAAGCCTGGCTTGAAGAATTTTAAGCATTACTTAAATGCTTAAAATGTGTGTGTGTGATGAGTGCAACTGTGTGGTAGTTGGAGCATTCTTTTGCATTGCCTTTCTTTGGGATTGGAATGAAAATTGACCTTTTCCAGTCCTATGGCCACTGCTGAGTTTTCCAAATTTGCTGGTATATTGAGTGCAGCACTTTCACAGCATCATCTTTCAGGATTTGAAATAGCTCAACTGGAATTCCCTTACCTCCACAAGCCTTGTTTGTAGTGATGCTTCCTAAGGCCCACTTGACTTCACATTCCAGGAGGTCTGGCTCTAGGTGAGTGATCACACCAGCATGATTATCTGGGTCATGAAGATCTTTTTTGTACAGTTCTTCTGTGTATTCTTGCCACCTATTCTTAATATCTTCTTCTTCTCTTAGGTCCATACCATTTCTGTCCTTTATTGAGCCCATCTTTGCATGAAATGTTCTTTTGAGACGAGATCTCTAGTCTTTCTCATTCTATTGTTTCCCTCTATTTATTTACATTTATCACTGAGGAAGGCTTTCTTATCTCTCCTTGCTATTCTTTGGAACTCTGCATTCAAATTGATATATCTTTCCTTTTCTGCTTTACCTTTCACTTCTCTTATTTTCACTCTCTTATTTCCGTTCTCTAATAATAAAAATAATAACAATGCAAAACTGTTCCAATGTTCCCATGATTGCCTGGAGATAGTTCTAAGCTCCTTGCATGTATTAACTGACTCAAACGTTATAGAAACAGAGGTGTTTGGTTTTCAGGAAAAAGATTTGCTGTTCAAAATGCAGGAAAATAAAGTAATGATGGCTTTTAATGTGCTTTTCTGACCCACGTTTCAACAAAATTTCTCTATAAATTTAATTATCTTCTCTCTTTAATCTAGTTCAATAGTTTTAAAACATATAATTCCTGAGCTCCTTGAAAAATGACATACTTGACCAGATTTCCTTCTGATATCATCTCCTTTCTTTGCTTCTCTAATATTGCTTTGATTTATCTGCTCTCATTTTCTTATTATCTTTCTCTTGTGCCCTACAGAAAGCCATTCTGGCATTTATGCTTCTACTCAAGGGGTTGACGTAGACTCACCTCATGAATGTGTGCTCTGCCTTCAGCCCACTTCTCATAGTTCAGAGCATCCTCAGACTCATCCTGACTGCTCCATTCCTTTCATGTGCTTGTCTTTCAGCGGTTTTCCTCAGCTTTCCCAAAAAAGGGTAGTTAACTCAGGGAGCAGCCTAGAAATTCAACAAGACTTACTCTCTGGGAGCTCTTCCCTACCAATGGTTGTAGAGTTATTGGAACTAGAAGAAAAAAGCTCTAGCCTCTGGCTTTTAGTAGAATTCTAGGACACAATTGTTATTTCACTTGCAAATCCTGGGGGAACTGAGTCCTATTGTTTACAACAATGACCTTGCTAATTCATCTTTATGTTGGCTTTTCCTTCTTCCCCACCCAACATTTCCTGCACTCTCTTGCTTGCTTTCTGGGCTCATCATCCAAATAAATGACCTTCATTAGTCTTTATCTTCTACTCTCAAGAGAATGTAACTCTTAAGAAAGGTAGATATATGTTTTATAAGGTATGGAAGTTAGAAAATCAGGGAGGGGAGCGATCTTCAAACAAATGAACAGCAACAAAAAAGCTTAGTTGATTATATTCTTTGCAGCCAAAGATGGAGAAGCTCTATATAGTCAACAAAAACAAGACCAGGAGCTGAGTGTGGCTCAGATCATGAACTCCTTATTACCAAATTCAGACTTAAATTGAAGAAAGTAGGGAAAACCGCTAGACCATTTAGGTATGACTTATATCAAATCCCTTATGATTATACAGTGGAAGTGAGAAATAGATGTAAGGGCCTAGATCTGATAGATAAAGTGCCTAATGAACTATAGAATGAGGTTTGTGACATTGTACAGGAGAAAGGAATTAAGACCATTTCCATGGAAAAGAAATGCAGAAAAGCAAAATGGCTGTCTGGGGAGGCCTTACAGATAACTGTGAAAAGAAGAGAAGCAAAAAGTCAAGGAGAAAAGGAAAGATATAAGCATCTGAATGCAGAGTTCCAAAGAATAGCAAGAAGAGATAAGAAAGCCTTCCCAGCCATCAATGCAAAGAAATAGAGGAAAAGAACAGAATGGGAAAGACCAGAGATCTACTCAAGAAAATTAGAGATACCAAGGGAACATTTCATAGAAAGATGGGCTTGATAAAGGACAGAAATGGTATGGATGTAACAGAAGCAGAAGATATTAAGAAGAGGTGGCAAGAATACACAGAAGAACTGTACAAAAAAGATTTTCAGGACCCAGATAATCAGGATGGTGTGATCACTCATCCAGAGCCAGACATCCTGGAATGTGAAGTCAAGTGGGCCATAGAAAGCATCACTATGAACAAAGCTAGTGGAGGTGATGGAATTGCCGTTGAGTTATTTCAAATCCTGAAAGATGATGCTGTGAAAGTGCTGCACTCAATATACAAGCAAATTTGGAAAACTCAGCAGTGGCCATAGGACTGGAAAAGCTTAGTTTTCATTCCAATCCCCAAGAAAGGCAATGCCAAAGAATGCTCACACTACCACACAATTGCATTCATCTCACATGCTGGAAAAGTAATGCTCAAAATTTTCCAAGCCAGGCTTCAGCAATATGTGAACCGTGAACTTCCAGATGTTCAAGATGGTTTTAGAAAAGGTAGAGGAACCAGAGATCAAATTGCCATCATCCACTGGATCATGGAAAAAGCAAGAGAGTTCTAGAAAAAACATCTATTTCTGCTTTCTTGACTATGTCAAAGCCTTTGACTGTGTGGATCACAATAAACTGTGGAAAATTCTTAAAGAGATGGTAATACCAGACTACCTGACCTGCCTCTTGAGAAATCTGTATGCAGGTCAGGAAGGAACAGTTAGAACTGAACATGGAACAACAGACTGGTTCCAAACAGGAAAAGGAGTATGTCAAGGCTGTATACTGTCACCCTGCTTATTTAACTTCCATGCAGAGTACATCATGAGACATGCTGGACTGGAAGAAACACAAGCTGGAATCAATTGCCGGGAGAAATATCAATAACCTCAGATATGCAGATGACACCACCCTTATGGCAGAAAGTGAAGAGGAATTAAAAAGCCTCTTGATGAAAGTGAAAGAGGACAGTGAAAACGTTGGCTTAAAGATCAACATTCAGAAAATGACGATTATGGCATCTAGTCCCATCACGTCATGGGAAATAGATGGGGAAATAGTGGAAATAGTGTCAGATTTTTATTTTCTTGGGCTCCAAAATCACTGCAGATGGTGACTGCAGCCATGAAATTAAAAGACACTTACTCCTTGGAAGAAAAGTTATGACCAACCTAGATAGCATATGCAAAAGCAGAGACATTACTTTGCCGACTAAGGTCCATCTAGTCATGGCTATGGTTTTTCCTGTGGTCATGTATGGATGTGAGAGTTGGACTGTGAAGAAGGCTAAATAGTGAAGAATTGATGCTTTTGAACTGTGGTATTGGAGAAGACTCTTGAGAGTCCCTTGGACTGCAAGGAGATCTAACCAATCCATTCTGAAGGGGATCAGCCCTGGGATGTCTTTGGAAGGGATGATGCTAAAACTGAAACTCCAGTACTTTGGCCACCTCATGTGAAGAGTTGACTCATTGGAAAAGACTCTGATGCTGGGAGGGATTGGGGGCAAGAGGAGAAGGGGATGACCGAGGATGGGATGGCTGGATGGCATCACTGACTCGATGGACGTGAGTCTGAGTGAACTCCGGGAGTTGGTGATGGACAGGGAAGCCTGGCGTGCTGTGATTCATGGGGTCGCAGAGTCGAACATGAACTGAACTGAACTTACAATTTTTCACAAAGGGGCCATGTGAAGATATTCATGGCCTTGGAACGGGTGCAAGTGAAGGGCTCAGAAGAATCACTAAGAATCACTAACTTCTTGGTATATGCCTGCTGTCTTTGTCTATAACTTTTTTTCATGACACTCTCCTTCTCAGAGATAGATACTATTTCTGTGTGTATTTTATCTCCTTCTGAGCTAAAATCTACACATATAATGCCATGATGGACACCTTATCCTGATTATCATCCTGAGACTTCAAACATAATGTACCCACAATATGCACAGTTTCTATTCGGTTCTTTAGTCCCAGATGTTAATATTTGGCCCCTCCCTCGTTATATGCAATTATTTTCTTACAATGTTCTTTAAATGACCCATCCTATTTTCAGTCCTATCATTACCAATGACGAATAAGTTCCTAATAACTCTTATTGGATTTTTAAGTATTCCTTAGCATATAATTAGGGTCGCCAGTTACAATGTCCACTGCAGTCACTTCACTGCTTATACATAAAAGTTTCTTCTCTGTGATTCTAATAATATTATTTACTTATATATCTTGTCTTCCCTCTGCCCAAATTTTAGATATTAATTTCTGACTCTGCCATCTATCTGTCTACACAAAATTGAGTTGGCAGAAAAAGAAGGAAAACCTCTCTGAGGCCAGAAACAATAAGAAAAGGTAAAATAAGTAATGTTAAGTGTTTGACCCCAGACTATGTGATTGCCAAATAGAAGATGTCGAATTTAGCTGAGCCACGTTGGCTTCAGAGATGTACCCCTCACTCTTACCCTACTACTTTCATTAAATACCATTGGAAGAGTATTAGTCATTTGGGAATTATATCTGAAGAAATTATACAGCAAATAGGATACTGAGAAAGGCACAGAGATAAAGAGATAATCAACAGTCCTTTCATGACCTATTTAGCTATGTCTTTCTTTTTATTTTTCCTGATTGATATTTTTTGGGTTTTGAATCAGAGAAGTCATACTTTAATTAATTCTGTTTAAGAGTTTAATGTGTATTTGGTGAAGTTAGTGAGGCTAAGTGTATTGGTGCTGGATTCCATCTGGGGCCTGGTTGCAAGGGTAAGATGTCTTGGTTGACTATGGGATGAGGGAAGAGAAGAGAAATACTATGTTGGAATTGGCCTGGCTTCTGGAAATTGTCCAGACAACATACCTGAGCATTTTCCACAGATCAGAGGCCAGTGAGGAAAGAAAGATAACCTGAGGCTAGTTTCCATTCTCTAAGAACGTTTCCAGAAAAGGATAAACAACCTAGGAAGGAGTGGAGTGAAATTAAGAAGGATCCGGGAAATGAATATCCTTCATTTCATTATGTGCAGTCAGAAATCACAAGCGTGGGCCATAAAGAAGCTTTGAAAGTCATCTTTAAATACACACCAGACCGAGAGAACACAAATCCATTTTAGGAACTTATCAGCTTGTGTTCAGTTCAGTTCAGTTCAGGCTCTCAGTGGTGTCCAACTCTGCGACCCCATCAATCGCAGCATGCCAGGACTCCCTTGTCCATCACCAACTCTCGGAGTTTACTCAAACTTATGTCCATTGAGTCGGTGATGCCATCCAGCCATCTCATCCTCTGTCGTCCCCTTCTCCTCCTGCCCCCAATACCTCCCAGCATCAGAGTCTTTTCCAGTGAGTCAACTCTTCGCATGAGGTGGTCAAAGTATTGGAGTTTCAGCTTCAGCATCAGTCCTTCCAGTGAACACCCAGGACTGATCTCCTTTAGGATGGACTGGTTGGATCTCCTTGCAGTCCAAAGGACTCTCAAGAGTCTTCTCCAATACTACAGTTCAAAAGCATCAATTCTTTGGTGCTCAACTTTCTTCACGGTCCAACTCTCACATCCATACACTTGTGTAATAACCCTTAATTTGGCTCCTTCTTCTTGATGGGTCCTGGTTTGAAATGATAGTTAGTGGGCTTAGAGGTAGAAGGAAAAGTGGGGGGGCATTGTCCATCCCCATCAAGGGACCAGCACAGGAGTAAGGGAGGGACAGAGTGAACTTATCTCACTACTAAAATTAAATTTAAATTAGAGACTGTGAAGTGAAATGAAGTGAAAATCGTTCAGTCATGTCCAACTCTTTGTGACTCCATGGAATTCTCCAAGCCAGAATATGGGAATGGGTAGCCTTTCCCTTCTCCAGGGGATCTTCCCAATCCAGGGATCGATCCCAAGTCTCCAGCATTTCAGGTGGATTCTTTACCTGCTGAGCCAGGAAAAGCCTGGAATATAATATTAAGTTTAAATATATTAAACTGGTAATCAATTTCTTATACAGTGTTGGCACGTTGAATAAAATGAGCTCATAGGATTGATTTGTAAAAGGAACTTGGTTTTATATCAGCTTTTTCTGATATACTATGACATTCCTAGTCAATAGAAAACCCAGTAGTTATTTAAGACTCACTAGTCTCTCATTTTAAAAAAATTTTTTTAAAACAAAGTTCCTTTTACAAATCAATCCTATGAGTTCATCTTATTCAACATACAAAGACTGTATAAGAAATTGATTTCCAGTTTAATATATTTAAAGTTAATATTAAAAACAGACTTGTTTATTCAACTGCCTAATCAATTTATGTGGCTTCCCAGGTGGCATAGTGGTAGAAAATCCACCTGTCAATGCAGGAGACACAGGAGATATGGATTTGAACCCTGGGTAGGGAAGGTTTCCTGAAGGAGGAATTAGTAACTCACTCCAGTATTCTTGCCTGGAAAAATCCCATGGACAGAGAAGCCTGGCAGGCTACAGTCCATAGGGTTGCAAAGAGTCAGAAATGACTGAGTGTCTGAGCACAGAGCACAATCAACATATACAAGATATTTGTGCCCTGAGGAAGGCAAATTTATTTTCTCTTGTGAAAATAAGTTTTTTCTTTACTATGGTTGTGCCAAATTTTGACATGTGGCTACATTATAGGGTCAGTACCTTTAATTAGGAAAATATGTCAAATGTTAATTTGCTTAAAATTGAAATTTTGTACCCAGAAAGTAGTAAAGAACTAACATGATGGATTATGACCAATTGGCATCAGTCCTAAAAGTGAAAATAGGGTCAGTTTCCAGGAAGTCTGATGGGCTAGTTTGGGGATCAAAAAAATGTATGAATCAAATCAGTGTTATTACATCAGGAAGATCAGGGAAACAAATGCACGTCAGGAAGATCAGGGAAACAAATGCTATGAACACTCAACACTATTCACCTTACTTTTTTGTTAAAACATTTTGGATCCTTTAACCTGCCCACTTATCCAATATCTATCTTGAGCCTAAATACAGTTGACCCTTAGAGAGTGCAGAGCTAGGGGAGCTGAACCTCTGTAAGTCAAAAATCCATGTATGACTTAGAGTCAGCATTCCATATACAGCGTTCCCTGGAGAAGGAGAGGGCAACCCACTCCAGTATTCTTGCCTGGAGAATCCCATGGACGGAGGAGCTTGGTGGGCTACAGTCCACGGGTCGCAAAGAGTCGGACACGACTGAGCGACTTCACTTTCACTTTCACTTTCCATATGCATGGTTTTCACATCTATTATGTGCTGCTACAGTAGCCACACAAGAAGCACAGGTAGGTTTCTCGAGTCCCCCTGTATTTGGTGCTAATTTTAGAGTACTTAACAGTGTTTTTAGTACAATTTATGCTCTGATGTTAGTTAGTTTAAGCCACCATCAGCTCTGCTTCTCAAGTACAACTTCTTGCCTTTTATCTCAAGTTATTCTCTTCCACTTGCTGTTGTTTTGTTCCAGTTGTTGTTCTTGCAGTTGTAGGATCCATTCTTTATGGAAAATATGTTGTGTTATTACATAAAAACTAAGAAGATATTATTTAGATTATCATTTTTCTCTTTAGATTTACCATATTCTTCACCTAAATGTATTGATTTTTCATTCTTCATCCCTTGGCTTTTGGTCATATCCATATAGTTATAAGTATACACAATTGTGGTTCCTTTCTTATGATTGCCCATTTGTGACTCAAGCCAGCCACTTGCTGAACAACAGTGTGAGACTGCATGCAGGACAGACATTTGACGATGGCCATGATCACTAAGACACTAAGTTTTTTTTTGCCCACTAGGCTGTTTTCATTCAGCTGGTTGATATTACACATAACAAAGCCCCTCCATTCACTGAGTGTTCATGTCATTATAACTGTTTTTCAACCATCCATTTTTGCAATTCATTTTGACAAGCTCCTTCAGTAAGAAACTGTCTCAAATTTTAAAACCTAATGCTATTATAGTTACTTATTTGATGCCACTGAATTTATAAAGTGCTGAACTGAGGCAAAAGTCACATGTCTATGACCACCCAGATCTGTGTCAGCCACTGGAAATACCTCTCAGGAGCCTGACATACATGATGAGGCCCTTTTTTAATCCCTTCTTGGCCCCTCATATCTGAGGAAGCACAGGTAAGCTTCTCGTGGCTCCCTGCATTTTGGTGCTAATTTCAGAGTACTTGAAAGCATTTTAATACAGTTTTTGCACTGAGGTTTTGATCTCTTTTCAGTTTCATTAAAATGTTTAATTCATCTAATTTTATTTGAGAGCAGAAGCAAAGAAAGTAGATATATCCCCATATTGTTAAGTTTAGACCTGCATTTAAAATTACCTTTTAGTACCTGTTAAGATTTTTAATAACTTTTAAAAATAGTGATTTTCATATGTGGGACAACAAAAGAGACACAAATGTGTAGAGTGGACTTTTGGACTCTGAGGGAGAGGGAGAGGGTGGGATGATTTGGGAGAATGGCATTGAAACATGTATACTATCATGTAAGAAATGAATCGCCAGTCTATGTTTGATGCAGGATACAGGATGCTTGGGGCTGGTGCACGGGGATGATCCAGAGAGATGATATGGGGTGGAAGGTGGGAGGGGGGTTCATGTTTGGGAATGCATGTACACCCGTGGTGGATTCATGTCAATGTATGGCAAAACCAATACAGTATTGTAAAGTAAAATAAAGTAAAATTAAAAATTAAATAAATTTAAAAAAATAAAATAGTGTTTTCTTAAATTAATATGATTATACTTTTACAACATTTAATTTATTCTGTTGGAAATAAGTATGGATCAATCCACTTTCAGTTGCAATTCATAAAAATGATCATCTTCAAAGTGATTTTCTCTCATAGCACAGCAAAGTGTCTCAAACAGAATACTATCTAGGGAGTTATGCTTAAAATTTGGCTTTTAAATCCCATTTTTTTCTCTTCTTTAAATATCTTTCCTTAAAGATGTATTTACGTGGCTGAAACATGACTGGAGATTTACAGCTAATTCATGCAGGAAAATGTGTAGTCCAGTTTTATAAATAGTAAAGACAGTGATAATGGAACAAACTACAGAGGGCACCGTGCGTCTTATTAGTGCTCAGTGGTTCTTTTTTACCTTATGCTGTAGTTTAGATATCTTAGAGTTGCCATGGAAAAGAAGAAATAATTTTCCTTAGTGAAAATGAATCCTAATATTTATGTTTCTGCATATTTATATGTTCCCTGTGTCCTCAGGATTTATGCTATGTTCCATTTTTTATGGAGAGCTTATATTTTGAATCTCCATGTTTCATCTAAAAAAGCTGTCACTTATAGCACTTTTTGTACATCCTCAGTTACTAAATGTAGGTCACCAAATAAAATTCCTTGCCATTTAATTTAGATGATACATATTAGAGCCTTATTCTAGTATGCTTTACTATTGCTTCTGATTAAAAAATAATAATTCTCAAGTATCATCCAAGAGGGATAAACCACTGAGTTGCCAAAATTATTTCTTTATAATGTAGTCTTGATACATGGATTCTAAAGGTGAAGAAGACCCCAGTATGACCCTTGTTTAATGTCACTTTTACTGTTGCCATCATCTATCAGAATATTGTAACCAAGGCTGCTTTCTTTTCTGTAAGAGAGAAAGTGTATTTATTTTAATTTTACAGGCTTGATCCTGCTTACAGCGCAGGTTCCTCCTTTCACAAGAACCATCCCAGGTCAGATTACTAACATGCTAGCTTGGTCTGCCTGTTGCTATGGTTTCCCAACAGCGATTGGCCCTGTTGCTTAAAATTATGCTTAGGCATGTCCTTATGGAATTGTATTTTTCTACTGTGATTTTGGTTGTTCTCAGTTTTGCATAAAGCAGTAATCCATTTTTACACTAAATTTCTTTGACTGCAGCAGAATTGAATGTCCCAAAGATTTGGTTGGCACAGGATTTTTGAGGGCTCGTCTTGTTAATGGCAGATGCTAGCCTTGTGACACTACTGCTCATGGAGTTGAGCAAACCTCATGATCCTTGAATCAGTATTAATGCAACATACTATTTACCTAATGTATGTCTCAATAGTGACACAGCTCTTGGTTGTATGTAAGGTTTACCCTGCTTTCACTGGTGGAAGGACTGATGTTTCACATCTGTGAAAATCTACACTTTATGGTCAAATTACAAACACACACTTAAGCGACACTGGGTCCAGTGGCTCAGTCATGAGCATTTTACTCTCTTGGTGTCATATTTGCCAGCTAACCTTTCTGGGAACATGTTGGCTTTATTCTGTTATCTATTTCTTGGATGACATGCTGCTTAATGATGTTATGCCAAAAGAGTAACATTCAATAATCATTTTTAACTTTTTCATCTCCCCCAAATTCTTACATTGTGATGGAATGCCCCATTTTGATGGATTTCAGACTCATTATCATTTTAACTTTTGAATAACAATTTCTAAGCATTCATTAAAGTAAGATACTTTTAAAGAGAAGTACAGAATCAAAGGAAAGAGGAGAATTTTTATCATTTTAATCAAATCATTCAATTTTTAAAATTTTTTTTCTAAACAAAGTTTATTTTTACATTGTACTCTTGGCAATGGTGAAGAATAAAGGGGAAAAAAGCAAGGACACAGAGCAGTAATAGAACAATTAACCATCATGTGAAGTTATATACTCACATTCTCTGCACATACACATTCAAATTGAAAACTTTAAAATAATTTGCTAAGATATTTTTCTTACTCTCAAGTACGTCTATCTCCAATTAATACTCAACCACTCCCCAGGGCTATCTTAGTATTATATTTTACAGACTAGCTTTGGATATGAAGCGACAGAATTACGATCCTTGTGTTCTTTAGTTTGGCCATGATTAGGAAGTATAATTTTCCATTGGTTAATAAAAAACCTTGAAGGAGTAGTAGACTTTTTTTTAAAATTAATTTATTAAATTTTTCTGTTTCTCCATTGCTGCCTTGCAAATAAATAATTTAGTACCATTTTTCTAGATTCCGTATGTATGCGTTAGTATTTGATATTTACCTTTGTATTTCTGTGTTCATTCTGTACAATAGGCTTTAGGTTTATCCACCTCTTTAGAACTGACTAAATGTGTTCCTTTCCATGGCTGAGTAATATTCCATTGTATATATACCACATTTGGTATTGTCCCAGAGATCTCTCAGACTATCCTCAGTTCTTTTCATTCTTTTTACTTTATTCTACTCTTCAGAAGTTATTTCCACCATTATTTATCTTCCAGCTCACTGATTCGTTCTTCTGCTTCAGATATTCTGTTACAGATTCCTTCTAGAGTATTTTTAATTTCAGTAATTTTGTCGTTTGTCTCTGTATGTTTATTCTTTAACTCTCCTAGGTCTTTGTTAATTGATTCTTGCATTTTCTCTATTCTGTTTTAAAGGTTTTTGATCATCTTTATTCTTTTTCAAGTAATTTGCCTATTTCCTCTCCATTTATTTGCACTTTTATGTTTCTAGTTTGTTCCTTCATTTGTATAGTATATCTCTGCCTTTTCATTACTTTTTAAAAACATTGTGTTTGAGGTCCCCTTTTACCAGGCCTCGAGGTTGAATTCTTTCTTCCTTTTATTTCTGCCCTCCTATTGCTGTAGTGGTTTGTGTAAGCTTTGTATAGGGTGAGTTTTGTGCTAAGATTTCGTTTTTGTTTTTCCCCCTTTGATGGGTAAGGCTGAACGAGTGGTAATCCTGCCTACTGATGATTGGGCTTGTATTTTTGTTTTGTTTGTTGTTTAGATGACATGTCCTGGACAGGGTGCTACTGGTGATTGAGTGATGGTGGGTCTTGTATTCAAGTGGTTTCCTTTGTGGGAATTCTCACTGTTTGATACTACCTAGGGATAGTTCTCTGGTAGTCTACAGTCTTGGAGTCATTCTCCCACTCCAGAAGTTCAGGGCTTGATCTCTAAAAGACATCTGGCAGTTTATGCTATTGATAATATGAAGTTGCCAGTTTTTCAGCGTTCACTGTTCAAATCTGAATGCACTTGTGTGTGTTTTCTTACCTAAATCAACATCAGCCAAAAGATCCTAGGTCTCTCCAGGCCTGTGGATTGCTGGTTCCCAGTTTGAAGTGCCCTAACACAGGCTTGTAGAGTTCAGTAGGTTAGAACCATTAATATTCGCGATCATGCCTTGGTTCTGGAAAGACTTGTTTCTGTGCAGTTCACGTAATGAAAACCAGGAACTGAACAACTGACATTGCATCAAAAGGAATGAGTTTCTTTTAACTAAATGTGTAAAGATTTATTATGGCTAGGGAGGAATGATGTGGTGGGTCCACAGGTGTCAAGGGTCGAGAATTCTAAGATATGTTAAAAGTCGGGAGGAAGCTTCTCACAGGTAGCCTTCCAGTCTGCACCTCCAACACTCCATGTCACATAGGAAGAAAATGTTGGAGTCCCTTTCCCACCCTAGGAGAAGACCAGAGATCAGGAGTAGTAGACTGTTGACATAGGTAATTTGAGAGAACACTGCACAAGCTAGACAGTTAATTTTACTGAAGAACAGCTTAAAAAGTGTTTAACAAATATTCACTTTCATCTTAAACTTTGAGTTAAATGCAAATGCATTCTGTATCTGAAAATCATAAATTTAAGCTACCGTCTAAATCTATTTGTTAATCATGGCAGAGTTAGCCATGTAGAAATATTAATGCTAATATAATACTAATATCAATACTAACATGGAATGTTGAAATATTAGTATTACTATTGTCAGACATTCAGTTCAGTTCATTTCAGTCGCTCAGTCATGTCCAACTCTTTGCGACCCCATGAATCGCAGCACGCCAGGCCTCCCTGTCCATCACCAACTCCCAGAGTTTACTCAAACTCACGTCCATCGAGTTGGTGATGCCATCCAGCCATCTTATCCTCTGTCGTCCCCTTCTCCTCCTGCCCCCAATCCCTCCCAGCATCAGAGTCTTTTCCAATGAGTCAACTCTTTGCATGAGGTGGCCAAAGTATTGGAGTTTCAGCTTTAGCATCATTCCTTCCAAAGAACAACCAGGGCTGATCTCCCTTAGAATGGACTGGTTGGATCTCCTTGCAGTTCAAGGGACTCTCAAGAGTCTTCTCCAACCTCACAGTTCAAAAGCATCAATTTTTTGGTGCTCAGCTTTCTTCACAGTCCAACTCTCGCATCCATACATGACCACTGGAAAAACCATAGCCTTGATTAGATGGGCCTTTGTTGGCAAAGTAATCTCTCTGCTTTTCAATATGCTATCTAGATTGGTCATAACTTTCCTTCCAAGGAGCATGTGTATTTTAATTTCATGGCTGCAGTCACCACCTGCAGTGATTTTGGAGCCCCACAAAATAAAGTCTGACACTGTTTCCACTGTTTCCCCATCTATTTCCCATGAAGTGATGGGACCAGATGCCATGATCTTATTTTTCTGAATGCTGAGCCAACTTTTTCACTCTCCTTTATCACTTTCATCAAGTCATTATTTTTTATTTATTTATTTATTTTTTTGAGGAACTTTGGTTCAAATCACCTTTATTTTTATTTTTATTTTTACTTTATTTTACTTTACAATACTGTATTGGTTTTGCCATACATTGCATCAAGTCATTATTGATGTATAAACTTTAGAGGGTGTTAGTTATAAGAAACCACACTTATTAGGTTATTTGTTGCATAAAACTTTATATACTTATTAAAGCTTTAAACCATATTTATATAAAAAACACATTTTCACCACAACCTTGATGATAAATTAGCTCAATATACTATACCAAACAAGTCTGTATAAGAAAAATAGTACAGAGTTTCTTCAGATGGAAACAGTGAAAGTTATATTGTTCTATTTCTCTTTGAAGAATAGAATTACTAATAAAAAATAAAGATAAAAAAAACCCAAAAGTGACCTTGCAAATGACAGATTTTTCACCTGCAATCATGTAGCATTTTGAGAATATTCAGCTGGACAAGGGCACCACCAAGGACTACTACCTGCTAGACTCAAAATCTCAACATGAGTATTGTTACTGTTGATGAATTCCTGAAAATAATGCAGATTTTACAATGTATGCATTTTGTGTTATTTTATACACACTTCCTTCATTTGCTGTGTTGAGGCAATGTGCTGTACAACAAAATTTGGAGTTAGAAGTATTAAACTGTAGGCTTATTCTCCCACTTGCTTCCTCTGGGGCCTCAATTTTCTGGTTTTCTGTTATCTCTGAAATGAAGAAGGATTTTGTAGGAATTAAATAGTGGAAAATTTTGACAAAGATTGCAGAAACATGAATGTTAATTGTTAATTTAATAGTAGTTGAGGCTTATTTCATGGTTTCTGAGAATAGTATTAATTCTAAAGCTG
This sequence comes from Budorcas taxicolor, assembly GCF_023091745.1. Taxonomy (NCBI): domain Eukaryota; kingdom Metazoa; phylum Chordata; class Mammalia; order Artiodactyla; family Bovidae; genus Budorcas; species Budorcas taxicolor. Next base: position 58,461,780 of record NC_068920.1, read on the forward strand.
AAACTGTTTTCTACAAAACAGAAGACCATACGTATTTTACTCTAGATATGAGAAGTTCTTAGCCATGAAAGAACATTTCTGAAATGGAGACAAACTAATATAACCACTTAGAGAAAACATATTTTATTCTTCAGAAGTATTTCCTTGCCCATTTGTAAACCATTTTCTCCATTTATTTCAAGACTGTCACGTAACTCAATATTTAGTGAATTTTTATTGTTTTAGCTTAAACACATTTCTCTTCATCAGAATAATCCACACTTATGATAATGACACAAAATATAAATAAAATGTAAATGAAATAAAAAACAACATTTTATATTGGAAAAACTATGGACTGGAGGACCAAAAGATCAATATCAATATTTCTACATTCTCACTCTGAACTGTGAGGAAAATTATTAAATGACTTTATTTCAAAATTTTTTAATTATATGGCAAGGAAGATAATATCCACTTTTCCAAGAAATTCTGTGTGAATGATATGAAATAATACAGGAAAACTGTCTTCCACAGAGAGTGACACATAACTGCTTCATAAATGACAGCTCTTATAAACGAGACACCAACTCCTCATGGAATCATGCTTAATAATCTTATTTCTTTGCTAAACATTTAAAGGTATTTTTTATCTTTTATGAAATCGTAAATGTTACCTCTGGGAAACATGAAAGAAAGAAAAGACCTACAGAAACAAACCCAAAGCAATAAGGTAAATGTTAATAGGATCATACGTATCAATAATTACCTTAAATGCATATGGAATAAATGCTCCAACTAAAAGATACCGATTGGCTGGACAGATAGAAAAACAAGACCCATATATATATTCTGCCTACAAGAGACCCACTTCAGATGTGCTGCTAAGTCACTTCAGTCGTGTCTGACTCTGTGCGATCACATAGACGGCAGCCCACCAGGCTCCGCCATTCCTGTGGTTCTCCAGGCAAGAACACTGGAGTTGGTTGCCATTTCCTTCTCCAGTGCATGAAAGTGAAAAGTGAAAGTGAAGTCGCTCAGTCGTGTCTGACTCTTAGCGACCCCAAGGACTGCAGCCTACCAGGCTCCTCCATCCATGGGATTTTCCAGGCAAGAGTACTGGAGTAGGGTGTCATTGCCTTCTCCACTTTCAGATCTAGGGAAACATATAGACTGAAAACCTATTACATGTGAATAGAAATCAAAACAAAGTTGGAGCAGCAACATTCGTACTAGATAAAAAAGACTGTTACAAGAGACAAAGGAAAGACTTGCATAATGGTTAAGGCATCACTCCAAGAAGATATAAAAATTATAAATATATATGCATCCAATATGTGGGAAAATCTGAAAGAGATGGAAATACCAGACCATCTGACCTGCCTCTTGAGAAACCTGTATTCAGGTCAGGAAGCAACAGTTAGAACTGGACATGGAACAACAGACTGGTTCCAAGTAGCAAAAGGAGTACGTCAAGGCTGTATATTGTCACCCTGCTTATTTAACTTGTATGCAGAGTACATCATGAGAAACGCTGGACTGGAAGAAACAAAAGCTGGAATCAAGACTGCCGGGAGAAATATCAATAACCTCAGATGTGCAGATGACACCACCCTTATGGCAGAAAGTGAAGAGGAACTAAAAAACCTCTTGATGAAAGTGAAAGAGGACAGTGAAAACGTTGGCTTAATGCTCAACATTCAGAAAACGAAGATCATGGAATCTGGTCCCATCACTTCATGGGAAATAGATGGGGAAAGAGTGGAAACAGTGTCAGACTTTCTTTTGGGGGGCTCCAAAATCACTACAGATGGTGACTGCAGCCATGAAATTAAAAGACACTTACTCCTTGGAAAAAAACTTATGACCAACCTAGATAGCACATTGAAAAGAAGACTCACTACTTTGCCAACTAAGGTCCGTCTAGTCAAGGCTATGTTTTTTTTCCAGTGGTCATGTATGGATGTGAGAGTTGGACTGTGAAGAAAGCTGAGGACCAAAGAATTGATGCTTTTGAACTGTGGTGTTGGAGAAGACTCTTGAGAGTCCCTTGGACTGCAAGGAGATCCAACCAGTCCATTCTAAAGGAGATCAGCCCTGGGTGTCCTTTGGAAGGAATGATGCTAAAACTGAAACTCCAGTACTTTGGCCACCTCATGCGAAGAGTTGACTCATTGGAAAAGACTCTGATGCTGGGAGGGATTGGGGGCAGGAGGAGAAGGGGACGACAGGGGATGAGATGGCTGGATGGCATCACCAACTTGATGGATGTGAGTCTGAGTAAACTCCGGGAGTTGATGATGGACAGGGAAGCCTGGTGTGCTGCGAATGGGGTCGCAAAGAGTCGGACATGACTGAGCGACTGAACTGAACTTAACTGATGCATCCAACAGTATATGCATGGGGCGTTTTGAAAGACGTATCCATTGTCTTCATTACCTCCACCATAGTTTGGCCCCAGGTAAATAACGGGCGTGGTGGGGGGCACAGCTCCACCCATCTACAGAAAACTGGACTAAAGAATTACTGAGCATGGTCCCACCTGTCAGAACAAGACCCAGTTTCCCCCTCAGTCCGTCTCTCCCATCAGGAAGTTTCCATAAGCCTCTTATCCTTCTCCATTAGAGGATAAGCAGAATGAAAACCACAATCACAGAAAACTAACCAATCTGATCACATACCACAGCCTTGTCTAACTCATTGGATAGGTCATGGTGTAGAGCTCTGACAAAATATGGTCCACTGGAAAAGGGAATGGCAAATCACTTCAGTATTCTTGCTTTGAGAACCCCATGAACAGTATGAAAAGGCAAAAAAAAGGGGGCACAGAAAGAAGAGTCAGTGGGTGTCCAATATGCTACTGGAGATAAGTGGAAAAATAACTCCAGAAAGAATGAAGAGACAGAGCCAAAGAAAAAGCAACACCCAGTTATGGATGTGACTGGTGATGGAAGCAAACTCTGATTGCTGTAAAGAGCAATATTGCATAGGAACCTGGGATGTTAAGCCCATGAATCAATGCAAATTGGAAGTGATAAAACAGGAAATGGCAATAGTGAACATCAACATTTTAGGAATTAGAGAACTAAAATGGACTGGAATGGGTGAATTTAAATCAAATGAACATTATATCTACTACTGTGGGCAAAAAAGTCCTTAGATTAAATGGACTAGCCATCATAGTGACCAAAATGGTCCCAAATGCAGTGCTTGGATGCAATCTCAACAACAGAATGATCTCTGTTTATTTCCAAGGCAAATCATTCAATATCATAGTGATCCACGTCTATGCCCCGACAAGTCTATGAGGACCTATAAGACCTTCTAGAAATAACACCGAAAAACATTTCCTTTTCATTATAGGGGACTGGAATGCAAAAGCAGGAAGTCAAGAAACACCTGGAGTTACAAGCAAATTTGGCCTTGGAGTACAGAATGAAGCAAGGCAAAGGCTAATAGAGTTTTGCTAAAACAATGCACTGGTGAAAGGAAACACCTTCTGCCAACCACGCAAGAGAAGACTCTACACATGGACATCATCGGATGGTCAAGACTGAAATCAGATTGATTATGTTCTTTGCAGCCAAAGATGGAGAAATTCTATACAGTCAGCAAAAACAAGGCTGGGAGTTGACTGTGAATTCTGGTCAGGGCTCAGGTCATGAACTCTTTATTGCCAAATTCAGACTGAAATTGAAGAAAGTAGAGAAAACCACTACACCATTCAGGTATGACCTAAATCAAATCCCTTACAATTATACAGTGGAAGTGAGAAATAGATTTAAGGGACTAGATCTGAGTCCCCGGTGAACTATGGACGGAGTCCCTGGTGAACTATGGACGGAGATTCGTGACATTGTACAGGAGACAGGGGTCAAGATCATCCCCAAGGAAAGGAAATTCAAAAAAGCAAATGACTGTCTGAGGAGGCCTTACAAATAGCTGTGAAAAGAACAGAAGTGAAAAGCTAAGGAGAAAAAGGAAAGATATACCCATTTGAAACAGAGTTCCAAAGAATAGCAAGGAGAGATTAAAAAGCCTTCCCCAGAGATCACTGCAAAGAAATAAAGGAAAGTAATAAAATGGGAAAGACTAGAGATCTCTTCAGGAAAATTAGAGATACCAAGGGAACATTTCATGCAAAGATGGGCACAATAAAGTACATAAATGGTATGGACCTAATAGAAGCAAAAATATTAAGAAGAGGTGGCAAGAATACACAGAAAAGCTATACAAAAAAGATCCTTACAACCCAGATCATTGCAATGATATGATCACTCACCTAGGGACAGATATCCTGGAATTTGAAGTCAAGTGGGCCTGAGAAAGCATGACTATGAACAAAGCTTATGGAGGTGAGGGAATTCAAGTCGAACTATTTCAAATCCTAAAAGATGATACTGTGAAAGTGCTGCCCTCAATATGCCAGCAAATTTGGAAAACTCAGCAGTGGCCACAGGACTGGAAAAGGTTAGTTTTCATTCCAATCTCAAAGAAAGGCAATGCCAAAGAATACTCAAACTACCGCACTGTTACACTCATCTCACATGGTGGCAAAGTAACACTCAAAATTTTCCAAGCCAGGCTTCAACAGTACATGAACCATGAAATTCCAGATATTCAAGCTGGATTTAGGAAAGGCAGAAGAACCAGAGATCAAATTGCCAACATCAACATTCATTGGATCATTAGAGAGCAAGAGAGCTTCAGAAAAACATCAATTTCTGCTTTATTGACTATGCCAACGCCTTTGACTGTGTAGAGCACAACAATCTGTGGAAAATTCTGAATGAGATTGGGATACCAGACCACCTGAGCAGCCTCTTGAGAAATCCGTGTGCATGTCAGGAAGCAACAGCTAGAACTGGACATGGAAAAACAGATTGTTTACAAATTGTGAAAGGAGTATGTCAAGGCTGTATAATATCACCCTGCTTATTTAACTTAAATGAAGAATGCATCATGAGAAATGCTGGACTGAATGAGGCACAAGCTGGAATCAAGATTGCTGGGAGAAATACCAATAACCTTAGATATGCAGATGACACCACCCGTACGGTAGAAAGTGAAGAACTAAAGAGCCTCTTGATGAATGTGAAAGAGGAGAGTGAAAAAGTTGGCTTAAAACTCAACATTCAGAAAACTAACATCATAGCATCTGATTCCATCAGTTCATGCCAAATAGAGTGGGAAACAATGGAAACTGGCAAAGTATTTGGCGGGGGGGGGGGGGGGGGGGGGCGCTCCAAAATAGCTGCAGATGGTCACTGCAGCCATGAAATTAAAAGACGCTTGGAAGAAAAGTTATGATCAACCTAGACAGCATATTAAAAAGCAGAGACATTACTTTGCCAACAAAAGTCCATATAGTCAAAGCTATGGTTTCTCTAGTATTCATGTATGGATGTGAGAGTTGAACTATAAAGAGAGCTGAGCACCAAAAAATTCATGCTTTTGATCTTTGGTATTGGAGAAGACTCTTGAGAGTCCCTTGGACTACAAGGAGATCCAACCAGTCCATCCTAAAGGAAATCACTCCTGAATATTCATTGGAAGGACTCATGCTGAAGGTGAAATTCCAATACTTTGGCCACCTGATGTGAAGAGGAGTAGGGGACCTCAGAGGATGACATGGTTAGATGACCTCACCAACTCAATGAACATGACTTTGAGTAAACTTCCAGAATTGGTGGTGGACAGGGATGCATGGTGTGCTGCAGTCCATGGGGTCGCAAAGAATCTAATTCAATTGAGTGACTGAACTGATATGAACTGATACATCCAATATAGGAGCACCTCAATATGTAAAGCTAATGCTAACAATTATTAAAGGGGAAATTGACAGTAACACAATAATGGTGGGGGAATTTAACACCCCACTCACAACAATGGACAGATCCTCCAGACAGAAAATTAGTAAGGAAATGCAAATCTTAAAGGAAATATTGGATGAGATAGACCTAATTGATATGTATAGGACACACTTTTTTTTTTTTTTTAGTAAGGGCACATGGAATATTTTTCAAGATAGATCATATCTTGTGTCACAAATCGATTTTTGGTAAATTTAAGAAAATTGAAATTGTATCACCCAATTTCTGACCACAGCGCTATAAGATTAGATTTCAATTACAGGAAACAACTGTATAAAACACAAACACACGGAGGATAAATAGCAGATTTCTATGTTGCCAATATATTACTGAAGAAATCAAATGGGAAATTTAAAAAAAAAATGCCTAAAAAAAAATCACAAGCAAAACTCACCAACTGAAAATCTGTGAGCTCCAGTAAAATCAGTGCTAAGAGGGAAGTTTATAGGAATGCAAGCACATCTCAAAAAATGAAAAAAAAAAAAAAAACGAATAAACAACCTAACCTTACACCTAAAGCAGATAAAAAAGATTTTTTAAAAAAAAGTTAGTGAAGGAAAAAAATCATAAATATCCAAGCAGGAATAAATGAAAAAATATATGAAAGAAACAATAGCAAATATCAATAAAACTAAAGTCTGATTCTTTGAAAAGATAGACAAAACTGACAAGCCATTAGCCAGAATATTGAGAAAAAAGGGAGAAGATTCAAATCAATAAAATTACAAATAAAAAAAAGTTACAACAGACAATGCAAAAATGAAAAGGATCATAAGAGAGTACTATGAACAAATATATGCCAATAAACTTGATAATCTGGAAGATATGGACAAACTCTTAGAAAAATGCAAGCTTCCAAGACAGAACCAAGAAGAATTAGAAAATATGAACAGAGAAATTATAATCACTGAAATTGAAACTGTGATTAAAAATCTATCAACAAACAAAAGTCTAGGAGAAGTTGGCTTCACACACAAATCCTTTCAATGTTTAGAGAAGAGCTAACACCAATCCTGTGCAAACTGCTCCAAAAATTGCAGAGGGAGGAATACTTCCAAACTTATTCTACCAGGTCACCATCACCTTCCTATCAAAACCAGAAAAATACACCTCACCAAAAGAAAATTTCAGTTCAATATCATAGATGAACATAGATGTAAAAATGCTCAATAAAGCTCCAGTGAAGATCCAATACTTTAAAAGATTCATACACCATGATTGGTGGGGTTTACTCCAGGGATGCAACGATTCTTCAACGTTTGCTAATCGGTCAATGTGATGCACCATATTAACAAAATGAAAGACAAAAATCATATGATCATCTCAATAGATGCAGAGAAAACTTTCTACGAAATACAACAATCATTTATGATTAAAAAAAAAAACTCTCCAGAAAGTTAGCATAGTGGTAACCTAACTCAATATAATAACTTATTTATTTTTAATGGAAGAATAATTGCCTTGCAATATTGTGTTTGTTTCTGCCATACATCAACATGAATCAGTCATCCGTATACATATGTCCCCTCCCTCTTGAAACTCACTTCCACCTCCCACTCTTTGTCACCCTCTAGACTGTCGCAGAGCACTGAATTTGAGTTCCTTGCATCATACTGCAAATTCCAACTGTCTATTTTACATACAGTAATGTATATGTTTCAATGCTACTCTCTCAATTCATCCCACACTCTCCCCCACCGTGTCCACAGTCTGTTCTCTAGGTCTGTGTCTCCACTGCTGTCCTGCAAGTAGGTTCATCAGTACTGTCTTTCTAGATTCCATATATGTATTTTAAAATATGGTATTTTTCTCTTTCTCCTTAACTTCACTCTGTACAATAGACTCTAGGTTAATCCACCTCAATAGAACTAACTCAAATGCATTCCTTTTTATGGCTGAGTAATAGTTCATTGTATATATGTACCACAACTTCTTTACCTCATCTGTCAATAGACATCTAAGTTGCTTCCATGTTCTAGCTTTGGCAAATATTGTCATACAATGAACATTAGGGTACATATTTTATTTTCAATTATGATTTCCTCAGGGTATATGTCCAGTAGTGGGATTGTGGACCATATTGTAGCTTTATTCATGATTATTTAAGAAATCTCCATACTATTTTCCACAGTGGCTGTATCAATTTACATTCCCACCAAGAGTGCGAAAAGGTTCCCTTTTCACCACATCCTCTATGGCATTTATTGTTTGTATATTTTTTTTGATGATGGTCTTTCTGACTGATGTGAGGTCATACTTCACTGTAGTTTTTATTTCCTTTTCTCTAATAATGGGCCATGTTGAGCATCATTTCATGTGTCTATTAACCATCTGTACATCTTCGTTGGAGATATGTCTGTCTAGGTTTTCTGACCACTTTTTTGTTTTTTTTTTAATTGAGTTGTTTGCTTTTCTGGTATTGTGGTGCATGAGCTGCTTGTATATTTTGAAGACAAATCCTTTGCCAGTTGTTTCATTTGCTATTATTTTCTCCCATTCTGATGGTTACCTTTTCACTTTGTTTATAGCTTCCTTTGTTATGTAAACCTTTTCAAGTTTAAGTCCCATTTTTTTATTTTTATTTCCATTAATCTAGAAAATCAGTCATAGAGGATCTTTCTGTGATTTATGTCATAGAGTGTTCTGCCTATGTTTTCCTCTATGAGTTTTATAGTATCTGGGCTTATATGTAGGTCTTTAATCTATTTTGAGTTTAATTTTGTGTATGGTGTTAGGAAGTGTTCTAATTTTACTCTTTTACATGTAGCTGTCCACTTTCCCCAGCACCACTTATTGAAGATATTGTCTTTTCTCCATTATATATTCTTGCCTCCATTGTAATAATAATAATAATAAGGTGCCCATAGGTGTGTGGGCTTGTCTCTAAGCTTTCTATGGGTCTATATTTCTCTTTTTGTGCCAGTACCAGGCTGTCTTAATGACTGTAGCTTTGTAGTATAGTCTGAACTCAGGGAACTTGATTCTTCCAACTTCATTCTTCTTTCTCAGGATTGCTTTGGCTATTTGGGGCCTTTTCTGTTTCTATACAAATTGTGAAATTGTTTGTTCTAGTTCTGTGAAAAATATCACTGGTCATTTGATAGAGATTGCATTGTATCTGTAGATTGCTTTGGGTAGTATAGTCATTTTCACAACATTGATTCTTCCAATCCAAGAACAAGGTATATCTCTCTATTTGTTTGTGTCATCTTTGATTTCTTTGATCAGTGTCTTATAGTTTTCTGTATATAGATCTTTTGTCTGTTTGTGTGCTGTGTGTGCTTAGTCACTCAGCTGTGTCTGACTCTTTGTGACCCCATGGACTATAGCCTGCCAGGTTACTCTGTCCTTGCATATTCTCCAGGCAAGAATACTGAAGTGGGTTGCCAAGCCCTCTTCCGTGGGATCTTCCCAACCCAGGGATCAAACCCAGGTCTCACCAGGGAATCTTTTTGTCTCTTTAGGTAAATTTATATTTAGATCTTTTTTTTTTTTTTCTTTTTTTACAATGGTGAATGTGACAATCACCATTAATTTCTTTTTGACTTTTCATTGTTAGTGTGTAGGAATGCTTGGGATTTCAGTGTATTAATTTTTTTTATCCTGTGACTTTACTATATTCATTGATTAGCAAAAAGTAAGAGTTTTAAAACTTATTTTCCAATCTGCATTCCTTTTATTTCTTTTTCTTTTCTGATTGCTATGGCTAGGACTTCCAAAATTATAATGAATAATAGTGGCTAGAGTGGGCACCCTTGTCTTGTTCCTGATCTTTGAGAAAATGATCTGTTTTTCACCATTGAGAATAATGTTTACAGTGGGTTTGTCATATATAGCCTTTATTATGATGAGATGTGTTACTTTTAGGCCTACCTTCTGCAGAGCTTTTATCATAATTGGATGTTGTCAAAGCTTTCTCTGTATATATTGAGGTGATCATGTGGTTTTTAACTTTAAATTAGTTAATGTGGTGTATCATAATGATTGATTTATATGTGTTGAAGAATCCTTGCATTCCTGGTATAAAAAACAATTTATCATGCTGTGTGATATTTTTAATGTGTTGTTAGATTCTGTTTGCCAGGATTTTTGTATATAAGTTCATCAGGGATATTGAAGATTTTATATGTCTATTCTTAATAATTTTAATGTCTTTTTAAAGCTAGCCTAATTTCATACACTTTTCTTCCAATCCTATCAATGAATATTTTAACAAATCATTTTGCTCTGTAACGTTGACTGAATGCTTTATCAGTTCGGTTGCTCAGTCGTGTCCGACTTTTTGGGACCCCATGAACTGCAGAACTCCAGGCCTCCATGTCTATCGCCACCTGCCGGAGTCCACCCAAACCCATGTCTTTGAGTAGGTGATGCCATCAAACCATCTCATCCTGACGTCCCCTTCTCCTGCCCTCAATCTTTCCCAGTATCAGGGTCTTTTCAAATGAGTCAGCTCTTCCCGTCAGGTGGCCAAAGTATTGGAGTTTTAGCTTCAACATCAGTCCATCAAATGAATATTCAGGACTGATTTCCTTTGGGATGGACTAGTTGGAATTCCTTGAAGTCCAAGGGACTCTCAAGAGTTTTATCCAATGCCACAGTCCAAAAGCATCAATTTTTTAGCACTCAGCTTTCTTTATAGGTGAACTTTCACATTCATATATCACCACGGGAAAAACCATAGCCTTGACCACCGGATGGACCTTTCTTGACAATGTAGTGCCTCTGTTTTTCAATATGCAGTCTAGGTTAGTCATAGCTTTCCTTCCAAGGAGTAAGCGTCTTTTAATTTCATGGCTGAAGTCATCATCTGCAGTGATTTTGAAGCCCAGAAAAATAAATTCATCCAGTGTTTCCACAGTTTCCCCAACTATTTACCATGAAGTGATGGGACCAGATCCCATGATCTTAGTTTTCTGAATGTTGAGCTTTAAGCCAACTTTTTCACTCTCCTCTTTCACTTCCATTAAGAAGCCCTTTAGTTCGTCTTCATTTTCTGCCATAATATTTGTGTCATCTGCATATCTGAGGTTACCTGATATTTCTCCCGGCAATCTTGATTCCAGCTTGTGCTTCATCCAGCCCAGCATTTCTCATGATATACTCTGCATAGAAGTTAAATAACCAGGGTGAGAATATACAGCCTTGACATACCCCTTTTCCCATTTGGAACCAGTCTGTTGTTCCATATCCAGTTCTAACTGTTGCTTCCTGACCTGCATACAGGTTTCTCAAGAGGCAGGTCAGGTGGTCTGGTATTACCATCTCTTTCAGAATCGGCCACAGTTTATTGTGATCCACACAGTCAAAGGCTTTGGCATTTTCAAGAAAGCAGAAATAGATGTTTTTCTGGAACTCTCTTGCTTTTTTGATGATCCAGCAGATGTTGCCAATTTGATCCCTTGTTCCTCTGCCTTTTCTAAAACCAGCTTGAATATCTGGAAGTTCATGATTCACATATTGCTGTAGCCTGGCTTGGAGAATTTTGAGCATTACTTTACTAACATGTGAGATGAGTGCAATTGTGTGGTAGTTTTAGCATTCTTTGGCATTGCCTTTCTTTGGGATTGGAATGAAAACTGACCTTTTCCAGTCCTGTGGCCACTGCTGAGTTTTCCAAATTTGCTGGCATCTTGAGTGCACCACTTTCACAACATCATCTTTCATGATTTAAAATAGTTCAACTGGAATTCCATCACCTCCACTAGCTTTGTTCTTAGTGATGCTTCCTAAGGCCCATTTGACTTCACTTTCCAGGATGTCTGGCTCTAGGTGAGTGATCACATCATCATGATTGCCTGGGTCATGAAGCTCTTTTTTGAACAGTTCTTCTGTGTATTCATGCCATCTCTTCTTAATATTTTCTGCTTCTGTTAGGTCCCTACCATTTCTGCCCTTTTTCGAGCCCATCTTTACATGAACTTTTTCCCTTGGTATCTCTAATTTTCTTGAAGGATCTCTAGTCTTTCTCCTTCTATTGTTTTCCTCTATTTCTTTGCATTGATCATTGAGGAAGGCTTTCTTATCTCTCCTTGCTCTTCTTTGGAACTCTGCATTCAAATGAGTATCTTTACTTTTCTCCTTCTTTTCACAGCTATTTTTAAGGCCTCTTCAGACAGCCATTTTGCTTTTTTGCATTTCTTTTTCTTGGGGATAGTCTTGGTTCCTGTCTCCTGTACAATGTCACGAACCTCCATCCATAGTCCATCAGGAACTCTGTCTATCAGACCTACTCCCTTAAATCTATTTCTCACTTCCACTGTATAATCATAAGGGATTTGATTTAGATCATACCTGAATGGTATAGAGGTTTTCTACACTTTCTTCAATTTCAGTCTGAATTTGGCAATGAAGAGTTCATGATCTTAGCCACAGTCAGCTCCCAGTCTTGTTTTGCTGACTGTGTAGAGCTTCTTCATCTTTGGCTGCAAAGAATATAATCAATGTGATTTCAGTGTCAACCATCTGATGCTGTCCATGTGTAGAGTCTTCTCTTGTGTTGCTGGAAGAGGGTGTTTGCTATGACCATTGCATTCTCTTCGCAGAACTCTATTAGGCTTTGCCCTGCTTCATTCTGTACTCCAAGGCCAAATTTGCCTGTTACTCCAGGTTTTTCTTGACTTCCTGCTTAGAGGAAATAGGAAAATATATATATATATAATCCTATGACATGCACCAAGAACAATTTCGCTAGGCTGACAACATTGAATTAATAAAAACTCATTTTTAAGATAATTTCTCGGTCATTAATCTGCAAGGTTATAATATAATGCCCTGTTCATATCTCCTTATCTATAAAGCCATGAAAACTTTTTCTGTATATAAATTAAAGTAAAATCATGTTGTTTATGGAATCACTTAATCCCTTGGTGTAAAGAGCCAATCAGACTATATAGTAAATCTATTTTTATACTTATGTCTTTTAGCAGGATGGTAGTTATCAATATTAGTTTGGTATTTCTTAACAAATAATTTATTTTTAATAATCTTTTTTGGAATTTTTACCCTGCTATAAAACATATTGATTTGATATAATGGATTCTAGATATCATTATTTTTCTATTAAATATTTCACTTCATTTATTTTTTGTTCCAAATATAATTTATTGTTTTCATTTTATGGAATAACAAATATATGAGGAATACTTACCATGTACTCAGCTAAGTGATGATGCAGTTATGGACTAATTAAGATTATTTTCCTTATAAACTTTATTTTACAAGAAGTAAGATAGACAGTAAATGTATCACTTAATACATAAGAGAAGGAATTCAGAATGAGGTAGAATTTTACAAAATTGGATAGATCCTATGATAGAGAATAGCAGAGGCAGTTTTTCACAGATAAATGGTTGAGTAATTATTATCTGAGTAGCATTTTATTTATTTTTATATTAATTAATATTTATAAAACATTCAAAACAGAAGAGCAAAATCGATGTTTTTGTTTTTGTTTTTGGTTTTGTTTTTTCCTCAAGTATACAGGAACTACTCAGCAAGATAGGCCAAATGCTAGGCTGTAAAACAATTCTCAACACATCTAAGTGAGTTGAAATGTTTTTGTTATATTCTCTGATGCCAATGGAATTGTATTAGAAGTCAATAACAGAAGAATCTTAAAATTCCTGGAAATTTTCCAAATATTAACACAAACCTCAAGGACCTTATGGAGAAAGCAATGGTGCCCCATTCCAGTGCTGTTTCCTGGAAAATCCCATGGATGGAGGAGCCTGGAAGGGTGCAGTTCATCGGGTCGCGAAGAGTTGGACACGACTGAGCGACTTCATTTTCACTTTTCACTTTCATGCACTGGAGAAGGAAATGGCAACCCATTCCAGTGTTCTTGCCTGGAGAATCCCAGGGACAGGGGAGCCTGGTGGGCTGCCGTCTAGTGGGTCGCACAGAGTCAGACACAACTGAAGTGACAGCAGCAGCAAGGGCCTTATGCTGAATGAAGAAAACCAGTCTAATTAGTTATATCCTATGTGAGTCCATTTATTTTTAATATTTTTCTTTATTTATTGTTGTGTAGCTAATATGCAATATTATACAAATAACAAGTATATAACAATTGTGTATGGTCCTTTACAATTTTAAACATTGTACTTCATTTGTAGCTGTTATAAAGTATTGGCTATATTCTCTGTGCTGTACAGTATTTCCTTGTAGCTTATTTTACACAAAAAGGTTTGTGTCTCTTACCCTATATTACCCCTCCCTCATCCTGCTTCTCACTGATTATGATTGCTTTATTCTCTATATATGTGAGTCTGCTTCTTTTTTATTATAGCTACTTGCTTTACTATAATTTTAAATTCCACATATAAGTGATATCATACAGGATTTGTCTTCTTTGTCTGACTTATTTCACTAAACACAATGCCCTGAAAGTCCATTCATGTTGCTTCAAATAGCAAAATATCTTTCTGTTTTTATGCCTTTGTATATGTGCCACATCTTCTTTATCCATTCATCTGTTGATGTGCACTTACACTGCTTCTATGTCTTAACAATTTTTCATAATGCAACTATGAGCACTGGACTCCATATATCTTTTCAAGTGAATCTTTTAATTTTCTTTTGGCTATGTACCCTGGAGTGGAATTGCTGGAAGAAGTATTCTTTATTAAAAGGGGCCAGGTAAGTGAAAAATCAGGAAAATAAACTTCATGGCAGATAAAACAATGCAAAAATTCTGGACAGAAAATATTTTATCTGTCCTGGAGTAGGAGAGAGACTCAGAGTACTAAGCTGTGGTGAACAGGAAGAGAGTAGCATAATGTAAATTTGAAAATGTAGTCAGGAGTCATATCACCCAGGAAACTGAAAGCTTTCAAGGAGCAGATTAGATTTTACTACATAAATTGGAAGGTCATTATAGCATTTTAAAATGAATATTGTGGACAGAAAGAATTGGTAGACTACATAGCAGAAGGAGGAGAGGGATGAGGATGGTGATGGGGGAGAAGAAAAGGGGGAGGGGAAAGAGAGAAGACACAAGTTTGGATCATTCATGATATTCCAATGAAGATAAAATGAATGCATGATTTTAGTTCAATTCCCTCAAGATAAAATGTGCAACAGTTGCAAAATGACTGAAACTTTTAAAGTATTTCATGAATAGGATGAATGATCAATGTTCTGAATTGTCAATTTGCCAAATTTACCAATTTACTGGAAAATATTATTTATTCAAAAAGTTTAAAAATATTTTGTTTGAAATGATTAGTTTTAATAAACTATTAGGATTTCTGAAAAGTTTTAGTCAAGCAATTTGTTTTGTTTCTTATATTTATTTTATTATTATTTTTTTTTAATGAGCGATTTCATCCTGGCAGCCAAAATCTAGTGTATTCATTATTGTTTTACTAATCCCTGGTTTGGGAATAATAGTGTGTCTGCATTTTCAATGAGAAGCTTTGGGCATATATTCAATATTGGGACTTTATTTTTCATTTTTTTTTCTTCTTTAACTTTAAGAAAATCTGTATTTTAGTTAATAATACTGTATCCCATGCTAATTTACTAATTTTTTTTTTTTTTTCCCACCACATGGTATTTCTTTATATTCTCAGAACTGGAATAGAAGTTTCAAGCCTCAGCGAAAAATTCTTTTAATCACTAAGATAATAAAATTTCTAGTTTTTCAGCAGTAATGTTGGATGCCAAAATTCATGAAAAAATAACAAACTTTTGAGTGAATATATATTAGAGATCTAGTAGTCCATTCATACCAAGTCAAATAACTGGAATCAAAATGTCATAAATATTTTAGCTAGGAAGAAATTCATGTTTCTAAAATATATATTATGCTACATTATACATTATAAAATGTATATAATGCATTATATATAAAGAGGAGATACCACACACCCGAGGTCAGGGGAGGTGGCTGAGAGGTGCAACCTCATGTCAAAGGAGCGGTGGCTGCGTGGGCACAGGAGGAACAAGAGGAGCTACTCCATGTTCAAGGTCAGGAGAGGTGGCCGCGAGGAGATACCCCTCATCCAAGGTAAGGAGCGGCGGCTGCACTTTGCTGGAGCAGCCGTGAAGAGATACCACACATCCAAGGTAAGAAAAACCCAAGTAAGACATTAGGGGTTGTGAGAGGGCATCAGAGGGCAGACACACTAAAACCGTACTCACAGAAAACAAGTCAATCTAATCACACTAGGACCACAGACTTGTCTAACTCAATGAAACCAAGCCATGCCAACCGGGCAACCCAAGCTGGGTGGGTCATGGTGGAGAGGTCTGACAGAATGTGGTCCACTGGAGAAGGGAATGGCAAACCACTTCAGTATTCTTGCCTTGAGAACCTCATGAACAGTATGAAAAGGCAAAATGATAGGATACTGAAAGAGGAACTCCCCAGGTCTGTAGGTGCCCAATATGCTACTGGAGATCAGTGGAGAAATAACTCCAGAAAGAATGAAGGGATGAAGCCAAAGTAAAAGCAATACCCAGTTGTGGACGTGACTGGTGATAGAAGCAAGGTCAGATGCTGTAAAGACCAATATTGCATAGGAACCTGGAATATCATGTCCATGAATCAAGGCAAATTGAAAGTGGTCAAAGAGTGAACGTCAAAGAGATGGCAAGAGTGAACATCCACATTCTAGGAATCAGTGAATAGAAATGGACTGGAATGGGTGAATTTAACTCAGATGACCATTATATCTACTACTGTGGGCAGGAATCCCTTACAAGAAACAGAGTAGCCATCATGGTCAACAAAAGAGTCAGAAATGCAGTACTTTATGCAATCTCAAAAACGACAGAATGATTTCTGTTTGTTTCCAAGCAAACCATTCAATATCACGGTAATCCAAACAGATGCCCCAACCAGTAATGCTGAAGAAGTTGAAGTTGAATGGTTCTATGAAGACCTACAAGACCTTTTAGAACTAACACCCAAAAGAGATGTCATTTTCATTATAGAGGGCTGGAATGCAAAAGTAGGAAGTCACGAAACACCTGGAGTAACAGGCAAATTTGGCCTTGGGTTACAGAATGAAGCAGAGCAAAGGCTAATAGAGTTTTGCCAAGCAAACACACTGGTCATAGTGAACACCCTCTTCCAACAACACAAGAGAAGACTATACATAGGGACATCACCGGATGGTCAATACCAAAATCAGATTTGCCAGTAATAACACTTCAGATTCTTTGATGAGAGGAGGGGGTGAAATATTATATCAGTGAATAAACATCTTTCTAGATTTGATATTATATAAAAGCAGACCACTTCGTAGTTATTTTTGCCTTAACAAATTAAATATACACTAATTGGACTGAACGTAATGTAAAGTTTTCAACATCAATTAAATGGAACATGTTCCAGAAAGAATTTTTTAAAAAAAGGAGGAAATTTGGATTTTGCTATGCAAATTAGTGCAAGGGTAGTAAGCTCGAAGATATTGTGGGTTCTGTTCCAGATCCATTATAATAAAATGACTTCTGCAAAAAAGCAAGTTACGTAAATTTTTTGGTTTCTCAGTGCATATAAAAGTTATTTTTCTGCCATATTACAGACTCTTAAGTATGTAATATCTCTATGTCTAAAAATATACATACCTTTATTTAAGAATACCTTATTGCTTTAAAATGATAACCATCGCCTTTAGCAAATCATCATCTTTTGGCTTGTGGAAGGTTTTGCCTCAGTGTTGATTGATGAGAGTGGTTTAGTCTCTAAGTCATGTCCAACTCTTGCAAACCCATGAACTATAGCCAACTGATCAGAGTGGTGGTTGCTAAAGGTTGGGATGTCAGTTTCTTAGTGAGGCAACAGTGAAGTTTGGAACATCAGTTGACTCTTCCATTCATGAATGATTTCTCTGTAATCTGCAATGCTGTGTGGTAGCATTTTATCCACAGTAGATCTTCTTTCAAAATTGGAGTCAATCCTCTCAAATACTGCTGTTGCTTTATTAACCAAGTTAATGTAATATTTTTGTTGCAATTTTTTTTGTAATTATTTCTTGTAATTTTAGTAATCTTCACATAAGTAGAGACCATTTCAAGATACCAGTTTTATTGCTCATCCATAAGAAGCAACACCTTATCAATTAAATCTTTATCATGAGATGGCAGTAATTCAGCCACATCTTCAGGCTCCTCTTCTAATTCTAGTTCTCTTGCTATTTCCACCGCATTTGCTATTACCTTCTCCATAGAAGTCTTGTTCAAAGTCACCCATGAGGATTGGAATCACCTTCTTCCAAACTCCTGTTCATGTTGGTTTTCTGACTTTCTCCCATGAATCATACATGTTTTTCATGGCATCTAGAATAATTAATAATTTCTAAATTTCAATTCCCTTTGTCCAAATTCATCAAAGGAGTTATTATCTATGACAGCTATAGCATTGCAAAATGTATTTCTTAAATAATAAGACCCAAAAGACAAAAATTGCTCATTGATCCACGGGTTAAGGATTGGATTGTGTTATTAAACAAGGAAAACAACATGAATCACATTGCACATCTCTTTCAGAGTTCTGGGGTGACCAGGTGTGTTTTCCATAAGCAGTAGTAATTTTAAAGCATTCTTTTTCTCTGAGAAGTAGTTCTCAACAGCGAGCTCAAAAAAATTCAGTAAACTATGTTGTAAACATATGTTCTGTTATCAAGTTTTGTTCTATTTATGGAGAACAGGCAGGGTAGATTTAGAATATTCAGAATAATAAATGAGTCTTGTCTTCACCTTAAAGTCACCTACTGAATCACCACCTAACAAGAAAGTCAGCCTGCCATTTGGAGCTTTGAAGCCTGGCACTGACTTCTCTTCTCCAGCTATGAAAGTCCTAGATTGACATCTTCCAACAGATGACTGTTTTGTCTATGTTGAAATCTGTTGTTTATTGCAGCCAATTACCTTACCTAAATCTTCTGGACAACATGTTGCAGCTTCTACATGAACACTTACTGCTTCATATTGCACCTTTACATTATGGCGATGTCTTCTTTCCTTAAACCACACGAACAAACACTGTTGTTTTCAGACTTTTCTTCTATAGCTTTCTCACCTCCCTCAGCCTCCACAGAATTGAGGGGAGTTAGGATCTTGCTCTGGATTAGGTTTTGGACTAAGGGAATGCTGTGGTCATTTGATCTTCCACCCAGAGACTCAATCTTTCTCTGTATCAGCAATAAAATTGTTTCACCTTCTTATAATTCATTTGCTCACTTGTGTAGTAGCACTTTGGATTTCCTTTATGAACTTTTCCTTTGCATTCACAGCTTGGTTAACTGTTTGGTATAGGCCTAGCTTTCAGCTATCTTGGGTTTTGACATACCTTCCTCACTGAGCTTAATCATTGCTAGCTTTTGATCTAAAACGAGAAATGTGAGTCTTCCGTTCACTTGAACACTTGGAGGCCATTGTAGGGTTATTGATTGGCCTAATTTCAATATTGCATCTCAAGCAATAGGGAGGCCTAAGGAGAGGAAAAAAGATGGGTGAATTGCCAGCTGGCAGAGCAGTCAAAACACATACAACATTCCTTAAGCTCACTGTGTTAGGTGTGTGGTTCATGATGTCCCAAACCAATTAGACTAGCAATATCAAACATCTCTGATCACAGAGCATCACAACAAGTATAATAACAATGAAAAAGTTTTAAATATTGCAAAAGTTACCATAATCTGAACAAATAGAAAGTGAGCAAATGTTGTTGGAAAAATGATATGAAACAGACTTGATTTAGCGAGAGTTGCCAAAAATTCTCACTTTGTTTTAAAAAAAAAGAATATCTGCAAATCAAACAAAATGAGTTATGGCTGCATGAAAAGTAAAAATCATTTGAGTAATGAATCATTTTGTATGTTTCATGTTTTGTTGGACACGTATTTCAAATTATGG
This sequence comes from Budorcas taxicolor, assembly GCF_023091745.1. Classification (NCBI taxonomy): domain Eukaryota; kingdom Metazoa; phylum Chordata; class Mammalia; order Artiodactyla; family Bovidae; genus Budorcas; species Budorcas taxicolor. The sequence continues at coordinate 58,481,498 of NC_068920.1, forward strand.
AATAATTGAAACTTGGAAGAGCAAGGAAAATTTTTGGATACAATAAAACATTATCAAAGCAAACATTTATTTTATGAAGAATCAAAGGGCTATATAAACCTATGTAATTTTGCTTGACTATTACTAGTTTTGCAAATGATTGGGAAATTAATAGAGAGAAAAAGGAGTATAACATATGCCCCAAACTTAAGAAATATCAAAATGAGATAAATGAACAGTTTACATAATCAAATGTTCCAAACGCACTTAATAGCAGGACGTTTGCCTAGAGGGCAATATTCTTCATAAAATGATACTTAAATAAATATATGGTTTTTAATTCATTTCTTATGTCGTTGTAAGTCATTCACCTATGTGTTTTTCAAATATTTTCAAATTGTATCACAGCTTTAACAGTTTCCAGACATTGATTCAAACCAATCAAATTCAAGCAATATTTACCAGGTGCTTAAGGTAAAATGGTCTCTATTCTAACCGCTGCCACACAGACATAACAGCAGCCTCTATCTTAAGAAAGTCAGTTGACATAGACACTTATAAAAGAGTATGATGAACCAGTGGTGGGCTATAAATGGTGGTTATGGAGGGAAGACTAAGAAAACATGGGAAATCTGAGCAGTTAGAAAAGAGGGCCCAGCTGGAAGAAATGGAAATTCAAGGAGATGTGGGAGGGGAAACATGATTAAAAGCAGAGGGCAACATGAATCAGCTGGTCTAGGTACCACTGATATCATGGCATTCTAGGTTTGCTGAAGCACTCAATTCAGCACCAAGGAAGGACCAGTATTTCTAATGTCTTAGAATATGGTAACTAAAATCATGGTTGTTTTTTCTTTTGAATTAAATATCTTTTTTAAAATGTGACTTTTTAGGACAACAGTCATTAATAAGTTTAATAAATAGCAGCATATTAAATAGACATGTGCAATGTAGCCTAATATAGTATAGAATAACACATGCAAATATAATAACATAATATGCATAGCATCATATTATATGCCATAATTTATACTATATAATAACATTTGTTGAAAGCTTATGTACCAGACATTGCACCAAGTACTCTGTATCCAATTTTATCCTCAACAAATCATTTTAATTGCATAGTATTACCAGCCCCATTTTACTGAGTGAGGAAATAAAAATAAAGAAATAAACGTCCAAAATCTTACTGTTACAATGTATTGGAATCCAGATTATTTTAGATACCTTCTGTGAACACTTCATCTTTCTCTGCACCATTCTGAGGTAATAATTAACCTTTCACTAATTGAATTTACAAGCAAAGAACTTTTAAGAGATGAGTTTTCAGTTCTAAGAAATTGCTTGTGATTTGCTCTGTCTCCAGAATGACATGGAATTTTTTATGGAAAAACTAGTAACCCCATTTGTCATTGATTTCCCTTGAGGAAGAATTATTTGCTTCCTAAAGCTTTCTAACTCTCTAACCCAATTTTTTACCACTTAACTACCACTATCCATTTAGTCATACATGAGTAGATCACCATTATCATATTTTTAAATTTTTTTCTGTCTGTTTTCTTTGAATTGGCAAGTTTCTCTCCAAAAGTGGACACACATTTTCTGCTTTTTGAAGACTATAGATTATAAACTTAGCCCAAAAACAACATCAGTACTTACACTTAACCTTGATTAAACTAAAGTTATATTCTGAAACTACCTCATATTATATTTCTCCCTTGAGCATAGACAAAATTAGTGTTAATTTGCACTGTCCTTAATTTGTTTTTCTAACTTTAGAAACTTTGAACTATATTTCTGAGATTTAAAATAAGAACTATATCAACAGCTTAAGCAACTTCTCTTTGATTTGTTATAATTAAATCCCACACACTCCCACCCAAAATTCTTCCTTCCTTTTCTCAACCTCTCTCCACTGAATCAAAAACACTTACTGTGTGTGAGATCTTTACCTTAAGCTGTAGGCTTATATTATTTTATAAGGTACTTTCATTTTGAAACTTAAGAGAATTTTACTCCTATTAATTAACATGAAAAAAATTATGATTTTTAAAAAATGTTTGACATAAACAATGTGCTATAAAATGAAATCCTAGTTAAGCTTGAAACTAGTCATTTTCCATTTACCCCTCATCAAAATCCTTAATATCTGATGTCATTAACATTAATTACATAGCTATTTTAATCAGGGACTCATTTATAAATGTTAGTGTGAAAAAAATAATTACTGGAAGAACTCACTAAAATGAAAATTGTCTGGTTCCTACACAAGATGCTGGGGTAGGGTACAAAAACATCTGTAACAAACTTCACTATAAAATACTAATGAAAAGGAGGCTTTAGGCTACCGAAAAAAACGAAAAAAAAGAATCACTGTGTCAGACAGATGCTACAAAACACTCAAGCTCACACAGCTGTACTTTTGCTAAGGAAATTCTTTTACACGTCTTCCCTGGAAGCTCACATAACTTACTTATTTTTAAATATGTATTGGGGTGAAAATGTACATTTAGTAAGATACATCCTTTGTAAGAATATAACTCAAGATTTTTTAGTGAATTCATTAAATTGTGGTAATCATTATCACCATCAGACTTTAGGATAACAGTCATTAATTAGTATAATAAGTAGCAGCATATTAAATAGAACTGAACTGAACTGAAAAGTAAATTGTTTCAATAGACAGGAATTTTAATTGTCTCAAGTTTTTGGAAATTATAAATATGTATCTATGTATGAACATATATGGAAATTATATTTTCATTTTTCTTATGTATCTTCACATAAGTTCAGTTCAGTCGCTCAGTCCTGTCCGACTCTTTGCGACCCCATGAATCGCAGCACACCAAGCCTCCCTGTCCATCACCATCTCCTGAAGTTCACTCAGACTCACGTCCACTGAGTCCATGATGCCATCCAGCCATCTCATCCTCTGTCGTCCCCTTCTCCTCCTGCCCCCAATTCCTCCCAGCATCAGAGTCTTTTCCAATGAGTCAACTCTTCGCATGAGGTGGCCAAAGTATTGGAGTTTCAGCTTTAGCACCATTCCTTCCAAAGAAATCCCAGGTTTGATCTCCTTCAGGATGGACTGGTTGGATCTCCTTGCAGTCCAAGGGACTCTCAAGAGTCTTCTCCAACACCACAGTTCAAAAGCATCAATTCTTCAGCCAGTTTGGAAAACTCAGCAGTGGCCACAGGACTGGAAAAGGTCAGTTTTCATTCCAATTCCAAAGAAAGGCAATGCCAAAGAATACTCAAACTACCGCACAATTGCACTCGTCTCACATGCTAGTAAAGTAATGCTCAAAATTCTCCAAGCCAGGCTTCAGCAATACATGAACCATGAACTCCCTGATGTTCAAGCTGGTTTTAGAAAAGGCAGAGGAACTAGAGATCAAATTGCCAACATCCGCTGGATCATGGAAAAAGCAAGAGAGTTCCAGAAAAACATCTTCACATAATTCATTTTTAAAACTAGCTATCAAACATTCAAAAATTTTATTTTTATAATTGAAATGATATTAAAATATTTTATTTGGCAATGAGATTATTTAAATATGATTTTTATGTTGCACTGAATATATTGCATATAAATCATGTTTCAAATCAGTAGTCTTCTAATTCAAACTTCATGTTTCTCACTTTCTTAAGCCACAGAATTTTAATGTTTTTACTAAGTATATTGTTATTGAATCAAGACGTCCCAAATCCCATTGCAGTTAAATGTGGCCATATGATTAAATACCAGCCAGAGTTGTGACTAGACATGCTGTTAGGAATTTGGGGGAAGCTGCTCTGGTCATGTTTATGTAAGCTTGGAGGGACAACTAACTGCAAATGTGACTTTTATGTTCCTTTCAGTCTTCAGTGATCATAGAACTTCAGCAGCATCCTGAGCTATAAGGTAATCTAGAAGACAGAAGCCTTGTGTTTGGATAGAATGAAAATGGGAAGTGGGTCCCTGCCAAGTTGAAAGGAGCAGTCCATAAGAACACTCTCACTTCCAACACCAGTTTCAAATGAAGAGGTATCCAAGACCACTCTTTGGTTCAATAATTTGCCAGAGTGACTCACAAACCTTACTGAAAGCTCATGGTTATGATATATCATAGTTAAAGTAAGCAGATTAAAACCAACCAAGGAGAGAGGCACATAGAAAGAGCCCAGGCAAATTCAAATGCTTGGGCTTCCAGCTGCCAGTATTCTGTCCTCTTCTGATGGATGTGTAGATTACACCTGTGATGTATGACGGGATGAATGGGATAGTCCAGCCAGGAAGTTTACCAGAGTGTCTATGTCAGCATATCAACAGGAAGTGGATGATGGAAACCTTGTTAAATACCCATGTGGCTGACTTCAGACCCCAATTCCTTTGGAAATCCATTGACAGCATATGACCCAAAGCTTCTAAATCACTGTGTTCATACCTGGCCTGAAACAAGGTCCCTAAATAAAATCTTTTTTTTTTTAATTTGTGTATTACAAAGCTCTCAGTCTAAATCACATTCTCACATACAGCTAGTCCAAGGCCCTGAAACAAAGTCATTTTTATTAGATAGATTACTCTGACTACTTAGAAATTACCTCTCAGGAGCCAAAGAAGTAACTCATACCTTTCCCTGCTGCTGCTGCTGATGCTAAGTCACTTCAGTCGTGTCTGACTCTGTGCAACCCCATAGACGGTAGCCCCCTTGCCTGAGATTCTCTAAGCAAGAACACTGGAGTGTGTTGCCATTGCCTTTCCCTACGTTAGGCCAAATTCTTTACTTACAGATACTATCTCCTACAGAGACTTTACTCTGATGTTAGCATAAAACCACCATATATATTAGGACTCCTCATCTCCAGGCTCTCTCAGCATGAGAGATTTTCATCTTATTTATGCCATTTGTGTGGAACAGATTTTTTTTTTTTTAATTTATAGAGGGTTGGGATGGGGAGGGAGATGTGAGGGAGTTTCAAAAGGGAAGGGATATACGTATACCTATGGCTGATTCATGTTGAGGCTTGAAAGGAAAAAAACATCTGTAAAGCAATTATCCTTCAATTAAGAAATAAATTAAAAAAAATAATGTGTACTAACACCATCATAGAAGGGAGACAAAATGCAGTTACATATACCAGTGAATAAACACTGTTAAAATGCAGGTAATAATTTTGAAATGTTTCTTCATGTTAAATGAATTTATTCAACCAAGAGAAAGTTTTGAAATGGCCCTGGTGGTTTGTACGTGTTGAAGAATTGTCACTATGTTTCTCAAATTACCAACCACAGTGAAAGATGCTACAGAACTTTTCCCCACCTTTTGGATGATCAAGACATTCAATAACTGAATGAGCTATAATTTCAGACTAGGAATGAGAATACTGATCTATAGTAAATTTCTGGTACAAAAGATGGCATAAAGGATGAGGGAATTTGCATGCAACAGAAATTTGAAGATAGCATTTGGCAAATACTGGTTTATATGTATCAGTTATAAGAAATCTTCAAGCAGGCTGCCCAGAGTTAATTAAATTGCTCTGGTATATAAGCAAAGATTCTGATTTATTTACGCTTCTTGTTCCACGTTCCCAGACATGTGCACTGTGTCTCAATTATTCAAGCTGACTGATCAACCTTCAGAACCTGGTTCAATGTCTGAGCCATAGAAAAGTGAAAAGGGCAGAGAACAAATGACACATGCTAGTTAATGCTTTCTTTATTAGAGAAACTGTTCCCAGAATTTTGTTCTCAGTAGATACCTGTTTGCAACTTGTTGCACATAGCAAAATCCCAGATGCTCCACTAATTTCAAGGCAGTCTAGAGATGCAAGCATTTTCACTAGTCATATTGCCCTAAAGAAAGCCTGCAGAAAAAAAGATATTAATTAGGAAACAAGGAAGGTCTGTTGTAAGAAAAGGCAGAGGATAGACCTAGAAATTTGTTTTAGTGAATCTACAAGATTGTCAAATAGAAAAAAAATTTTTCATGGTGTCATTTATTTATTTATTTCTATACATTTTGATGACATTATGAGTCAAATATGAAATGAACTCAGCCAGCTCAGTATTACTTCACCAAAAATGTGTTTTCTTACTATCTTATGAAGGTATAAAACAAAAAGAAAATGATCCAGAAATATTTTTAGCTCTCTCATGGAACATATTTTGCCAATGCAAGTTGAGATATCAATGATATAAATGTAGAGTCTAATATTATATTAAACTTATGCTTTTTAATCTTTATTTCAAATAAGCTGTTTCTGATAACAAATTAGATCTTTACTCCCAATATTTCATAACTAAAACTTAGAACAAATATGTAAAAAAAGGGTTTGTTTATATATCACTTTTATTATTATTAATATTATAACAGAATTTATATGATCATTAATAAAATTTCAATTTTGAACTTACAGAATAAATTGAGATGAAATAAAAGCAGAAAAGCCATAATATATGATATTCCACTCCTCAATTTTAACATCTAAAATTTTCCCTCTAAAATCAGCTGATGTCAGATTTGTCTTTTACTTTTTTGGCGGGGGGGAGGGGAAGGGGAACACGTGTACGCCTGTGGCAGATTCATGTTGATGTGTGGCAGAACAAATAAAATATTGTAAAGAAAAAAAAAATTGTCTTTTACATGAAGGTTTTTCCCTTTGTAAGCATAATGTAACTTTCGTGGTCATTAAATAGTAGAAGAGGAGCTAAAAAGCCTGTTGATGAAAGTGTTGATGAAAGATGAGAGTGAAAAAGTTGGCTTAAAGCTCAACATTCAGAAAACTAAGATCATGGCATCCAGTCCCATCACTTCATGGGAAATAGATGGGGAAACAGTGGAAACAGTGTCAGACTTTATTTTTTTGGGCTCCAAAATCACTGCAGATGGTGACTGCAGCCATGAAATTAAAAGACGCTTACTCCTTGGAAGAAAAGTTATGACCAACCTAGACAGCCTATTCAAAAGCAGAGACATTACTTTGCCGACTAAGGTCCGTCTAGTCAAGGTTATGGTTTTTCCTGTGGTCATGTATGGATGTGAGCGTTGGACTGTGAAGAAGGCTGAGCGCTGAAGAATTGATGCTTTTGAACTGTAGTGTTGGAGAAGACTCTTGAGAGCCCCTTGGACTGCAGGGAGATCCAACCAGTCCATTCTGAAGATCAACCCTGGGATTTCTCTGGAGGGAATGATGCTAAAGCTGGAACTCTAGTACTCTGGCCACCTGATGTGAAGAGTTGACTCATTGGAAAAGACTCTGATGCTGGGAGGGATTGGGGGCAGGAGGAGAAGGGGACGACCGAGGATGAGATGGCTGGATGGCATCACTGACTCAATGGACGTGAGTCTGAGTGAACTCCTGGAGTTGGTGATGGACAGGGAGGCCTGGCGTGCAGTGATTCATGGGGTCGCAAAGAGTTGGAAACGACTGAGTGACTGAACTGAACCGAAATAGTAGAATCTTTTTATTAAATAAAAATAATTTAACCATTGAATTTTTTCAAAACATTTATGTCAAAAATACTTCTTAAAACTGTGACTTAATACAGTTAATATAAGTAAAAATTATTTTCTTTTTAAAGCAAATTTTTATTTGGTGATAATTTTAGACTTACATAAAAGTAGCAAAAAATTAGTTACTATATACAGCTGTGTCCACTGACTCCCATTTTAACATCTTACTTTTCTGTGATCCTTTTGTTAGAGCTAAGAAACTTTGTGTGCTAAGTTGCTTCAGTCATGTCTGAAATTTTGTGATACTAAGTAGTGACATCCATAAGGCTCCTCTGTACATAACTTTCTCCAGGCAAGAATATTGGAGAGGGTTGCCCTGCCCTTCTTCAGGGGATCTTTTCAACTCAAGGATCAAACTGGGTCCCTTAATGTCTTCTTCATTGACAGGCAGTGTTTTACCACTAACACCAGCTGGGAAGCCCAAGAAACCGTATTGGTACATTACTATTAAATAAAATATTTTCACAATTATTTTATTAATTTCATTTTTCTTTTCCAAGATTAAATTCAAACTACTGCAGTGCATTTAATTGTTATATCTCTGGTCTGTCACTTTTTCTCTCTTGATGTGGTTTTCAAGTTCACAGCAGTTTGAGCCCTGTCCAGGTGTCCTATGGAATGTCCCCCAATATGGGTTTATCTGATGTTCCTACACTTTGCCTGGGGTTATAGTCTTTTGGAAAAGAACAGCACAGATGTCAGGCTTTTTTCTTTGTCACATCGCCTTGGTGGCACGTGGCATCCTCACTGCAACCCTCGTGGGGCCGGGTTTCATAACCGGGTCCAGGTAGGCTCTTCCCTTTCCATTCTCAATTGTTTGAAAGTGAATCAGTAAGTCCATCACACCCTCCTTGAGGGGAGTATATTTACACATGGTTTTGAATTCTTCTGTAAGAAGGATTTATATTTTCTTTCCCCTTTATTTACTCAATGTAAATATACTCTTGAGGGCAAATTTTCTTTCATATTATATATTATACAATATGTCAACTTTAAAATATTACATGATGTATCAGCCAAGGTTTTCCAGGGAAACAGAACCAATAAGATACAAATATACCTATATGTATGTACATATGCTTGTGTACATATACATACATACATACATATACATAATGAGAGAGCATTAATTTAAATAATAATCTCAGGTAATAATGTGGGCCAGAAAGTTTGAAACAGGGCTGCCAGGAGGCTCTAAGTTTTTGAGCAAGAGTTGATGCTACATCCTTGAGGTGGAATTTCATCTTTAAGAAATCATAGTTCTTAACTTTTAAAAGCTTTCAACTGATTAGATGAAGACAACCCACATTGTCCAGAATAATTTTCTTTACTTGGGGTCAGGTGATTGTAGATGTTAACCATGCTTGAGCAACACTCAGTGTGTAATTCTGTAGCTGGGTCCTATGCCAACATGACACACAAAATTAATCATCCCACATGAGCAATAGATGAAGTTCATGTTCACAGAAAGCAAGACACTGGTGCTAGTTTTCATGTTTTTTCCCTCATAAAGTAAGTTTATATTATCTTTATTTCCTATCATTTGTCTTTTTACACAAACAGATAAACCAATCAGAGAAAACATGTTTAAAAGCTATACATCTGGGCAAACAAATTTGGATCATTTTCTGAGAAAGGAAAAAAAATTGTTTTTAACTATTACATCAAAGGCAGAAACAGCTCTCTCTTAGCCTAAGTCCATCCACATCAGAGCCTGAGCGAGCAGCATGTGTGTGGTTTATGGGGATATAATCTTAGCAGGAAGAGTGAGGGGTATGTGAGTAGAAGGGAGCAGATGTAGATCCAGGTGCAATTAATTGCCTCGGGGTGGCTGATGACTAGAGTGAGAGGTAGTCAATCTCACAGGACCATCTGGAGGATCCTATATTCTGAGTGCTTTAGTATTGACATCTACTGCCTGATAGTTTAGGGTGGTCATGCTGGTCATTGCCCTGGGCAGTTTCTAGAGGCTAAGCAGGAGGTGAGAGCGTCTGTGTGGACACAGTCTGGGGGTTGCCAGAATGGGTTTGCAAGAAGCCAGACACACTCCTGGGTTTTGTGGTCATGGTCAGAAAACTCGTCCCCACTATCCCTCTAGTTCAGTGTTGGTAGAAAACCTGTATAATTAAAAATAATGGGGAGGGAGGTGGCAGAGGGGTTAAGGAGGGGAAACACATGTACATCTATGGCTGATTCATGTCAATATATGGCAAAAAAAACACTATAATATTGTAAAGTAGTTAGCCTCCACTTAAATAAATTTTTAAAAAAGAAGAAAAAAAAATCTCTTCAGTATCTCACAAGCAAACACAACCACTTCCTGATTAGCTCTGGTTGACTTTTAGGTACAGGACAGACACTCTCTGGTTGGAGAGATTTATTTTTCAAATGAAACATTTGCTCCAGACATTTAAAGATTCATTATTTCAGCCAAAAGCATGGCTGACTTGTTGAGTCTCCTGTCTCTAGGGTCTCTCTCCTCCAGTACCTACTGCATCTTCTGTTTATTCCATTTGTCTTGAACAAATTAATGCATTTTACTGTAGTGGTTTTGATAACATTAGAACAAATTTTAAGCCCTAGAATGCTGCTTTCAGAATTTGGATAATTCCAAGAACTTATTTATCAACTTGTAGTCTTCCTCTCTTTAAGCCATAAAGTATTAATTTTATTTTTCTGATATCCTTGTTGATAATTTCCATGGTCTATTGAATTACAGGACCCCAATGTGATACAATTTCAAAATCATTTGCTTTAAAAATTATTTCTTTCTATTGGCTTGATGTGTTACCTGTGAGGTCATGAACATGTCCTGAATACATATTTTCTTTTGTTGTTGTTGTTTTTACAACTTTTTTTAATCTATTTATGTTTAACTGAAGAATAATTGCTTTATAGTATTGCATTAGTTTCTACCAAACATCAACATGAATCAGCCATAGATTTGCCCATGTTCCCTCCCATTCTTTTTAATTAAAGAAATTTAGAATTTCAACAAATATTTTAACAAATGTTTTCTCTGGGAAATAATACTATAAATGAAAGAATCCTACATATATATATATATATATATATATATATATATATAATTATGAAGAAATGACAATTACAATGAGGAGGCTTGGGTCAGTTTTAAACATACTGCAAAAATATAAACTCAAGTTATGTACCTTTTTTATTTGTCCATGTCTTGTCAAGTGGGAAATATTTTCTTTGATGTATTTATAATTATGTTTTCAGAAGCATATTTTTATGGAACTCTCTGGTTCTAATCAAAATAACTGCAAATGTTTCAGGGAACAGTTGGTATTGCAGAAAACTGTCTGATTAATAATGGTCACAAAATTCTCTGTGATCAGCCACGTGCCCTTGCACTAAGTACAACAATTCACATCCAGTACTTCCCCATCCTCACAAAGATCCAATCAACAGATTAGGACAGCCAGTCCAGCCCAGCGACCTTGCTTGTCCAGGATCCTGAGTTAATGATAGGAGTAAAGTTTTGTAGGGCTTCCTTGGTGGTTCAGTGTAAAGAACCTGCCTGCAGTGCAGGAGACCAGATTTGATCCCTGGGTTGGGAAGATCCCCTGGAGGAAAGCATGGGAACCCACACCAGTACTCTTGACTGGAGAATTCCATGGACAGAGGAGCCTGGCAGGCTACAGTCCATAGGGTCTCACAGAGACAGACAGAGCTGAAGCAACTAAACAGCAGCAGCAGCAAAGTTTTGGCATCTCCATAATGAATGCAACAAAAGTTTGGAAACTTCCAGAGACTAGCACACCCTAAAAATGTTTTCTATTTAAGCCTGATACACATAAACTTCTCCGCTTACTGCTTTGTGCATTTCTCACATCAGGGCTTCCAAGATTTATGACATTGACAAGAGCTTCTGTAAGTTTCTCAAAGCCTCAAGTCTCTCTTAATAGAGACACACTTTGCCCTCTTTCTTCTGTAACCTCACTGGAGAGTGTATTCTCCTGAACCTCCCTGCTGACCATCACCACCAGGCCATCTCCATTTCATTTCTCACAGTGTTTTTGGAGTTCTTCTGTCTCACCTGTAAGCTTAATTGCTTTCTTTTCCTGTTTCTATTTGTTCATACACAGGAAAAACATGCTTAAATATATCTTATTCTTTGATCGATGCCATTTTGAAACTGATGCTATTTAAAGATTTGTACTCTTTCAAGGATTGGATCAGTGTTGAGAAGGAGACTGAGCCTCTCAAGATACCGATGGTCCCAGCTGTATGGAGCTAAAGGCTGAGGTTGGGGAGACTTGAACTAGGAAAAAACAATAAAAACAAAGTGGAATTTAGACTGTAGAGAAATAAAAGGGTGTTTTAGATTGGGGAGACAGAATGGGCAGGGGAGGATTGGTCCTGATGACACAGGAAGTAGATGGTCCCGCGGGCAGAACAGCTGGAGTTTGTCAAACAGAATAAAGTGTAACTTTGTTTTCCCTGACACGCCAAGAACAAGGAGCTGAACTCTGCTGGAGTAAAGATATAAGATGACCACATCTGTCACTCCTGAGGTCAAGGGAACCTTCCCAAATGTACATGCCCAGGAAGACTCCTTGGGAGTCAGAAGCAGAGGGGTCACCATCCCACAATTTGTGTTGATAATCTCCCATGGGCCCCCATGCTATGATCCATCTTGGCTAAAACGTGTGCACGCATCTTGGAAAGGGCCCTGAACCAGGTCAGATGTGGGGAAAGAAGCAAGTTGATTGGCCAGAGAAGAACAAAGGCCCTCTTTACTATATTTCCCCTCTATCTGGGTAAGGTGGAGAGTAGAGGGTGAAGAAATTCTGTGGGAGGAGGTAAAAAAATAATACAGTATTGTAAAGTAAAATAAAAAAAAAAAGAGGAGTTAAAAAAAAAAGAGTATTCACAGTTACATTTCTGAAAACTGAAGAGTTTCTCAAGGTCTCAGAAGAAAAGCAAGATTTGGTATCCAAAGAGAAGTTTCATTATAGTTTATTTTTAATGAAAATTCTAGAGGCATACACATAAAATGTGGAAATAATTTCAGGTTTTAATGTACTCAAATGCATTAAAGTTGTGTAAATCACTTGTGTATTCAAATAGTTGACCTTTTGTGACTAGATCAATAGTCTCAAGGTGATCTTTAAATATCAGCCTCATTTTCTCATTTTTTACTTTCCAATCAACAATATTTTTTTAACTCTTAGAAATTTAAGAAAATGAAGACATGGTGTATCATGATCTCTCTTATTTACATACTTCTTTTTCCTAAACTTATGTTTGGATATTGATTGCAGTGACTAACCCTGACAGCTGCATATAGGTAGAATTCAACATTAAGATATCAGATTAATAGCAGAATATATCAACATAATCACTATTAGACTCACCAGGAATGTTTTCTTGTCTCTGATCTGGAACCCTGCACCAGTTTTCATTTTTATTTCTTGCTATGCATTAGTGTATTATTTATTGAGCACCTGAATAGTGCTAGCACTAACTCAAGAGTAACACAGCACTTGGGGATATTAAATTCTAGTGGCCAGAAATTGACAACTAAGTAAGAGGGTAAGTAAGCAAATTAATAATGAATAGCATGGTTTCTGATTGTGAAAGCTGCTGTAAAGATAACAATGTTGGTTGAAATAGAGAAATATGTGGAGAGGAAAGTGTTCAGGGAAGAGTATCCCAGCAAGAGAGAGAAAAAAAAAGAAGAAGAAGAATTAAATTTCGAAATTATAAAACTCAGAAGAAAACATAGGAACAAATCTGCATGAGCTTAGGTTCTGGCAAATGGTTCCTAGTCAGTAACAGCACAAGTACAGCAACAAGTGAAAAAAAAAAAAAAAAAACCAGAAAAAGATAAGTACCATCAAAATTAAAATGTTCGTGCTTCAAAATGAGACAGGTATGGATAGGCCGTAAGGTACAGATAACCTAAGTTAACCAGTTTAGTCAGGTTCACACTGACCTGAGATAAACTGCCAATGCGAACGATGTGCCCTGGTTGAATGAAGGAAAAAAGCAGCCCACTCACAGACTCCTCATTTTTGTGGTGGAGAGGATTTCTCAGCCTAACACATGTGCAGAAGGGGTTTCAAGTCATCTAGTGAGCATATCCACATTTTAATGTCATTATAGCATTATTAGCATTGTAGACTGTTCCCACCCCTAGGGTTTTTTAGGTGCTCACATGGAAGATTCAAAACGGCACCCAGTGAAAGTCCATATAAGGAATGCAGAAGACAGGAAAGACTGAAGTTTGGGTAATTTAGAAATATTATATGAGCTAACTCAGTTCAGATCAGTCACTCAGTCGTGTCTGACTCTTTGCGACCCATGAATCGCAGCACACCAGGCCTCCCTGTCCATCACCAACTCCTAGAGTTCACTCAAATTCATGTCCATTGAGTCAGTGATACCATTCAGCCATCTCATCCTTTGTTGTCCCCTTCTCCTCCTGCCCTCAATCCCTCGCAGCATCAGAGTCTTTTCCAATGAGTCAACTCTTCGCATGAGGTGGACAAAGTAGACTCAGACAAAATTATTTGCAAGTTTAAACTCATAGCTACTAACGGCTTAAGAGACTTCCTGAGATTATGAAACTGTCAATGTTGTATTGAAATTTAGGAGTCGCTTCTTAAGGTAGTCTTCAAATGGTTAATTAATGTTATATGTTTTTCTAACTTTTAGTGCCCTTTCACAGCTGAATATAAACAAATGAGTTTTTAGCACTCAACTGAAAGATTCATTAACAAATGTTCAGTTGAAAAGTCCTGTCTGACTCTTTACAACCCTATGGGCTGCAGCATACCATGCTTCCCTGTCCTTCACTCTCTCCTGGAGGTTGCTCAAACTCATGTCCATTGAGTCAGTGATGCCATCCAACCATCTCATCCTCTGCCACTCCTTCTCCTCCTGCCCTCAATATTTTCTATTATCAGAGTGTTTTCCACGGGTCAGTTCTTCCCAACAAGTGGCCAAAGTATCAGTACTTCACCTTCAGCATCAATCTTTCCAATGAATATTCAGAGTTGATTTCCTTTAGGATTGACTACTTTGAGCACCTTGCAGTCCAAGGGACCCTCAAGAATCTTTTCCAGAACCACAGTTCAAAAGGAATAATTATTTGGTGTTTAGCCTCCTTTATAATCCGACTCTCACACCTGTACATGACTACCAGAAAAACCATAGGTTTGCCTATATGGAACTTTGTCAGCAAAGTGATGTGTCTGGTTTTTACTTTGCTGCCTAGGTTTGTCATAGCTTTTCTTCAAAGGAGCAAGCATCTTTTAATTTCATATCTACAGTCACAGTCCTCAGTGATTTTGGAGCCCAGGAAAAGAAAATTCATCACCGTTTCCACTTTTTCCCCCATTAATTTTCTATGAAGTGATGGGACTATATGCCATCATCTTTTTTTTTTTTTTTGAATGTTGAATTTTAAACCAGATTTTTCGCTCTACTTTGCCTTTACCTAAAGGTTCTTCAGTTCCTCTATGCTTTCTATCACTAGAGTGGTATCATCTGCATATCTGGGATTGTTTATATTTCTCCCAGGAATCTTGATTCCAGCTGTCATTAATCCTGCCTGGCATTTGGAATGATGTACTGTGCATAAAAGTTAAATAAGCAGGAGGACAATATATAGTCTTGACATACTCTTTTCACAATTTTGAACCAGTCTGTTGTTTCATGTCCAGTTTGAACTGTTGCTTCTTTACCAGCATACAGTTTTCTCAGGAGACAGATAAGGTGGTCTGGCATTCCTATGTCCTGAAAAATTTTCTAGTTTGTTGTGATCCACACAGTTAAAGGCTTTAGCATAGTCAGTGAAGCAGAAGTAGATGGTTTTTGGAATTCTCTTGCTTCTTCTATGATTCAACTGATCTTGTCAATTTGGTCTCTGGTTCCTCAGCCTTTTATAAACCCAGATGTAACATCTGGAAATTCTCATGTACTGTTGAAGCCTTGCTTGAAGGATTTTGAGCATTACCTTGCTAGCATGTGAAATGAGCACAACTGTACACAGTTGTTTGAACATTACCTTTGGCATTGCCTTTCTTTGGGACTGTAATGAAAACTGATTTTTTTTCCATTACTGTGGCTACTGCTAAACTGTACAAATTTGCTGACATATTGAGTGAACCACTTTAACATCATCTTTTAGGAGCTGAAATGGCTTAGCTGGAATTCCATCACCTCTGCTAGCTTAGTTCATAGGAATGTTTCCTAAGGCTCATTTGATTTTAAACTCCAACATGTCTGGCTCTAGGTAAGCGATCACCTCATCATGATTATCCTGGTCATTGAAACATTTTTTGTATAGGTCTTCTGTGTATTTTTGCCACCTTTTCTTATTCTCTTCTTCTGTTAGGTCCTTGCCATTTCTGTCCTCTATTGTGTCTATTTTTTTGCATGAAATATTCCCTTGGTATTTCCAATTTTCTTGACACAATCTCTGTTTTTCCATTCTATTATTTTCCTCTATTTCTTTGTATTTTTTTTACAATTATCTTGTTTTTGTTTGTTTGTTTGTTTTGTTTTGTTTTAAAATTTTTATTTTTACTTTATTTTACTTTACAATACTGTATTGGTTTTGCCATACATTGTCATGAATCCACCACGGGTGTACATGCGATCCCAAACATGAACCCCCCTCCCACCTCCATCCCCACAACATCCCTCTGGGTCATCCCCGTGCACCAGCCCCAAGTATGCTGTATCCTGCATCGGACATAGACTGGTGATTCGATTTTTACATGATAGTATATATGTTTTAATGCCATTCTCCCAAATCATCCCACCCTCTCCCTCTCCCTCAGAGTCCAAAAGTCCGCTATACACATCTGTGTCTCTTTTGCTGTCTTGCATACAGGGCCATCATTGCCATCTTTCTAAATTCCATATATATGTGTTAGTATACTGTATTGGTGTTTTTCTTTCTGGCTTACTTCACTCTGTATAATTGGCTCCAGTTTCATCCATCTCATCAGAACTGATTCAAATGTATTCTTTTTAACGGCTGAGTAATACTCCATTGTGTATATGAAGGTTTGCTTATCACTCCTTGCTCTTCTGTGGAACTCTGCATTCAGCTAAGTATACCTTTCCCTTTCTCCTTTGCCTTTCACTTCTCTTTTCCTTCTTTACTTTTTCTCCCAGCTTTTGTAAGACTTTCTCAGACAACCACTTTGCCTTCATGCATTTCTTTTTCTTTGGGTTGGTTTTGGTCATGATCTCATAACATTAATGTACCTCTATTCATAGTTTTTCAGGGATTCTGTCTACCAGATCTAATCCCTTTAATCTATTTGTCACCTGCACTGTATAATCATAAGGGATTTGATCTATGTCATATCTGAATGGTCTAGTGATTTTTTATACTTTTTTCAATTTAAGCCTGAATTTTGGAATAAGGGGTTCATGATCCAAGCTGCAGTCAGCTCCTTGTCGTATTTTTTGCTGTTTGAATAGAGTTTTTTCATCTTTGGATGCAAAGAATATAATCAATCTGATTTCAGTATCGACCATCTAGTGACGTCCATATGTACAGTTGTCTCCTGTGTTGTTGGAAGTGGGTGTTTGCTATGAGTAGTGTTTTCTCTTGGAAAAACTCTGTTAGCCTTTGCCCTGCCTCATTTTGTACTCCAAGGCTAAAGTTGCTTGTTAATCTAGGCATCTCTTGACTTCCAGTTTTTGCACTTTGTGTTCCAGTCCCCGTGATGAAAAAGATATTTCTTTCCTTTATTTATTTATTTATTTATTTATTTATTTATTTATTTATTGGTGTTAGTTCTGGAATGTCTTATAGGTCTTCATAGAACAATTCAACATAAACTTCTTTGGCATTAATGATTGTGGCATAGGCTTGGACTTTTCTAATGTTGAATGGTTTGCTTTAGAAACGAACGGAGATCATTCTGTCGCTTTTGAGATTGCACCCAGGTACTGCTCTTCAGATTCTCTTGCTGATGATGTGGACTACTCCATTTCTTTTAATGGATTCTTGCCTACAGTAGTAGATATAATCATTAATAATTAGCTTAGAGCCAATAAGTAGATAACAATCTATAGGTGCTTTAGTGATTCTAAATATATTATTGAAATCAATAAGCTAAATGAATTACATTTCCAAAACTTGCCATCATGGGTCTTTTTTCTTTGCCTACAATCGAATTGCAACAAACAATATGAATTTACTATTTTCATTAGGTTTATTAAACTTTATAAATTAAAATCTAATTTTAGCATTGTATCTTAGGATTGACTAAATATTTATCACAGAGACAAATTACTCTTAGTGACATTCAGAAGGCCATGGACATATTAGATTGTTCATTTCTTATAAGCGAAATGCTTGCCTTTGATATATTTGTACTTTCAACACTGACCATATGCCTGGCAGATAGAAAGTGTTGAATACATGTTTAGAAAAGTGAACCGTAAGCAATGAATTACCATATTCAAGAAGTTAGAGATATGATTTTCCATTATAAAAGCTACAGGATTCCAACTAAAAATAAATAGAATCAGAGGATAAATAACCATTAATGGTTAGCAATGTATTGCTATATATCAGTGCAAATCTTTTCTTTTCCTTTAAAGTCATAATTGAAGATCACCTTATTAATGGTAAAATTTTATTGAAAAGCTAAGTTTTATTTGCTTTGTTACACATTTTCCCCCAATTAACAATATTTATCTTAATATTGAGAACTGTGATTGATCTCTGTGTGTAGATTTGGCTTTTATGACCTAAGCTACTATAGCAAAATTAACTTACCTCCATTGTTTATTCCATAGAATAAATACACAAAAATTGTACGTTAGACTACCATTCTAAGAATCCAGTGATTGATGTTTGTTTTGTCAGTATTCTATACTCAAGGACTTGTAAACATCTTGCATAAAATAGACACTCAATAAATATCTGTATAACATCAAAATTATAAAAATATTAACACAGGTAATTTTGGAGCTTATATTTTCTCCTAAAGTAGTATGTATCAAGGGTATAACACTACCTTATAGTATTTACTCAGTCATTATTTCCTGTAGAAAATTGAGTCATACACTTGGAAACAAAAGCAAAAGAAATAGTTTACAATTAAGTTAAACCTTATGGAATTATTTAAAAGTCTTATTTGACCATATGTTTTGCCATTGACTAAACAAAATGAAAACTATTTTTCTTTTACCCACTTTCAATAGAACTGGCAAATAAATAAATGAGACCTAAATCAAATATATTTGGATTCCAAGGCTGTATCTGTGTTTATACATAACTGTGCGCTGTGATCTGTGATTCACTCTATTACTCCTGGGACATTCTTAGAGTATGACAAAACCTCTCCATTTTCTTTTCCCTCAAATCTCAAGACAAGCAAATAGTATGGACAAGGAAAAGCTAGAATTAGGGCAGGGAGTTTCATTTTACAAAGTTGAACTAAGCATAGTCCTGGCAGCAGTGAATTGTGTCTCCTTTCGGTTTTGTGTCTGTGGCTGAGGTTTGTGTGGCGCCTGAGATGCTGATGACCCTCTGAGTGGTTATTTTGTCCTCAAGGTCTTGAGCTTTGTGTGTCCACAATATCCATGGCAAAGACTGACCTTATGCTACCCTTAGATCAAATACCTCACTTTGGTGCTAGAAGAAAAATGAACCAAATTTTTATTTAGAAGTAGAAAAAAGAGATGTGATTGTCAATACACCAATCTCTTTATCTTACGCAAATGCTTGCTGGGGTTGTACAAATCTAAAATAACAAATTTATTAAATATAAGAAAAAAAGTTTAGCAATAACCTTAATATCTCAGGCCAAAACAAAGAAAATATCTAAAATCTCTGTATTGAGCATCTCAGATCTAGAAATAGCTAAGTAATTATCTTAGAAACATAGTGTCTAAAAATATTATTAACTTTCTTACATCATTTTTTATTGTAAGATTTTCAGCCTCACATTACTGATTTCACATTTCACCTGAGCTACTAAGGTAGTTTGCAGCTGATCCATGTTGCTAATTTCTCAGTTACAAAGAGTCAGAAATAGAGCTTCTAGAACATTCATGATCCGACCCACAGTCAGCTCCAGTCTTATTTTTACCAGTGATATAGAGCTTCTCCATTTTGGTTGCAAAGAGTATAATCAGTCTGATTTCTGTATTGACAATCTGATGATGACCATGTGTAGAGTCTTCTCTTTTGTTGTTGAAAGATAGTGTTTGCTATGACCAGTGCATTCTCTTGTCAGAACTCTGCTAATCTTTACCCTGCTTAATTTTGTACTCCAAGGCCAAATTTGCCTGTTACTCCAGATATCCCTTTACTTCCTACTTTTGCTACAATGAAAAGCAAAAATCATATTTGGGGGGTGTTAGTTCTAGAAAGTCTTGTAGGTCTTCAGAGAACTATTCAACTTCAGCTTCTTCAGCATTACTGGTCAGAGTATAGGCTTGGAATACCATGATATTGAATGGTTTACCTTGGAAACGAACAAAGATCATTCTGTTGTTTTTGAGATTGCATTCAAGTACTGCATTTCAGAATCTTTTGTTGACTATGATGGCTACTCCATTTCTTCTAAGGGATTCCTCCCCCACAGTAGTAGTTATAAAGATCATCTGAGTTAAACTCGCCCATTCCAGTTGATTTTAGTTCACTATTTCCTAAAATGTCAATGTTCACTCTTGCCATTTCCTCTTGATCACTTCCAATTTGTCTGGATTCATGGACCTAACATTCCAGGTTCCTATTCAAGTCTGTTCTTTATAGCATCAGACTTTACTTCCATTACCAGTGATATCCACAACTTGGTGTTGATTTTGCTTTGGCTCCATCTCTTCATTATTTCCGGAGCTATTTTCCACTGTTCTCTAGTAGCATATAGACAAACAGATTAAAGGTATCAGATCTAATAGACATAGTGCCTGAAGAACAATGGGCAGAGGTTCATAACATTGTACAGGATGCAGTTATCATGATCATCCCCAAGAAAAACAAATTAAAAAAGACAAAATGGTTGTCTGAGGAGGCCTTACAAACAGGAGAGAAGAGAAAGGCAAGGGAGCAAGGGAAAGATATAACCATATGAACGCAGAGTTCCAAAGAATAGCAAGGAGAGATAAGAAAACCTTCCTCAGTGATTAAGAAATAGAGGAAGACAATAGAAGAGGAAAGACTAGAGATCTCTACAAGAAAATTAGAGATACCAAGGGAACATTTCATGCAAAGATGGGCTCAATAAAGGACAGAAATGGTATGGACCTAACAGAAGCATAAGATATTAAGATGAGGTGGCAAGAATACACAGAAGAGCTATACAAAAATGTTCTTTATGACTTAGATAATTGCAAGGGTATGGTCAGTCACCTAGAGCCAGACATCTTGGAATGTGAAGTCAAGTGGGCCTTAGGAAGCATCACGACCAACAAATTGGAGGGGATGGAATTCCAGTTGAGCTCTTTCAAACCCTGAAAGATGATGCTGTGAAAGTGTTGCACTCAATATGCCAGCAAATTTGGCAAACTCAGCAGTGGCCACAGGAATGGAAAAAGACAGTTTTCATTCCAATCCCAAAGAAAGGCAATGCCAAAGAATGCTCAAATTACTGCACAATTGCACTCATCTCACATGCTAGTAAAATAATGCTCAAAATTCTCCAAGGCTCCAGGCTTCAGCAATATGTGAACCGTGAACTTCCAGATGTTCAAACTGGTTTTAGAAAAGGCAGAGGAACCAGAGATCAAGTTGCCAACATCCACTGGATCATCATAAAACAAGAGATTTCCAGAAAAACATCTACTTCTGCTTTAGTGACTATGTCAAAGCCTTTCACTGTGTGGGTCACAACAAACTGAAAAATTCTTCAAGAGATGGGAATACCAGACCACCTTACTTGCCTCCTAAGAAATTTGTATGCAGGTCAATAAGCAATAGTTAGAACTGGACATGGAACAGACTGGTTCCAAATCGGGAAAGGAGTATATCAAGGCTGTATATTGTCACCCTGCTTATTTGACTAATATGCAGAGTACATCATGCAAAATGCCGGGCTGTATAAAGCACAAACTGGAATCAACATTGCTTGGAAAAATATCAATAACCTCAGATATGCAAGTGGTTTCAGCTTTATGGCAGAAAGCGAAGAATAAAGAGTCTCTTGATGAAAGTGAAAGAGGAGAGTGATAAAGTCCGCTTAAAACTCAACATTCATAAAATGAAGATCATGGCATCTGGTCCCATCACTTCATGGCAAATAGATTGGGAAACAATAAAAACAGTAACAGACTTTATTTTTGGGCAGCTCCAAAATCACTGTGGATGGTCACTGAAGCCATGAAATTAAAAGATGCTTGCTCCTTGGATGAAAATCTATGACCAACTTAGACAGCATATTAAAAAGCAGAACCATTACTTGCCAGGAAATTCTGTATAGCCAAAGCTATGGTTTTTCCAGAAATTATGTATGGATGTGAGTGTTGGACTGCAAAGAAAGCTGAGTGCCAAAGAATTCATACCTTTGAACTGTGGTGTTTGAGAAGCCTCTTGAGAGTCCCTTGGACTGTACGGAGTTCCAACCAGTGTATTCTAAAGGAAATCAGTCCTGAATATTCATTGGAAGGACTGATGCTGAAGCTGAAACTCTAATACTTTGGCCATCTGATGTGAAGAACTGACTCATTGCAAAAGACCCTGATGCTGGGAAAAATTGAAGGCTGGTGGAGAATGGGATGAAAGAGGATGAGATGGTTGGATAACATCACTGACTCGATGGACATGAGTTTGATTTGGTGATGGTCAGGGAAGCCTAGGTTGCTGCAGTCCATGGGGTAGCAAAGAGTCAGACACAACTGAGCCACTGAACTGAGCTGAACTCAACATTCAACTTCACAAACCACATTTAATGCAAAGGATACTTCCAGGAAAGTAGACTAAGCAGGTGTTTCACTTTCCTGAAAACTTTCATTTTTACTTTCAGTTTCATTCAGATTCAAAGGACTTGTTAACAAAATAAGCCACTCATTACATAAACTAAATAATGCATTTTTATAGAATTATCTAGCTTACTTTCAATATACTAATATTAGAAGAAAAGAGAAATAGAAAGAGCAGATGATACATCACCAAATTGAGTTTTGACCCACATCCAGATTTAAACAGCACTGGGAGGTCCCATGGGCAAGGCACATATGGGTCCCAGTTGGGAGAAGGTCCCTGGCAGCATGTCTGTTCCAAGGGTGAAACTTCAAAGATTGCAGTTTGGATTCCAGTTTATAATTTCAAGATGCTAACTGATATTATCATTAATCTGTGACCAAATTACAGCTGTGGTTTCATGTTAATGCTGTTTATTTTGTTATGCAAAACATGGAATGCAATTAAGCCTGGAGCTTGGTTGGCCAGACCCCCTCATGGCTCAACAATCTCAAGATTTCTTCCCCATCTTATATGGTCACACATGTCTTGCCCTCACAGCAGGCAGTCACTCACAGTCACTGGCAGTCAGGGTAGAATCCAGGCAGGTGAGAAGCAAGGTCAGAGGCCTGCTGAAGCAGGCCTGTGTCTCTGAAGCCTAAACAAGACTACTTGATTCCCCTAATGGTAGGAGGGGGCTTCCCTGGTGGCTCAGACAGTAAAGAATCCACCTGCAGTGTAGGAGACTTGGGTTTGCGGGAGTTCCTGTGTTGGGAAAATCCACTAGAGGAAGGCTTGGCAACGGACTCCAATGTTCTTGCCTGGAAAATCCCCATGGACATGGAATTCCCATGGAAGAGCCTGGCAGGCTACATTCTATGGGGTCTGAAAGAATCAGAGACAATCGAGAGACCAAGGACAGCACAGAAAGCAACAGTAGGAGCAGGTGGCACACAGTTCTGAGAGAACAGCTTTGAAGATAAAAAAGAACAATCCTTAAACCTGGGCAGCAATGACGTCAAAATACATAATCTTTCAGAGTGGAAGTGATCCAGGAGCTCACTCACAGAGATAAGTGTACAAAACTGGAAACAGAATATACTGGGGGAAATTCCACTGAGCTCAGGATGTATATTTGAATTGACGAATTAAAATTATAGTATGAATTTCAGAATCCCCTGGGAAAATATTCATTATAAGAATAGAGGTCCTGCATATAGCACAATGAGTGCCAAGTGAGTGATTTTCCAGTCTAACTCAGAGTGTCAGGGGAGGGGTAAGAAATCATGAAAGCAAGTCCACTGACATTGAATCAAGAGATATGTTGTCAGTTCTTCCAAATACTTTGTGCCAACACAGTCATGCTGATCCAGGTGGCTGGATTATTGATATTAAGAGAAAAATGACTTATGAATTAACAAACTAAAGCAGATATGCAAAAGGGGTGGTCCCACTACAGAGAAAGTGAGAGGATTTTCTCACAAAATCTGTGGTAGCTCACAGTTCAGAGAGAAGTCTTGAGGGTCGGTGAGATGTGATTCCTTCACTTCTGAAAATGTCATTTATCCTACAAGGGGTTTTCTTATTTCTCAGGACTTCAGCCTGTCTCTGGAATTCTAGGATTTATATTTCTATCCCTGATTTGTAAAATTCATCTCAACTGCATAATAATTGCTCTACCTGTGTGACCTACTTGTACCTCGAAATCAGCACGTGCAAGCCCAAATTTATTGCTTTGGCTCCAAAAGCAGCAACTCTTAGTGACTTGCATGTTTTGATTAATAGCACATACAGTCTCTGGCTTACCCAGAATGAAACTTCTGAGACATCTCTGACTCTTTTCCACTTCTATTTGATAAGTTAAAAAAGTCCTCAGTTATCTTCCAAAATGCCTTTTACTTTCACATTCTACTTTTAGTTTCCTCCTGACACCATGGTTCAGTTACACTATTGGTAACAACAAAAGCTGTGACTATTTGATGAGCAAGGTGACTTTACCATCCTCATTCATCAAGTAATCCAAAAGGGAGGAATTGGTGTGGTTTCTCTTTTCCAAATGAGGAAAGTAGTCCTTGAAGAGATTTACTTAAAGTAGCCAAGGTAATAAAAAACGGAGTTGAAGTAGGAGGTAGATGGGTTCCTGGGCTGAGCATCTGAAGTTTGTCAGGTGGAGTAAATTGGGATTTGCTTCCCCTGACACTTCAAGAACAGTTAATGCCAGGAGCAGAGAGGAGATGAGATCTGCTGAAGTTAAGAGGAGATGATCACATCTGTCATTCTTGGTGTCAAGGAGACCACCTCAACTACGCATGTGCAAAGAAACTCCTTGGGGTTCAAAAAGGGAGGGGACATTAATCCATAATAAGTTCTATCAACCTCCCAAGGATCCCCACACTGGGATCCATCTTGGCTAAAATGTGCACACGCATATTGGGAAGGGCGTTGGGGTAGATCAGAAGTGTGAAACGAAATGAGATGATTGACCAGAGGAAAACAAAGACCTAGAAGAACTATCGAATATAAGTGACTTAAATCACGTCTCTGGCACACTCCTCATTGAGAGGGCTCACATATGCTTCTTTGGGTGGGTACTTCTGCTTTGCTTCTGCTCTAAATAAACTGTATATATATATATTTTTTTATCTCTTTGCACATATTGTTCTTCCAATAAACTCTGTGCCTGCTTTAAAATATCTCTTTCTGGATTTCTTTCTGCAAAAAGACAAGGTCCTCTCATCTGCTGATGTCTGAGTCAGGAGTTGAGCAAACCAAGCCCAATCCAAAGCCCAAAATCTTACATGTGTGCACACTTGCCTCCCACAGACACATTTAAGCAGACTTCTGCCTACATCTCAAAAATGACAGAATGATCTCTGTTTGTTTCCAAGGCAAATCATTCAATATCATAGTAATCCAAGTCTATGACCAGACCAGTAATGCTGAAGAACCTGAAGTTGAATGGTTCTATGAAGACCTACAAGATGTTTTAGAACTAACACCCCAACATATGTGCTTTTCATTATATGGGACTTGAATGCAAAAGTAGGAAGTCAAGAAACACCTGGAGTAACAGGCAAATTTGGCCTTGGAGTACAGAATGAAGCAGGGCAAAGCCTAATAGAGTTTTGCCAAGAAAATGCACTGGTCATAGCAAACAGCCTCTTCCAAAAAAAACAAGAGAAGACTCTACATGGACATCACCAGATGATCAACACTGAAATCAGATTGATTATATTCTTTGCAGCCAAAGATGGAGAAGCTCTATACAAGTCAGCAAAAACAAGACTGGGAGCTGACTGTGGCTCACATCAGGAACTCCTTACGCCAAATTCAGACTGAAATTGAAGAAAGTGGGGAAAACCACTAGACCATTCAGGTATGGCCTAAATCAAATCCCTTACAATTATACAGTGGAAGTGATAAATAGATATAAGGGACTAGATCTGATAGAGTGCCTGATGAACTATGGATAAAGGTTCATGACGTTCTACAGGAGACAGGAATCAAAACCATCACCAAGAAAAAGAAATGCTAAAGAGCAAAATGACTGTCTGAGGAGGTCTTACAAATAGCTGTGAAAAGAAGAAAAATGAAAAGCAAAGGAAAAAAGGAAAGATGCACACATTTGAATGCAGAGTTCCATATCAAGGAGACATAAGAAAGCCTTTGTCAGTGATCAGTGCAAAGAAATAGAGGAAAACAATAGAATGGAAGACTAGAGATCTCTTCAAGAAAATTGGAGATACCGAGGGAACGATTCATGCAAAGATGGGCTCAAAAACGGACATAATTGATATGGACCTAACAGAAGCAGAAGATATTAAGAAGAGGTGGCAAGAATACACAGAAGAACTGTACAAAAAAGATCTTCATGACCCAGATAATCACAGTGGTGTGATCATTCACTAGACCCAGCCATCCTGAAATGTGAAGTCAAGTGTGCCTTAAGAAGCATCACTATGAATAAAGCTAGTGGAGGTGACGGAATTCCAGATGAGCTATTTCAAATCCTGAAAGATGATGCTGTGAAAGTGCTGCACTCAGTATGCCAGCAAATTTGGAAAACTCAGCAGTGGCCACAGAACTGGAAAAAGTCAGTTTTCATTCCAATCCCAAAGAAAGGCAATGCCAAAGAATGCTCAAACTACTACTACAAATGCATTCATCTCACACGCTAGTAAAGTAATGCTCAAAATTCTCCAAGCCAGGCTTCAGCAATACATGAACCGTGAACTTCCAGATATTCAAGCTGGTTTTAGAAAAGGGAGAGAAATCAAGATCAAATTGCCAACATCCACTGGATCATCCAAAAAGCAAAGAAAGTTCCAGAACATTTATTTCAGCTTTCTTGACTATGCCAAACCCTTTGACGGTGTGGATCACAATAAACTGTGGAAAATTCTGAAAGAGACGGGAATACCAGACTAGCTGACTTGCCTCTTGAGAAAGCTATATGCAGGTCAGGAAGCAACAGTTAGATCTGGACATGGAATAACAGATTGGTTCCAAATAGGAAAAGGAGTACGTCAAGGATGTACATCGTCACTCTGCTTATTTAACTTATATGCAGAGTACATCATGAGAAACACTCAACTGGATGAAGCACAAGATGGAATCAAGATTGCCAGGAGAAAGATCAATAATATGAGATATGCAGATGACCGCACCCTTATGGCAGAAAGTGAAGAGGAACTAAAAAGCCTTTTGATGAAAGTGAAAGAGGAGAGTGAAAAAGTTGGCTTAAAGCTCAACATTCATAAAACGAAGATCATGGCATCCGGTCCCATCACTTCATGGCAAAGAGATGAGGAAATAATGGCAACAGTGGCAGACTATTTTGGGGGCTGCAAAATCACTGCAGATGGTGATTGCAGCCATGAAATTAAAAGAAACCTGCTCCTTTGAAGAAAAGCTATGATCAACTTAAACAGCATATTAAAATGTAGAGACATTACTCTGCCAACAAAGGTCCACCTAGTCAAAGTATGGTTTTCCAAGTAGTCATGTATGAATGTGAGAGTTGGACTTTAAAGAAACCTGAGCCCCAATGAATTGATACTTTTGAACTGTAGTGTTGGAGAAGACTCTTCAGAGTCCCTTGGACTGCAAGGAGATCCAACCAGTCCATCCTAAAAGAAATCAGTCCTGAGTGTTCATTGGGGTCACTGATGTTGAAGCTGAAACTCCAATACTTTGATGCAAAGAGCTGACTCATTGGAAAGCCCCTGATGCTGGGAAAGATTAAAGGCAAGAGGGGAAGGGGACGACAGAGGATGAGATGGTAGGACAGCATCGCCGACTCCATGGAGATGAGTTTGGATAAACTCCAGGTGTTGGTGATTGACATGGTGTGCTGCAGTCCACGGTGTTGCAAGGAGTGAGACAGGACTCAGCGACTGGACTGAACTGAACTGCTTACATCCTGTCCTTTGGTACAATCACTCTCGACAGTGATTTATCCTAAACTTGCTGTTTGAAAAATTGTTATAATGTGAAACTCCAATTATGTTGGCCTCATATAGACCTTATGATGTCTTCCTTTTGCCTATAAAGTTAGGTAAAACTCTCTCTCTCTGCAATTCCAAAATTTTCTTGTTTGGGCCATTTTCTGCCATTTTCTCATTATTTTCTGTTTTTCCTAAATAACAATTCCTAAGCAATCTACATCATTTTTCTGATAATGTGGCTCAGTGCCTAAGATCGGTCTTGATTGTCATGCTGTGAACTTCCTAGTCTGTCTTTTTGAAATTAAATCACAATGATTAATATGTTCCTGAGAAAACCTTTGTAGATAGGGGAGCATTCTCTTTCTTGGGCCCCTGTTTCATTTGATCTGTGCATCAGTAAAACCCCTTAACTCAGTTTTGTAGTAGTCACTTGTGTCTGGGTACTATTAAGCTTATCAGAGAGCAAATTGCTTAGTAGAGCAATTTGGCCTTACTAGTTATATCTATCCATTTTTATTTTCAGTTCAGTTCAGTCGCTCAGTCATATCCGACTCTTTGTGACCCGATGAATCGCAGCATGCCAGGCCTCCCTGTCCATCACCATCTCCCGGAGTTCACTCAAACTCATGTCCATCGAGTCGGTGATGCCATTAAGCCATCTCATCCTCCGTTGTCCCCTTCTCCTCCTGCCCCCAATCCCTCTCAGCATCAGAGTCTTTTCCAATGAATCAGCTCTTTGCATGAGGTGGCCAAAGTACTGGAGTTTTGGCTTCAGCATCACTCCATCCAAAGAACATCCAGGGCTGATCTCCTTCAGAATGGACTGGTTGGATCTCCTTGCAGTCCATGGGACTCTCAAGAGTCTTCTCCAATACCACAGTTCAAAGGCATCAATTTTTCGGCGCTCAGCCTTCTTCATAGTCCAACTCTCACATCCATACGTGACCACAGGAAATACCATAGCCTTGACTAGAGGGACCTTAGTCGGCAAAGTAATGTCTCTGCTTTTGAATATACTCTCTAGGTTGGTCATAATTTTTCTTCCAAGGAGTAAGCATCTTTTAATTTCTGGCTGCAATCACCATCTGCAGTGATTTTGGAGCCTAAAAAAATAAAGTCTGACACTGTTTCCACTATTTCCCCATCTATTTCCCATGAAGTGATGAGACTGGATGCCATGATCTTCGTTTTCTGAATGTTGAGCTTTAGGCCAACTTTTTCACTGTCCTCTTTCACTTTCATCAAGAGGCTTTTTAGTTCCTCTTAACTTTCTGCCATAACGGTGGTGTCATCTGCATATCTGACATTATTGATATTTCTCCCGGCAATCTTAATTCTAGCTTGTGTTTCTTCCAGTCCAGCGTTTCTCATGATGTACTCTGCATATA
Source organism: Budorcas taxicolor (assembly GCF_023091745.1). Taxonomy (NCBI): domain Eukaryota; kingdom Metazoa; phylum Chordata; class Mammalia; order Artiodactyla; family Bovidae; genus Budorcas; species Budorcas taxicolor. The sequence goes on from NC_068920.1 coordinate 58,510,719, forward strand.
AGTTAAATAAGCAAGGTGACAATGTACAGCCTTGATGTACTCCTTTTCTTACTTGGAACTAGTCTGTTGTTCCATATCCAGTTCTAACTGTTGCTTCCTGGCCTGCATACAGATTTCTCAAGAGGCAGGTCAGGTGGTCTGGTATTCCCATCTCTTTCAGAATTTTCCACAGTTTATTGTGATCCACACAGTCAAAGGCTTTGGCATAGTCAATAAAGCAGAAATAGATGTTTTTCTGGAACTCTCTTGCTTTTTCCATTACATATATAATATAATTAAGTTATATATCTTAATTAACATGTGCATATACAACACATGGCACATACATATAACAATTAAAGGCCACATTACAGATGAGGGGAGAAAGTAATAAAATGACACTTCTTCTGAAAAAGTATTATGTTCATATTCAAATGCAACTGCTTGTAATAAAAATAAGTCTATTTGACTAGGAAGATAATTATTCAAATATTGCAAAATATTATCACTTTTCTACAATAATAGCTATCTTCTTATTTAATGATCAAAACTTCCTTCTAAATATGACTCTGTTGTTCATATTTTTTTAATTTTCTAGAGTCTTTATTTCAGTCTAACATTTGCTATTTATATACATTTTAATTTTCTTGCCTCTTATTTTTTAATTAATTTATTTGTTTTAATTAAAGGATAATTACTCACAATATTGTGGTGATTTTGCCATACAAAGATATGAATCAGCCAAGGGTAAGCATGTATACCCCCATCCTGAACCCCCTCCTTCCCCACCCTATCACTCTGGGTTGTCCCAGAACACTGGCTTTGAATGTCCTGTTTCATGCATCAAACTTGCACTGATCATCTATTTTACACACGATAATATACATGTTTCAATGCTATTCTCTCAAACCAACCCACCCTCATCTTCTCCCACATAGTCCAAAAGTCTATTCTTTACATCTGTGTCTCTTTTATGGTCTCGCCTATAGGGTCGTCATTAGTGTCTTTCTAAATTCCATATATATGCGTTAATATACTGTATTGGTGTTTCTCTTCCTGACTTACCTCAGTCTGTTTAATAGGCTTCAGTTTTATCCACCTCATTAGAACTGACTCAAAGGCATTTTTAAGAGCTGAGTAATATCCCACTGTGTATAAGTACCACAGCTTTCTTATTCATTCGTATGCTGATGGACATCTAGGTTGCTTCCATGTCCTAGCTATTGTAAACAGTGCTGCAGTGAACATTGGGATACATGTGTCTCTTTCAGTTCTGGTGTCCTCAGTGGGTATGCACAGCAGTGGGATTGCTGGGCTATAAGGCAGTTCTATTTCCAGTTTTTAAGGAATCTCCACACTCTTCTCCATAGTGGTTGTAGCAGTTTGCATTCCCACCATCAGTGTAAGAGGGTTCCCTTTTCTCCACACCCTCTCCAGCATTTATTATTTGTAGATATTTTTAATGGCAACCATTCTTATCGGCGAGACGGTACCCACTGTATACAGTTTAGTTTTTAAAATTATCTTCTATATCACATGATTATATATTTTTTGTAATACCCGCACCTGCATAGAACAAACACTGATTAGAGACAGCCAAAGCACTTCTTTTCACTAGTAAATATACAAGATCTTTATACTATAACATTTTTAAAGGATTTGTATAGAAATGAACTCCCAGGGTTTCAGCCCTGGCCCTCTTCTTTATTATGGCTCTAACTGGGGATATCAATGCCTTGCAGCAGCCTATTTTTAAGTAGGCAAATTAAGAAGTGTTCTATTTCTGTAGTTCAGTAAGTCAGCCTAAACTCAACCATATATTAATCCTACTCTGACCTGGGGCTGACGACCTATTAACTAAATATCTGTCCTGTTGTTTGTGACTAATGTCTTTCCTTTTCTATTATTTTTATCAGTCTTTCAATTCATGTTTGCTGATACATACCCCTATGACAGCGACTGAATTAAGCCCTCACAGAACATAGACGTATAGGATGCCCTGCCTTGAGAAGCAAACAGGAGAGACTATCCTGAAGTATTTTCAGGGCTTGATTCCTGCTCTCAGGTGATAAACTTGGTTACTCCAGGTCCTCCTCAACCTGGGACGAGAATGTTGACAGTTGATTATCAAGTAAGACACTGCATGAGATGTCAGTTTATGAGCAGCAAGAGACAGATCAGGCTAATGGATTGGCCTTAGAGAGGAAGAAGGATAGAGAGTATCTATATTTGGTTAAATAATAATAACAACATTGCAAATTGCTTCCTAGACTCCAAACACTGCTCTAAGCATTAATGTGTCAATTCACTCATTTCTCACAAAATTGTCCTAGAGTAGGAGTTATTATTCACATTTAATGATAAAAAAAAAAAAAAACAGATCCAAAGTAGATTGTTCAAGGTCACAAGCTAATAAGTATAATAAGTGGTGGAATCAGATGAAATGCTAGGCAGTCCAGAAATGACTAGACTTCAGAAGGAACAGACTATAAAAATGAGACTACTGTTGTGAGGGGTGGAATTTTAGTCAAACAGAAACTGCAGTGGGGAAGCCAGGCCTGTATGTTCACATCACTTTTCCCCATCTCTGTTCACCAAGGCCTCTGATCCCCTCTGAACATGGCAAGTGACTTTTACAATCTTAAACTGAGGTAGGTAAATGAAGTGTCAGTGGAACAATATCTGAGTATTTGAGATATTTTAAAAATGGATCAAATGTATACTCTGCAGGCAAGATTTTAATGATAAGGTAATATATAAAGCACTTAATTGTTAACATTTAAATGATTTAAGTGTTCAGATACTATATAAAATGTTTCACTGTGCACATAAAATAAAAATTGGATTAGAAACTGAATTAATTGAAGGTTCACTAAGCAATAAAGTGAATTAAGTATGATCATGAATAGTTTAAGAATGAGAAACTAGTTCACATCTGAATTTGATATAAGGCATGCCGTACATAAAAAGCAGTCTTTTTTATTAAAGAAATAATATAATATGAGTAGAAGTAATTCATAGTTTAGTGAGTGCAAAAGAGGCATCAATTGGTTGACATAGGGAGCTGGTTCACTACCATGAAGAAATGGTAGCATAGTAACAGTTGCAACACAAGACTGATGAAATTAAAAACACAAGGAGATCAGAAGTTAAGGGAAATTTATGAAAATTAATGAGCTTTTTAATTTTTAAAAAATTTTACTATGATTTCTTCTTGCTTAAGATGATGACAATGATCAGCTCAGTTCAGTTCAGTTGTTTCTGACTCTTTGTGTCCCCATGGGCTTCAGCACACCAGGCTTCCCTGTCCATCACCAACCCTTGGAGCTTGCTCAAACTCATGTCCATCGAGTCAGTGATGCCATCCAACCATCTTATCCACTGTCGTCCCCTTCTCCTCCAGCCTTCAGTCTTTCCCAGCATCAGGGTCTTTTCCAATGAATCAGTTCTTCACATCATGTGAACAAAGTATTGGAGTTTCAGCTTAAGCATCAGTCCTTTCAATGAATATTCAGGACCGATTTCCTTTAGGATGAACTGTTTGGAGATCCTTTCAGTCCAAGGTATTCTCAGTCTATTCCAACACCACAATTCAAAAGCATCAGTTAAGTTCTCAATTCTCTTTATGGTCCAATGCTCACATCCATACATGACTACTGGAAAAACCATAGCTTTGACTATACAAAATTTTGTGGCTAAGTAATGTCACTGCTTTTTAATATGCTGTCTAGGTTGGTCATAGCTTTTCTTTCAAGAAGCAAGCATCTTTTAATTTCATGGCTATGGTCACATCTGCAGTGATTTTGGTGTCCAAGAAGATAAAGTCTGTCACGGTTTCCATTTTTTCCCCATCTATTTGCCATGAAGTGATGGGACCAGATGCCATGGTCTTCGTCTTTTGAATATTGAGTTTAAAGCCAACTTCCTCACTCTCCTCTTTCAGCCTCATCAAGAGGCACTTTAGTTCCTCTTCACTTTCTGCTGTAAGGGTGGTTTCATCTGCATAGCTAAGGTAATTGATATCTTTCCAGTCAATTTTGATTCCAGCTTGTGCTTCATCCATCCCACCATTTTACATGATTTACTCTGTGTATAAGCTAAATAAGCAGGGTTAAAATATACAGTCTTGACATACTCCCTCCCCAATTTGGAACAAGTCCGTTGTTCCATATCTGGCTCTAACTGTTGCTTCTTGACCTGCATACAGATTTCTCAGGAGGCAGGTAAAGTGTTCTGGTATTACCATCTCTTTAGGAATTTTCCACAGTTTGTTGTGATTCACACAATCAAAAGTTTTGGCATTGTCAATAAAGCAGAAGTAGATTTTCTTTTTCTGAAATTCTTTTTTTTTTTTTTTTGATGATCCAATAGATGTTGACAACATTATCTCTGATTCTGCTGCCTTTTCTAATCCAGTTTAAACATCTGGAAGTTCTCGGTGCATGTCCTGTTGAAGCCTCACTTGGAGAATTTTGAGAATTACTTTACTAGCATGTGAGATGAGTGCAACTGTGTGGTAGTTTGAACATTCTTTGGCATTGCCTTTCTTAGGGACTGGAATGAAAACTGACCTTTTCCAGTCCTGTGGCCACTGCTTAGTTTTCCAAATTTGGTGACATATTGAGTACAGCACTTTCACAGAATTATCTTCTAGGACTTGGAATAGCTCAGCTGGAATTCCATCACCCCCACTAGCTTTGTTCATAGTGATGCTTCCTAAGGCCCACTTGACTTCACATTCCAGGATGTCTGGCTCTAGGTGACTGATTATACCATCGTGATTATCTGGGTCATAAAGAACATTTTTGTATAGCTCTTCTGTGTATTCTTGCCACCTCTTCTTAATATCTTCTGCTTCTGTTAGGGCCATACAATTTTTGTCCTTTATTGTGCCCATCTTTCCATGAAATATTCCCTTGGTATCTCTAATTTTCTTGACGAGATTGATAGTCTTTCCCATTCTATTGTTTTCCTCCATTTCTTTGCATTGATCCCTAAGGAAGGCTTTCTTATCTCTCCTTGCTATTCTTTGGAACTCTGCATTCAAATGACGTATCTTTCCTTTTCTTCTTTGCCTTTATCTTCCCTTTCTTTTCTCTGCTAATGTAAGGCATCTTCAGACAACTATTTTGCCTTTTTGAATTTATTTTTCTTGGGGATGCTCTTGGTCACTGCCTCCTGTACAATGTAATGAACTTCTGTCCATAATTCTTCAGGCACTCTATCTATCAGATCTAATCCCTTGAATCTATTTGTCACTTCCACTGTATAATTGTAAGTGATGACAAAGATAGAAGGCAGAAAATAAATTGTCTTGAAACACACACAAATATGTTTGAGTAATTGGAAAATATAAAGATTGAAAATGGTGGGTGATACAACTTAAATTAAAACAAGAGAATCTATCCATATTTTTTCTGAAGAATTGGTTGGAATGAGGAGGGCAGACTGGAGCTGGGAAGCCAGGATATACTCAGGAGATTGTGAGAAAAGTGAACTCATGGTGTCAGTGTTAACACAGTGCATGTTATGTTGGCTAGGAAGCGATAAATATGCAACATAGTAAAAGTACAATTTAAAGAATCAGCAGTCACTTGGAATGGGGACGTAACAGGCAGGAGAGCTGAAGGAGATCACAACCGCCGGAGATCATAGTTCATGGAGCTGCAAAGAGTTAGACATGATTGAAGCGACTTAGCAGCATTAGCTTCTAAGCCAAGGTAGTCACCTGAAGAGCTGCCGCTTGGAGGTTGAGGTGACATGCAGAGAGATGAGGAAACTGGAGTTCATAAGACAGAGTCCAGGGAGGAAGGCCCAGCCTAGGGAGAAGCAGAGAGAATTATTGCAGAGTGTTCCCCTCAAGTCCTCAAGAGAAACTGCAGAGCCAAGTGATGTGGGGGCTAGGGACCAGTGCCCCATATCCAGGAGGAACAACAATAATGTCCATTCCACCCAACCGGAATGAATAAAACCCCATAATTTATAGAATATTGGGTAGAGTGCTCAGGAAGTCTCACCTCAGAAATAGAGAATGAGTGGCCCCTGATTTAACAATGCTTCAGAACCACCTGACTAAGTATAGAAGAAGAAAAGAAGAGAAGGGGGGGGGTGGAGGAGGAAGAATATGGTAAAACAGAAAAAGACTATCAATAAGGTAGATAGAAGCATATAGATATATAGACTGAACTGAAATGAATATATTACTAAGTAAACTAACTTTAAAATAAAAAAAATGCTAAAAGTGAAACTATGAAAACATTAATCATAATAAATTCATAGTGGCAATATTATATAAAAGAATAAAGAACATCATTTCATAATGATAATGAAGACAACTTATCAACAGACTATGAAAAACCTAAATTTGTATGAAACTAAACTTAACCAAAGGAGTAATTTATAAAGCTTATGATATCATATTTTCTTCCCATTTATCTATCTCATATATATCCATTTATCCTATCGGCATAGATAGATAAATATCCATTTACCACATACACACAGCATACAGAAAAAAATGTGCCTCAATAATTTTGGAATGATTTATGTCATAGTATGTTCTCTATCATAACAAAATCAATTTAGGAACCAATTTCAGAAAAATTTCCCCAAATCTTCAAATATTTAGACTACAAATTCTTCTTTTTAATTTATGAGAAGAATAATCTTGAAGTAAATTATAAATAATTAATTAAATGAAAATAACTCAGTATATACAAACTGCAGTAATACTATTCAGTAAGATTCAATGAAAACATTGCCTCAGTTCAGTTCAGTCACTCAGTCTTGTCTGACTCTTTGTGACTCCATGAATCACAGCACACCAGGCCTCCCTGTCCATCACCAACTCCTGGAGTTCACTCAAACTCATATCCATCAAGTCGGTGATGCCATCCAGCCATTTCATCCTCTGCCTTCCACTTCTCCCTCTGCCCTCAATTCCTCCAAGACTCAGGGACTTTTCCAATATTCGCATGAGGTGGCCAAAGTATTGGAGTTTCAGCTTTAGCATCAGTCCTTCCAATGAACACCCAGGATTGCTCTCCTTTAGGATGGACTGGTTGGATCTCCCTGCAGTCCAAGGGACTCTCAAGAATCTTTTCCAACACCACAGTTCAAAAGCATCAATTCTTTGGTGCTCAGCTTTCTTCACAGTCCAACTCTCGTATCCATACATGACCACTGGAAAAACCATAGCCTTGATTAGACGGACCTTTGGTGGCAAAGTAATGCCTCTGCTTTTCAATATGCTATCTAGGTTGCTCAAAACTTTTCTTCCAAGGAATAAGCGTCTTTTAATTTCATGGCTGCAATCACCATCTGCAGTGATTTTGGAGCCCAGAAAAATAAAGTCTGACACTGTTTCCACTGTTTCCCCATCTATTTCCCATGAAGTGATTGGACTGGATGCCATGATCTTCGTTTTCTGAATGTTGAGCTTTAAGCCAACTTTTTCACTCTCCTCTTTCACCTTCATCAAGAGGCTCTTTAGTTCTTCTTCACTTTCTGCCATAAGGGTCTTGTCATCTGCATATCTGAGGTTATTTATATTTGTCCCAGTAATCTTGATTCCAGCTTGTGCTTCTTCCAGGCCAGCGTTTCTCATGATGTACTCTACACAGAAGTTAAATAAGAACGGTGATGATATACCGCCTTGACGACTCCTGTTCCTATTTGAAACCAGTTTGTTGTTCCATGTCCAATTCTAACTGTTGCTTCCTGACCTGCATATAGCTTTCTCAAGAGACAGGTTAGGTGGTCTGGTATTCCCATCTCTCTCAGGATTTCCCACAGTTTGTTGTGATCCACACAGTCAAAGGCTTTGACATAGTCAAGAAAGCAGAAATAGATGTTTTTCTGGAACTCTCTTGCTTTTTCCACGATCCAGCAGAGGTTGGCAATTTGATCTCTAGTTCCTCTGCCTTTTCTAAAACCAACTTGAACATCTGGAAGTTCACGCTTCATGTATTGCTGAAGACTGGCTTGGAGAATTTTGAGCATTACTTTACTAGTGTGTGAGATAAGTGCAATTGTGTGGCAGTTTGAGAATTCTTTGGCATTGCCTTTCCTTGGGATTGGAATGAAAACTGAACTTTTCCAGTCTGTGGCCACTGCTGAGTTTTCCAAATTTGCTGGCATATTGACTGCAGGATTTTCATAGCCTCATGTTTCAGGATTTGAAATAGCTCAACTGGAATTCCATCACCTCCACTAGCTTTATTCGCAGTGATATTTTCTAAGTCCCACTTGACGTCACATTCCAGGATGTCTGGCTCTAGATAAGTGATCACACCATCGTGATTATCTGGGTCGTGAAGCTTTTTTTTTTTTTTTTTTTTTTTTTGTACAGTTCTTTTGTGTATTCTTGCCACCTCTTCTTGATATCTTCTGCTTCTGTTAAGTCCATACCATTTCTGTCCTTTGTTGACCCCATCTTTGCATGAAGTTTTCCCTTGTTATCTGTAATTGTCTTGAACAGATAGCTAGTCTTTCCCATTCTGTTGTTTTCCTCTATTTCTTTGCACTGATCACTGAGGAAGGCTTTCTTATCTCTCCTTGCTATTCTTTGGAACTCTACACTACCACATGCCCGAAGTGAGAGGAGGCGGCCGAGAAGAGCTACCCCACGTCTAAGGAGCAGCAGCTGCACAGGCGCAGGAGGGCTGAGAGGAGCTACTCCACGTTCAGGGTCAGGAAAGGTGGCCGTGATGAGATACCCCTCGTCCAAGGTAAGGAGAAGCAGCTGCACTTTGCTGGAGCAGCCATGAGGAGATACCCCATGTCCAAGGTAAGAGAAACCCAAGTAAGACAATAGGTGATGCGAGAGGGCACCAAACAGCAGACACACTGAAACCATAATCACAAAAAACTAGCCAATGTGATCACATGGACCACAGCCTTGTCTAACTCAAAGAAACTAAGCCATGCCATGTGGGGCCACCCAAGACAGGAGGGTCATGGTGGAGAGATCTGACAGAATGTGGTCCACTGGGGAAGAGAATGGTAAACCGCTTCAGTATTCTTGCCTTGAGAACCCCATGAACAGTATGAAAAGGCAAAATGATAGGATACTGAAAGGGGAACTCCTCAGATATAGGCACCCAATATGCTACTGGAGATCAGTGGAGAAATAACTCCAGAAAGAACGAAGGGATGGAGCCAAAGCAAAAACAATACCCAGCTGTGGATGTGACTGGTGATAGAAGCAAGGTCTGATGCTGCAAAGAGCAATGTTGCATAGGAACCTGGAATGTCAGGTCCATGAATCAAGGCAAATTGGAAGTGATCAAACAAGAGATGGCAAGAGTGAACGTCGACATTCTAGGAATCAGTGAACTAAAATGGATTGGAATGAGTGAATTTAACTCAGATGACCATTATACCTACTACTGTGGGCAGGAATCCCTCAGAAGAAATGGAGTAGCCATCATGGTCAATAAAAGAGTCTGAAATGCAGCACTTGGGTGCAATCTCAAAAACGACAGAATGATCTGTTTGTTTCCAAGGTCAACCATTCAATATCACAGTAATCCAAGCCAATTGCCCAACCAGTAACGTTTAAGAAGCTGAAGTTGAACTGTTCTATGAAGACTTACAAGACCTTTTAGAACACACAAAAAGTTGTCCTTTGCATTATAGGGGACTGGAATGCAAAAGTAAGAAGTCAAGAAACACCTGGAGTAACAGGCAAATCTGGCCTTGGAATACAGAATGAAGCAGGGTAAAGACTAATAGAGTTTTGCCAAGAGAACGCACTGGTCATAGCAAACACCCTCTTCCAACAACACAAGAGAAGACTCTTCATATGGACATCACCAGATGTTCAACACCGAAATTAGATTGATTATATTCTTTGCAGTTAAAGACGGAGAAGCTCTATACAGTCAACAAAAACAAGACCGGGAGCTGACTGTCGCTCAGATCATGAACTCCTTATTGGCAAATTCAGGCTTAAATTGAAGCAAGTAGGGAAAACCACTAGATCATTCAGGTATGGCTTAAATCAAATCCCTTATGATTATACAATGGAAGTGACAAATAGATGTAAGGGACTAGATCTGATAGACAGAGTGTGTGATGAACTATGGATGGAGGTTTGTGACACTGTACAGGAGACAGGGATCAAGACCATCCCCATGGAAAAGAAATGCAAAAAAGCAAAATGCCTGTCTGAGGAGGACTTACAAATAGCTGTGAAAAGAAGAAAAGTGAAAAGCAAAGAATAAAAGGAAAGATATAAGCATCTGAATGCAGAGTTCTAAAGAATAGCAAGGAGAGATTCAAAAATATTGCTTAGTAGTATATATGTTTAATGTTTATATTTGATAAAATAAACTGTAAAATCAATAAAATGAAAACTTTGAATACACACTTCCCAAAAAAAGGTACAAGTGGCCAATAAACATATTAAAATGTTCAACTTCACTTGTTATCACGAAATGAAAGTTTACATAAAATACTACTACCCTTTCATTAAAATGGCTAAGATTAAAAAGAATGACAATATCATGTGTTGATAATGATTTGGAACACTTAGAACAGCAAGGAGAGGTAAGAAAACCTTCCTCAGTGATCAATGCACAGAAATAGAGGAAAACAATAGAATGGGAAAGACTAGAGATCTCTTCAAGAAAATTAGAGATACCAAGGGGACATTTCATTCAAAGATGGGCTCAACAAAGGATAGAAATATTATGGACCTAACAGAAGCAGAAGATATTAAAAAAGAGGTGGCAAGAATACACAGAAGAACTATATAAAAAAGATCTTCACAACCCAGATAATCACTATGGTGTGATCACTCATACTCACCTAGAGCCAGATATCCTGGAATATGAAGTCAAGTGGGCCTGAGAAAGCATTACTAAGAACAAAGCTAGTGGAGGTGATAGAATTCAAGTTGAGCTATTTGAAATCCTAAAAGGTGATGCTGTAAAAGTGCTGCACTCAATATGACAGCAAATTTGAAAAACTCAGCAGTGGCCACAGGACAGGAAAAGGTCAGTTTTCATTCCAATCCCACAGAAAGGCAATACCAAAGAATGCTCAAACTACCGCACAATTGCACTCATTTCACACACTAGTAAAGTAATGCTCAAAATTCTCCAAGCTAGGCTTCAACAATGGGTGAACTGTGAACTTCCAGATGTTCAAGCTGGTTCTAGAAAAGGCAGAGAAACTAGAGATCAAATTGCCAACATCTGCTGGACCAACGAAAAACCAAGAGAGTTCCAGAAAACATCTATTTCTGATTTGTTGACTATGCCAAAGCCTTTGACTGTGTGGATCACAATAAATTGTGGAAAATTCTGAAGAGGATGGGAATACCAGACCACCTGACCTGCCTCTTGAGAAACCTATATGCAGGTCAGGAAGCAACAGTTAGAACTGGACATGAAACAACAGGCTGGTTCCAAATAGGAGGAGTATGTCAAGGCTGTATATTGTAATCCTGCTTATTTAACCTCTATGCAGAGTACATCATGAGAAACGCTGGGGTGGATGAAGCACAAGCTGGAATCAAGATTTCCAGGAGAAATATCAATAGCTTCATATATGCAAATGACAGCACCCTTATGGCAGAAAGTGAAGAAGAACTAAAGAGCCTCTTGATGAAAGTGAAAGAGGAGAGTGAAAAAGTTGGCTTAAAGCTCAACATTCAGAAAACGAAGATCATGGCTTCCAGTCCCATCACTTCATGGGCAATAGATGGGGAAACATTGGAAACATTGTCAGACTATATTTTTCTGGGCTCCAGAATCACTGAAGTTGGTGATTTCAGCGATGAAATTAAAAGACTTACTCCAAGTAAGAGTACCTTGACAGTATATTATATACCTGCTGCTACTGCTGCTGCTAAGTCGCCTCAGTCATTTCTGACTCTTAGCAACCCCATGGCCTGCAGCCTACCAGGCTCCTCCAACCCTGGGTCTTTCCAGGCAAGAGTACTGGAGTGGGGTGCCATTTCCTTCTCCAATATCATATACCTAGACAATATATTATAAAGGAGCGACATTACTTTGTCAAGAAAGGTTTATCTAGTCAAGGCTATGGTTTTTCCAGTGGTCATGTATGATGTGAGAGTTGGACTATAAAGAATGCTCAGTGACAATGAATTGATGCTTTTGAACTGTGGTGTTGGAGAAGACTCTTGACAGTCCCTTGGACAGCAAGGAGATCAAACCAGTCCATCCTAAAGGAGACCAGTCCTGGGTGTTCATTGGAAAGACTGATGTTGAAGCTGAAACTCCAATTCTTTGGCCACCTGATGTGAAGAGCTGACTCATTGGCAAAGCCCCTGATGCTGGGAAAGATTGAAGGCAGGAGGAGAAGGGGACGATGGAGGATGAGATGGTTGGATTGCATCACCGACTCAATAGACATGGGTTTGGGTGGACTCCGGGAGTTGATGATGGACAGGGAGGCCTGGCATGCTGCAGTTCATGGGGTCGCAAAGAGTCGGACACAACTGAGCAACTGAACTGAACTGAAGAATACATAACTGGCAGGAAGGTTAAATTGTACAAATCACTTTATTAAATGCTCTGTCAATTTCTTACAAAGTGAACAATATTTTATGAGAAATTCTTACAGGAATATATCCTATAGAAATGAAAATACATGTCACCATAAGGGTCTGTTTATGGATCTCATACCAGCTTTATTCATAATTACAAAACACTGGAGATAATCCGAGCATCTTACAGGTGAGTGGGTAACCAAACTGTTGTGTAAAGAAGTAAAAGCCAAGAAAACAGTAAGAATACTGATGACTTGAACAAATTTGACATAATACCTGTAGGACAAAGAGACCAATAGTAAGAATTCACAAACTTTGTAAGAATACATGAAATCTTACCAAAAAAACATAAGCTAAATAGTAAGTTACTCAAAATGAATTTCACAAGATTGGATTAATTCACTTTGTGTTCATTTTTATTTTCTTTTTTATTTCTCCAGCTTTATTGAGTTATAAATATCATGTAATTTTGTGGAAGATAAAGATGTGATGATTTGATAAGTGTATATTTTGCTCACAATTAACACAATAGCATTAGTGAATACATCTCTTGCCTCACATAATTATTTGTTCTGTGTTATAATAGAAACATTTCCATTTAGTCTCAGCAATTTTAAATTGTAAATTAAGCATACAGTATTAACTATAGTCATATGTACATTAGATACCCAGAACTTTCATCTTTTAACTGGACGTTTTTCCTTTTGACCAATATCTCCTAATTTTTCCTATGCCTTCCTAAACCGCACCACCATTCTAGTCTCCTTTTCTATGAATTTGGGTTTTATTCGATTCTACATGTAAATATCATTTTATACCATTTATCATTCTCTGTCTGACTTATGTCAGTTAGCATAATAACCTCAAGGTCCATCCATGTTGCCCAAATGGCAGGATTTCCTTCCTAAAAAGGATGAATAATATTCCATTATATATATTTTAATATATAATTTGAATGTATTTTATAATTAAAAAGAGATTCTTTCCACATCTTTGCATGTGTGAATAATGCTGAAATGAAGATGGAGGGGCAGATATCTTTTCAATATTCTATTTTTTTTCTTTTGATTTATACCAAAAAGTGGAATTACTGGGTCATATGATAGCTCTATTTTTATTTTTATTTTTTTAATAGCTCTATTTTTAATGTTTTGATGAACCTCCATTCTGTTTCCCATAGTGGACGCACCAAGTTACATTCCCATCAACAGTGCACAAGAGTTTCCTTTATTCACGCACTCACTAACACTGATTGAAACATTGTTGTGGGTTAAATTCATTTCACTTGCCTTCACTAATCAAAGTCTTAAGACTTGCATGTCCTCGAAGTTGCATGGAGCCTAAACAATAAGGTCTTTTCTGAGTTATTTTCCAGGAACTTGGAGGCAACTTGAGGTGTCTAGCTTGAGGTAAGCCAGTTAAAACTCTATGAGACCACCCACCCTCCAACTGGGAGTGCACTCCAGGACCTTTTGAAGATAGTGGCCTATTGCTTTGTCACACCTGGGCAGAATGACAATCACCACACCTGTTTCCAATCCCTGTTCCCCAGACTTCCCACACTTCCCTCTCACACCACCCTACTCATTTATCATCCCATAATGCACTGAGTCCCTTGGCTTCAGGAGGCAGCTCTGAGATCTGTCCTCCAATCTCCTAGTTGACTGCCTTGCAGAGGAGTGCGCTCTTTGTTGCACACCTTGGTGTCTCAGCATTTTGGTTTGTGGAGAGTTAGGCAACAAACCTGATTCACAAACATTTGTTGTTTTTAGTAATAGTCATGGTGACAGAGGGCTTCCCTGGTAGCGAAGATGATAAAGAATCCACCTGCAGTGCAGAAGAGTTGGGTTCAATCCCTGGGTTGGAAAGATCCTCTGGAGAAGGAAATGGCTATGCACTCCACTATTCCTGCCTGGAAAATTCCATGCACAGAGGAGGCTGGTAGGCTACAGTCCATGGAGGCACAAAGAGTTGGACATGACTAAATGACTAACACACACACACACACATTCTGATAGATGTAAGATAATGTCTCTGTGGTTTTGGTTGGCACTATCCTGATGATGAATGATGTTGAGCCTCTCTTCATATACATGTTGGCCACATGCATGTACCTGTATTTCTTTGAAGAAAATGTCTATTTAAAGCCTCTTTGCACCTTTTAAACATATTTTTTTTTTAAAAATTAATTGCATCATTTCAATATATATTTGGGGCCCTGCATCTTGGATAAGCTAGGATGGAACTGGACCCTGGTTTTCATGGCCAGGACTGAAGTCAGCAGACCTGCTTCTGGAAGTGTGGATGGATGTGTCTACTGTCAGGCCCTTTGGTGGTTTGGAAGGCTCTTTGACCATGACTGGAGCAGTTGGACCATAGTGTAGTGCTTGTCAGGGTCTCCTGAGGGGCATGTATGAGAGTCTTCCACTGGGTTCCTGTGTTGGCAGGACTGCCCATGGACTTGACTTGAGGGAGCAGTAGCCTGTTATAGGGTCATTTCAGGATCCCCATGATGCAGGTAAGAGCATCTCCTGTCAAGTACCCAAGCCAGGAGGACTGTTCCCAGACTGTGACAGAGACTGGCTAGAACCCAGTTACAGGAACTTTCCAGAAATATGTACATACATTCACCGAAAGACAAGCAAAAAAAATGGTAATAGCAGAACAATTTTTAGTAGCCTCAAGATGAATTCCCCAAATGTCCATCAAGAAGGGAACTTGGTATATTTAAATAATGCAATGTTATACAGAAATAATAATGATTAATCAATTGCTACACAAAACATGCAGAACATTTAAATACATAATATTAGAAGCATAATATTGTACATATAAAGTAAACATAAGAAACAAGATATAACAATTATCTGACTTAATTTTGCAAGTTTTTAAAACTTGCAAACTGCTCTATAATGTTAGAAAAAAGGTATGATGATTTGCTTTGAAAATTTAGTTGAGACGGGAAGATAAATTTAAAAAGATTTGTCTGAGATTCCATTATAGTGATGATATTTACCCTAGATGTTGGTTTCACATGTGTATTCAGTTTGTAAAAACGTATTTCTTCATACATTAAGATTTGTAAATATTTTTCTATGTAGATTATACCTCAATAAAATTTAAAATATAAAACAATCATTAACAATTGTGAAATTATTTGTATCTCCTAACAAGGCTGGCATTTTATTTAATATATGAAACGTTATCTATGAATACATAAAACACTTTCAATATCTTTTACCATCACCAGTTGACACGAACGTAGTTCACAGAGAAGGAAAATGAAAATGTTGTATAAATACTGAATCTCTTTCATGATAAAATCATTTATGTCATAATTTAATAAACACAAATTCAAATAATACTGATATAATTGTTCATCTATAATTAAATTAGCAAAGATCCAATAGCTTGACAACACACTGACTTCATGAAAGTTTGAAGAAACAGGAACTTGATACATTACTGGTATCAGTAATACCATAAAACAGTAATAGCAGGATGGATCATTGTTGAAATGGCTCAGATCTGGACACTGACAACACCAAGTGCTTTCAAGTATGTTGTTGTTTTTCAGTCGCTAAGTCATGTTTGACTCTTTGCAACCCCATGGACTGCAATATGCCAGGCTTTCCTGTCTCTCACTATCTCCCAGAGATTGCTTAAGTTCATGTCCATTGAGTTGGTGATGCTATCTAACCATCTCATCCCCTGTCGCCACCTTCCCTTTCAGAAAACCTCCTTTATTGCTGATCGAAACACAAAATGGTACAACTCTTTGAAGATACTTTGGTGGTTTCTTACAAAACTAAATGCACTCTTATTAAGCAATCATATTTCTTGATATTTACCCATGGAATTGAAAACTTAAGTCCACAAGAAAAACTACACACTGATTTTTTATTGGTTTTATTCATAATTGACAAAATTTATAAGCAACCAAGATATCCTTCTGGTTGAATGGATAAACCACAATAAAATCAGACAATAAAATATTATTCAGCACTACAAGGAATGAATTATCAAGTTCTTATATAAGAGACACGGAGGAAACTTAAATGCATATTATTAGGTGAGAGAACCCAGTCTGAAAAGGCTACCTGCTACATGATTTCAACTATATGACATCGTGGAAAGGGCAAAGCTATGGACACAGCAGGATGATCAGTTGTCGCCAGGAGTTGGGTGGAGGGATGATTAGGCCAAGCACAGAGAATTTTTAAGGCAGTGCAAATACTCTACGATACTATAATGATGGCTTCATGTTATTACACATTTGCCCAAATCCATAAAGTGTACAATACAAATGGTGAACCATAATGTAAACTGTGAAATTTGGGTGATTATGATGTATCAATGTAGGTTCATCAATTGTGACAAAGGTAGAACTCTGACGGATATGCTGATAATGAGGGAGGTCATGCATGTGTGAGGACAAGAGGTGTATGGGAAACCTGTGTTCCTTCCTCTCAATTTTGCTGTGAACCTAAAACACTTCTAAAAAATAAAATATTAAAAAAAGAAAAGAAATAGAAGCTATTTTGGAAATATCTCTCAATACTTTAAGTATTTTCTGCTGATAGGAAATTACCTTAGAGATGTGTTCATATATGTGAAAATGATTTCACTTACTCTGTTATATTAATAAGATATTGAAAACATCTTGAATGTGTATCAGAATGTGTGTGGTGACCACCAGTAATGTTTTTCTCTTGGTCACACTACTTTTTTATTGTCCCTATTATTAAATGGGGCACATGACTGAGTTGTGGGGGTTAACAGAGTGTGGGAAGAGGTGATGTACTGGATTCCTAAACCCTCCACCCCTCTGTCTATGCAGAGGTATTTAAAATACATTGCCTGGGGCTTCTGGTTCAAGATGGCAGAGTAGAAGGACATATGTGCATCTCCTCCTATAAAAGCACTAAAATCACAACTAGCTGTTGAACCATCGACAGGATACTGGAACCTATCAAAAAAAGATATCTCATGTCCAAAGACAAAGAATAGCCACAGTGAGATGGAAGGAGGGGCACAATCACAATAAAATCAAATCCCATACCCACTGGGTGGATGACACACAGCCTGGAGAACAATAATACCAAAGAATTTCTCCCACTGTTGTGAAGGTTCTGAACCTCACGTCAGGCTATCCAGCCTGAGGATCTGACAAAGGGACTGGGAAGCCCAAGGGAATCCGACCTTGAAGGCCAGCAGGATTTGATTGCAAGACTTCGACAGGACTAGGGAAGGAGGGATTCCTGTCTTGGAGGACACAAACAAAACTTTGCACACATCAAGACTCGGAGGAAAGGAGCAGTGACTCCACAGGTGACTGAACCAAAACTAACTCCTAGGGCTGGAGGATCTCCTCTGGATGCATGAGTAAGTCAGCAAGGGCTCACCACAGGGACAGGGCACTGGCAGTACCACTCCAGGAAGGAACCCCTTGGAGTAAACCCTTTTGGAGTTTGCCATTAACCTGACTATAGATCCCATAGACCTGAAGACTGGGTCACCTGAGGCCAAAAAGCTACCAGGACAGGAGCACGATCCCACTCATCAGCAGATAATCGGATTAAAGTGTTACTGAGCAAGGCCCTACCCACCAAAGCAAGACCCAGCCTTTCCCACCACCAGTTCCTCCCATCACACTTACACAAACCTCTTAGCCTCCTAAATCAGAGGGCAAACAGAAGAAGCAAGAAGAACCACAGTTCCACAGTGACTAAAACAAAAACATTACAGAAAATTAATCACCATGCAAAAGTAGAAAGTTGTGTCCCAGACGAAAGGACAAGATAAAGCCCCCCAAAAACAACGAAATGTAAGGAAATAAGCAACCTTCAAGAAAAAGAATTCAGAATAATGATATAGAAGATGATTCAGGATCTTGGTAAAGAATGGAGGAAAAAATTGAGAAGATGCAAGAAATATTTACCAAAGACATAGAAAAACTAAAGAATAAACAAAAAGAAATGAATAATACACTAGAAGGAATCCAAACAGAATAACTGAGGTAGAAGAAAAGATAAATGACCGGGAGGACAGAATGGTGGAACTCACTGCTACAGAACAAAATACTGAGCAAAAAATGAAAAGAAATGAAAGCCTAAGATACCTCTGGAACAACATTAAATGCATGAACATTCACATTATAGGGGTCCCATAAGGAGAAGAGAGAAAAGACCTGGGAAAATATTTAAGGAGATAACAGCTGAAAACTTCCTTAACATGGGAAAGGAAATAATCAGCCAAGCCCAGAAATCCTAGAGAGGCCCAGGCAGGATAAATCCAAGAAAGTATATTCTGAGACACATAGTAATCAAACTGACAAAAATTAAAGACAGAAATAAACTATTGAAAGCAACAAGGGTCCAAAGAGGGATGGTATGCAGAGGGAGGCGGGAGGGGGGTTCAGGATGGGGAACACGTGTACACCCATGGTGGATTCATGTTGATGTATGGCAAAACCAATACAATATTGTAAAGCAATTGGCCTCCAATTAAAATAAATATATTTATATTAATAAAAAATAAAAGCAACAAAAATGACAAATAGCATACAAGGGAACTCCCATCAGGCTACCAGCTGATTTCTCAACAGAAACTCTACAAGCCAGAAGGGAATGGCATGCTATATTGAGAGTGATGAAAGGGAAGAAACTGTAACCAAGAATACTCTACCCAGCAAGACTCTCATTCAGATTTGGTGGAGAAATCAAAAGCTTTATGGACAAGCAAAAAATAGGATAATTTTTTAAGAAACAGAATTCTCTAGAATTCTCTGAAAGAACCTCCATACTATTTTCCAAAATGGATGTATCAGTTTACATTTCCACCAACAGTGCAAGAGGTTTCTTTTTTACACACATCATCTCCAGCATTTATTATCTGTAGATTTTTTTTTTTTTAATAATGGCCATCGTGACTGGTATGAGGTGATAACTCATCGCAGTTTTGATTTCCATTTCTCTAATAATGAGCATAATAATACTGTGAAAGTACTGCACTCAATATGCCAGCAAGTTTGGAAAACTCAGCAGTGGCCACAGGACTGGAAAAGGTCAGTTTTCTTCCAATTCCAAAGAAGGGCAATGCAAAAGAATGTTCAAACTACCGCACAATTGCACTCATCTCACACGCTAGTAAAGTAATCCTCAAAATTCTCCAAGCCGGACTTCAGCAATACGTGAACCGTGAACTTCCTGATGTTCAAGCTGGTTTTAGAAAAGGCAGAGGAACCAGAGATCAAATTGCCAACATCTGCTGGATCATGGAAAAAGCAAGAGAGTTCCAGAAAAACATCGATTTCTGCTTTATTGACTATGCCACAGCCTTTGACTGTGTGGATCACAATAAGCTGTGGAAAATTCTGAGAGATAGGAATACCAGACCACCTAACCTACCTCTTGAGAAACCTGTATGCAGGTCAGGAAGCAACAGTTCGAACTGGACATGGAACAACAGACTGGTTCCAAATAGGAAAAGGAGTACATCAAGGCTGTATATTGTCACCCTGCTTATGTAACTTCTATGCCGAGTACATCATGAGAAACGCTGGACTGGAAGAAGCACAAGCTAGAATCAAGATTCCCGGGGGAAATATCAATAACCTCAGATATGCAGATGACACCACCCTTATGGCAGTAAGTGCAGGGGAGCTAAAAAGCCTCTTGATGAAAGTAAAAGAGGGGAGTGAAAAAGTTGGCTTAAAGCTCAACATTCAGAAAACGAAGATCATGGCATCTGCTCCCATCACTTCATGGGAAATAGATGGGGAAACAGTAGAAGCAGTTTCAGACTTTATTTTTTGGGGGCTCCAAAGTCACTGCAAATGGTGATTGCAGCCATGAAATTAAAAGACGCTTACTCCTTGGAAGAAAAGTTATGACCTACCTAGATAATATATTCAAAAGCAGAGACATTACTTTGCCGACTAAGGTCCGCCTAGTCAAGGCTATGGTTTTTCCTGTGGTCATGTATGTATGTGAGTGTTGGCCTGTGAAGAAGGCTGAGCGCCGAAGAATTGATGCTTTTGAACTGTGGTGTTGGAGAAGACTCTTGAGAGTCCCTTGGACTGCAAGGAGATCCAATCAGTCCATTCTGAAGGAGATCAGCCCTGGGATTTCTTTGGAAGGAATGATGCTAAAGCTGAGTACTTTGGCCACATCATGCAAAGAGTTGACTCATTGGAAAAGACTCTGATGCTGGGAGGGATTGGGGGCAGGAGGAGAAGGGGATGACCCAGGATGAGATGGCTGGATGGCATCACGGACTCGACGGACGTGAGTCTGAGTGAACTCCAGGAGATGGTGATGGACAGGGAGGCCTGGCGTGCTGCGATTCATGGGGTCACAAAGAGTCAGACACGACTGAGCAACTGAACTGAAGTGAACTGAACTGAATAATGAGCAGTGTTTAGCATGTTTTCATGTGTTTATTTGCCATCTGTATGTCTTCTTTGGAGAAATGTCTGTATGTGTCTTCTGCCCACTTTTTAATTGGGTTGTTTGTTTTTCTGATATTGAGTTGCATGAGCTGCTTATATATTTTGTTGATTAATCTTTTGTCAGTTGCTTCATTTGCAATTATTTTCTTCCATTCTGAAGGTTGTCCTTTCATTTTATTTATAGTTTCCTTTTCTGTGCAAAAGTTTCTATATTTAATTAGGTTGCATTTGTTTATTTATTATTTTTTATTTCCATCAATCTAGGGGGTGGGTCTGAGAGAATCTTGCTGTAATTTATCTCAAAGGATGTACTGCCTATGCTTTCCTTTAAGAGCTTTATAGTTTCTGGCCTTACATTTAAGACTTTAATGCATTATGAGTTTATTTTTGAGTATAGTGTTAGGAAATATTCCAATTTCATTCTTTTACATGTAAATATCCAGTTTTCCTGGTACCACTTATTCAAGAGAATGTCTTTTCTCCATTGTATATCCTTGCCTCCTTTGTCAAAAATAAGGTGACTATATGTGCATAGGTTTATCTCTGGGCTTTCTCTCTTGCTCCATTTGTCTATATTCTCTTTCTGTGTTAGTACTATACTGTCTTGATTACTATAATTTTGAAGTCTGAATGCACAGAGGTTAATATCTCCAGTTCCATATATCTTTCTCAAGATTCCTTTGGCTATTTGGAGTCATTTCTGTTTTCATATAAATTGTGAAATTTTTTGTTCTAGTTCTGTGAAAAATGCCATTGATAATTTGAAAGGGATTTCATTGATTCTGTAGATTGCTTCGGATAGTATAGTCATTTTGACAATATTGATTCTTAAGAACATGGTATATCTCTCCATCTGTGTTATCTTTGATTTCTTTAATCAGTGTCTTACAATTTTCTGCAAACAGGTCTTTTGTCTCTATAGATATGTTTATTCCTAGGTATTTTATGCTTTTCTTGCAATGGTGAATGAGATTGTTTCCTTAATTTCTCTTTCTGATTTGTCATTGTTAGTGTACAGGAATGCAAGGGACTTCTGTGTGACTTTACTAAATTTATTGATTAGCTCTAGTAGATTTTTTTGTGGCATTTCTATCATTTTCTATATGTAGTATCATGCCATCCAACCTGTATTCTTTTGTTTCTTTTTCTTCCTTTATTGTTGTGGTTAGGACTTCCAAAATTATATTGAATGTTGTGAGAGTAGGCATCCTTGTCTTGTTCCTAATCTTATAGTAAATGCTTTCAGTTTTTCTCCATTGAGAGTATGTTTACTGTGGGTTTGTCATATATGGCTTTGATCATGTTGAGGTAGGTTCCTTCTATGTCGGTTTTCTGAACAGATTTTTTTTTTTAAATCATAAATGGGTATTGAATTTTTTAAAAGCTTCCTCTGCCTCTGTTGAGATGATTATATAATCTTATTGTTCTGCTTGTTCATATGGTATATCACATTGATTTGCATATATTGAAGAATACTTGCATCCCTGGGATAAAATCCACTTGATCATAATGTATAATTCTTTTAATGTGTTGTTGAATTTAATTTTTAGAACTTTGTTGAGGATTTTTGCATTTCTATTCAGAAAGATATTGGCCTGTAATTTTCTCTTTTTGTAATATTTTTGTTTTGCTTTGGTATAAGGATGATGGTGGGCTCATAGAATGAGTTTGGGAGTTTGACTCCCTCTACAGTTTTTGGAATAAACTGTGGAAAATTCTGAAAGAGATGTGAATACCAGACTACCTGACCTGCCTCTTGAGAAATCTGTATGCAGTCAGAAAGCAACAGTTAGAACTGGACATGGAACAACAGACTGGTTCAAAATAGGGAAAGGAGTACATCAAGGCTGTATATTGTCACCCTGCTTATGTAACTTCTATGCCGAGTACATCGTGAGAAACGCTGGACTGGAAGAAACACAAGCTGGAATCAAGATTCCCGGGAGAAATATCAATAACCTCAGATATGCAGATGACACCACCCTTATGGCAGAAAGTGAAGAGGAGAGTGAAAAAGTTAGCTTAAAGCTCAACATTCAGAAAATGAAGATCATGGCGATTTAGCAGCAGCAGCAGCCTCAGCCATTGCTTCCTCCATTTCTTTTTCATTTCTCCCTTCTTTGTTTTTTTGTGATTCCTATCCTCCTACTAACTTTAGGGTTTTTGTTGTTGTTATTGTTGTTCTTTTACTAGCTGCTTTAGGTGTAGAATTAGGTCCCATCACGTCATTGGAAATAGATGGGGAAACAGTGGAAACAGTGTCAGACTTTATTTTTTTGGGCTCCAAAATCACTGCAGATGGTGACTGCAGCCATGAAATTAAAAGACACTTACTCCTTGGAAGACAAGTTATGACCAACCTAGATAGCATATTCAAAAGCAGAGACATTACTTTGCCAACAAAGGTCCGTCTAATCAAGGCTATGGTTTTTTCCTGTGGTCATGTATGGATGTGAGAGTTGGACTGTGAAGAAGGCTGAGCATCGAAGAATTGGTGCTTTTGAATTGTGGTGCTGGAGAAGACTCTTGAGAGTCCCTTGGATTGCAAGGAGATCCAACCAATCCATTCTGAAGGAGATCAGCCCTGGGATTTCTTTGGAAGGAATGATGCTGAAGCTGAAACTCCAATACTTTGGCCACATCATGCGAAGAGTTGACTCATTGGAAAAGACTCTGATGCTGGGAAGGATTGGGGGCAGGAAGAGAAGGTGACGACAGAGGATGAGATGGCTGGATGGCATAACTGACTCGATGGACGTGGTCCTGAGTGAACTCCGGGAGTTGGTGATGGACAGGGAGGGCTGGCGTGCTGTGATTCATGGGGCTGCAAAGAGTCGGACACGACTGAGCGACTGAACTAAACAGTTTTTGGAACAGTTTGAGCAAGATAGGTATTGGTTCTTCTCTAAATATTTGCTAGAATTCACCTCTGAAGCCATCTGGCCCTGGGCTTTTGTTTATTGGAAGATTTTTTAATCACAATTTTAATTTCAGTGCTTGTGAGTGGTCTGTTCATATTTCCTAATTCTTCCTGGTTCAGTCTTAGAAAGTTGTACTTTCCTAAAAAATTGTCCATTTCTTCCAGGTTGTCTATTTTATTGGCATTTAGCTGCTCTTAGTAGTCTCTTATTATCCTTTGTATTCTTTCATTGTCTGTTGTAACTTCTTTTTTATTTAGAATTTTATTGATTTGAGTCTTGTCTTTTTTTCTTGATATGTCTGAGTAGTGGCTTGTCAGTTTTATTTGTTTTCTCAGAGAATCAGCATTTAGTTTTATTGGTTATTGCCATTGCTTCTGGAGAAGGCAATGGCAACCCACTCCAGTACTCTTGCCTGGAAAATCCCATGGATGGAGGAGCTTGGTAGGCTCCAGTCCATGGGGTCGCTAAAAGTAGGGCACAGCTGAGTGACTTCACGTTCACTTTTCACTTTCATGCATTGGAGAAGGAAAGGGCAACCCACTCCAGTATTCTTGCCTGGAGAATCCCCAGGGACAGAGGAGCCTAGTGGGCTGCCGTCTATGGGGCTGCACAGAGTCAGACACGACTGAAGCGACTTAGCAGCAGCAGCAGCCATTGCTTCCTCCATTTCTTTTTCATTTCTCCATTTTTTGTTTTTTGTGATTTCTATCCTCCTCCTAACTTTAGGTTTTTGGTTTTGTTTTTTTCTGTTTGTTTGTTTGTTTGTTTGTTTTTTCTATTGTTGTTGTTGTTCTTTTACTAGCTGCTTTAGGTGTAAAATTAGGTTGCTTCATGTTTATCTAGTTTTCTCAGGGAGGCTTGTATTGCTATAAACTTCCCTCCTAGCACTGCTTTTACTGCATCCCATAGGTTTTCAGTTGTCTTTTCACTGTCATTTCTTTATAGATTTTTAAAATTTCCTATTCGATATCTTATGTGATCTCTTGGCTATTTATAAGTATTGTTTATTCTCCATGTGTTTGTAGTTTTTACGTTTTTTTTTTTCTTTTTTTTTTGCCTCAAATTGATATCTAATCTCATAGCCTTGTAGTCAGAAAAAATGCTTGATACAATTTCAATTTTCTGAAATTGACCAAGGCTTGATTTGTGACCCAAGATTTGATCTATCCTGGAGAATGTTTTGTGAGCTCTTGATAAGAAAAAGTATATTCTTCTATTTTTTAATGAAATGTCTTGTAGATATTAATTATGTCTAAATCCTCCAATATGTCACTTAAGGCTTGTGTTTCCTTATTTTCTATCTGGATGATCAGTCCATTGGTGTGAGTGAGAAGTTAGAATTGCTCACTACTATTATGCTACTGTTGATTTTCCCTTTTATGATTGTTTTATTTTTAATTTTTTTTATTTTTTCCGCTTTTATGATTGTTAACAGTTGCCATATGTATTGAGGGTGCTTCTATACTGTGTACATATATATTTATAATCATTTTATCTTCTACTTGGATTGATCCCTTCATCATTGTGTAGTGTCCTTATCTCTTGTAACAGTCTTTGTTTTAAAATCTACGTTATCTGATATGTCTTGCTACTCCTGCTTTCTTTTGATTTTCATTTTCATGGAAAATCCTTTCCAACTCCTCAATTTCGATAAGTATGTTTCCCTAGATCTGAAGTGGGTCTGTCTCTTTTAGAATGCATATATAGGAGTCTTGTTTTTTTTATCCATTCATCCAGTCTATGTATTTTGGCTGGATCATTTAATCCATTAACATTTAAGGTAACTATTGACATGTGTGAATCTATTATGTATGATAAAGAACCCGATCACCAAAGAGGAGACATAAAAAATGCAGGTTGGAGCCCCTGGGTCAGGAAGATCCTCTGAAGGAGAGCATGGCAACCCACTCCAGTATTCTTGCCTGGAGAATCCCATTGACAGAGGAGCCTGATGGGCTACAGTCCAGAGAGTTACAATGAATTGGACACTACTGAAGCAACTTGGCACAGCACAGCATAATCTTATTAACATTTACCTTTTCAATTAAGGCTTGTTTTTGTCTTTTCTTTCTCTTGTCATTCCTGTCTAAAGAAGTTCCTTTGTGGTGGTGCTGAGTTCTTTTAACTTCTGCTTATCTGTGTAACTTTGGTTTCTCTGTCAAATCTGAATGAGATCCTTGCTGGATAAAGTAATCTTGGTGGTAGGGTTTTGTTTTGTTTTTCCTTTTCATTACTTTAAGTATATCCTGCAACTCCCTTTGGAGAAGGAAATGGCAACCCACTTCAGTCCTCTTGCCTGGAAAATCCCATGGATTAAGGAGCCTGCTAGGCTACAGTCCATGGGGTTGCAAAGAGTCGGACATGACTGAGCAACTTCATTTCACTCACCTCACTCACTTCTTACTTTATCACTGGAGAAGGTAATGGCAACCCTCTCCAGTATTTTTGCCTGGAGAATCCCATGGACAGAGGAGCCTGGCAGGCCATGGTCCATGGGGTCACACAGGGTCAGATTCCACTGAAGTGACGAAGCCTGTAGCAGCCACTCCCTTCTGGATTGCAGTTCCTGCTGAAAGATTAGCTCTTAACCTTATGGGGATTCATTTGTGTGTTATTTGTTGCTTTTCCCTTGCTGCTTTAATTATTTTTTTTTCTTTGAGCTTAATTTTTATTAGTTTGATTAATATGTGTTTTGGTGTGTTTCTCTTTGAATTTATCCTGCATGGGACTCTTTGGGCTTCCTGGACTTGGCAGCTATTTCCTTTCCCATGTTAGCGTAGCTTGCAACTATAATTTCCTCAACTATTTTCTCATATCCTGTCTTTTTTCTTCTGGGACTGCTATAATTCAAAAGTTAATGTACTTATTGTTGTCCCAGAGGTTTCTGAGACTGTCCTCATTTATTTAATTCTTTTTTTCTTTATTCTGCTCTACTTCAGTTATTTCTACCATTATATCTTCCAGGTCATTTATCCATTCTTCTGCCTCAATTATTCTGCGATTGGTTATTCTAGTGTATTTTTTATTTCAGTTATTATGTTGTTCATTGTTGATTGTTTGTTCTTTATTTATTTTAGGTCCTTGTGAAATATTTGTTTTATCTTCTCAATCCATACCTCCATTCTATATATCTGTGCCTCCATCTTATTTCTGAGGTTTGGATTATCTTTAGTATCATTACTCCCAAGTCTTTTTCAGGTAGACTGTCTATTTTCTCTTCAATTTTTTTGGGTGAGGGGGAGAGGGGTGTCTGGTGGGTTTATATCATGCGCTTTCATCTGGAGCATGCTTCTTTGCCTTTTCATTTTAATTTCTGTTTCGGTCTCCTTTCTGAGGGCTGCAAGATCATATTTCTTTTTACTTATGGTGTCTTCTTGCAGTGAGTGAGGTTGGACCAGTGCCTTGTGAAGGTTTCCTTGTTGGGGTGGGGGTGGCTGGTACCTATGTTTTGGTGTGGGGAGCCAAATCTTATCTCTTTAAAAGGCAGTGTCATCTCTCCAACATAAATCACAGCAGGATCCTCTATGACCCACCTCCCAGAATACCGGAAATGAAAGCAAAAATAAACAAATGTGCTAAGCTAAGTCACTTCAGTCGTGTCTGACTCTGTGCGACCCCATAGAAGGCAGCCCACCAGGCTCCCCCATCCCTGGGATTCTCTAGGCAAGAGTACTGGAGTGGGTTGCCATTTCCCTCTCCAATGCATGAAAGTGAAAAGTGAAAGTGAAGTCGCTCAGTCTTGTCTGACTCTTAGCGACCCCATGGACTGCAGCCTACCAGGCTTCTCCATCCATGGGATTTTCCAGGCAAGAGTACTGGAGTGGGGTGCCATGGGACCTAATTAAAATTAAAAGCTTCTGCACAACAAAGGAAACTATACGCAAGGTGAAAAGATAGCCTTCTGAATGGGAGAAAATAATAGCAAATTAAGTAAATGAAAAACAACTAATCTCAAAAATATGCAAGAAACTCCTGCAGCTAAATTCCAGAAAAAAAAAAAAGACCCAATCAAAAAGTGGGCCAAAGAACTAAATACACATTTCTCCAAAGAGGACATACAGATGGCTAACAAACACATGAAAAGATGCTCAACATCATTCATTATCAGAGAAATGCAAATCAAAACCACAATGAGGTACCATTTCACGCCATTCAGAATGGCTGTGACCCAAAAGTCTACAACCAATAAATGCTGGAGAGGGTGTGGAGAAAAGGGAACCCTCTTACACTGTTGGTGGGAATGCAAACTAGTACAGCCACTATGGAAAACAGTGTGGAGATTACTTAATAAACTGCAAATAGAACTGCCTTATGACCCAGCAATCCCACTGCTGGGCCTACACACTGAGGAAACCAGAATTGAAAGAGACACACGTACCCCAATGTTCATTGCAACACTGTTTATAATAGCCAGGACGTGGAAGCAACCTAGATGTCCATCAGCAGATCAATGGATAAGAAAGCTGTTTGGTACATATACACAATGGAGTATTACTCAGCCATTAAAAAGAATACATTTGAATCAGTTCTAATGAGGTGGATGAAACTGGAGCCGATTATACAGAGTGAAGTAAGCCAGAAAGAAAAATACCAATACAGTATACTAACGCATATATATGGAATTTAGAAAAATGGTAATGATAACCCTGTACATGAGACAGCAAAAGAGACACAGATGTATAGAACAGTCATTTGGACTCTGTGGGAGAGGTAGAGAGTGGGATGATTTGGGAGAATGGCATTGAAACATGTATAATATCATATAAGAAACAAATCACCAGTCTAGGTTCGATGCATGATACAGGATGCTTGGGGCTGGTGCACTGGAATGACCCAGAGGGATGGTATGGGGAGGGAGGTGGGAAGGGCGGTCAGGATTGAGAACCCCTGTACACCTGTGGCAGATTCATGTTGATGTATGGCAAAACCAACACAATATTGTAATTAGCCTCCAATTAAAATAAATAAATTTAAATTTAAAAATACAAGAAAAGGCAGTATCATGCTCAGTGGTGTGTTATGGGGTGTTTTTCAGGTTGGTAAGACTTTGCACAGACTGTCTGCTAATGAATAGGTTTGTGTTCTTGTTTTGCTAGTTGCTTTAAGACATTTGGGACAGAGCTCTCACTGATTCTATCCCAAGGGATTGAGAATTCTCTGGTGATTCAACACCCTCGACTCAAGTCTCCCACCTCAGAGGTTCAGGCTCAGCCCCTTGCTGGAGCACAAAGATTGCATAACCCATACTGCACAGAAGAGAAAAAGAAAGAAAGAAATAGGGAAAAATTCAAACAAACAAAAGAACAGATAAGAAAAGCCCTCAAGACAAAAGGTAAAAGCAACATCAGATAGAAATACACAAAGAAACTCTCATTAACACACAAAAAGAGAAAGAATAAAGAGAGGAACTGAAAAAGAAGGGAGAATCAAACCAGTAAGTAAACCCATGAACAAAAACAAATGTTAAAACCTAGAGTAACCAAAATACAAAACAAAAAAACCTGGAAAAAATGTAATGTAATAAAAAGATATGATAGAAATAAGCAAAATGAAACATTAATTTATTTAACAATAAAAGCATTAGGGAGGAGGTCCTAAGATGGCAGAGGAATAGGACGGGGAGACCACTTTCTCCCCCACAAATTCATCAAAACAACATTTAAACACTGAGTAAATTCCACACACACACACACACACACACACACACACACACACACACACACACACAGAACTTCTGAATGCCGGCAGAGGACATCAGGCACCCAGAAAAGCAGCCCATTGTCTTCAAAAGGAGGTATGAAAAAATATAAAAGACAAAAAAAAGGGACAAAATAGGTAGGGATGGAGCTCCGTCCTGGAAAGGGAGTCTTAAAAAGAGAGAAGTTTCCAAACACCAGGAAACACTCTCACTGCCAAGCCTGTGGCGAGCCTTGGAAGCACAGAGGGCAACATAATAGGGAGGAAAAATAAATAAATAATTAAAACCCACAGATTACGAGCCCAGTGGTAAATCCCACAGAGGAGAAGCAGTGCAGACACCTGCATCTGCCACTAGCCAGTAGGGTCTGGGCAGGGAGACGCGGGCTGCATTGCTTAGAGTAAGGATCTGGCCTGAATGCCCCGAGTGTAATCTGAGCGAACTAACTTGGGCTAGCAAACCAGATTGTGGAATAACTACCACGTGAAAAGCCAGCCTTTACCTAAGACACCGCCAGGCCTGCACACAGAACAAAGGACTGAACAGAGATAGCCGGCTGCAGACCATCCTTTCCGGTGACAGGCAGCCAGAGCCAGAAGGGGGCAATCACAGCCCCAGAGAGACATTATCTACAAAACTGTAAGAAGATTTCTTTGCTAACTAAGACTTCTTGGGGTTCTGGACGGTCAACATCTGCCTGAGAAGGTGCACTGGTTGTACACCCAGAAAACCGAAAGGCAGGGACATGGAGGCGATAAGTCGCAGCGACCACACTCACCAAACACTTCATCACCTGAGCTGCTTGGACCTGGGAAGGGCACAAAACACAGGCCCAACCGAGTCTGTGCCTCTGAGGACTACCTAAGTGCCTGAACCTGAGCGGATTAGACCTGGGAGGTTCATGCAGCCCAGGGCCAGCCTTGGATGATTCCTGGCAGAGCAACCTAGAGCCTGAGCAGTGAGGGCAGGGAGGGTACATCCGCCGTGAGTGGAGGCAGGCCCAGTGTGGCTGAGGCACTGCGAGCACATGCCAGTGTTATTTGTTTGCAGCATCCCTCCCTCCCCACAGCACGACTGAACAAGTGAGCCTAAAAAAAGTGTCCACCACCACCCTCTTTGTGTCAGGGCGGAAATCAGACACTGAAGAGACCAGCAAACAGAAGAAGCTAAAACAGAGGGAACAGCCTTGGAAGTGACAGGTGCAGTAGATTAAAACCCTGTCGTTAGTACCGACTACATAGGAAGGGGCCTATAGGTCTTGAGAAATATACGCCAGACCAAGGAACTATCCTAAAATGAACTCACCCCACAATACCCACAAAAACACCAGAGAAAGGCCTAGATATATTATTACTATTTTTACAAACATTCTTTTTTTAATTTTTTTAAAATTTTTAAGTCCATTATTATTCCTTTAATTTTCACTTTTATAACCTACTATTACTTTGCAAAAAAAAACACCCTATTTTTTAAAAGTACTCTTCCTATATATATATATATTTATTTATTTATTTATTTATATCTATAATTTTTGAGACTTTTTTCTCTTTCTTTTTTTTTTTTCTTCTTTTCTTTAATATTGTGTTTTTGAAATTTCAAATTCTACTCTAGATTTTTAATATTTGCTTTTTGGTATTTGCTATCAATTTTGTACCTTTAAAAACCCAGTCTTCAGTACCCGTTTTCACTTGGGAGTGAGATTACCGGCTTGACTGTTCTCTCCACCTTTGGACTCTCCTTTTTCTCCACCAGGTCGCCTGTGTCTCCTCCTTACCTCCTCTCTTCGTTACCTAACTCTGTGAATTTCTGTGTGTTCCAGATGGTTGAGAACACTTAGGGAACTGATTACTGGCTTGATCTGTCTCTCTCGTTTTGATTCCCCCCTTTTATCCTCCTGGCCACCTCTGTCTCCTTCCTCTCTCTTCATTTCTCCGTATAACTTCATGAAAATCTTTGAGCGGTCCAGTTGTGGAGTGCACATAAGGAAGTGATTACTGGCTAACTTGCTCGCTCCTCTAATGATTTCACCTCATCTGACTCGGGTCACCTCTAACTCCCTCCTCCCTCTTCTCTTCTCCATGTAATTCTGTGAACCTCTCTGGGTGTCCCTCACTGTGGAGAAACTTTTCATCTTTAACCTAGATGTTTTTCCAGTGGTGCTGTATAGAAGGAGAAGTCTTGAGACTACTGTAAAAATAAGACAGAAAACCAGAAGCAGAAGGCTAAAGTCCAAACCCTGAGAACACCAGAGAACTCCTGACTCCAGAGAACATTAATTGACAGGAGCTCATCAAATGCCTCCATACCTACACTGAAACCAAAAACCACCCAAGGGCCAACATGTTCCAGAGAAAGGCATACCACACAAATTCTCCAGTAACACAGGAACACAGCCCTGAGCTCCAATATACAGGCTGCCCAAAGTTACTCCAAAACCACGGAAATCTCATAACTCATTACTGGACACTTCATTGCATGCCAGAGAGAAGAAATCCAGCTCCACCCACCAGAACACGGACACAAGCTTCCCTAACAGGAAAAACTTGACAAGCCACCTGTACAACCCCACCCACAGTGAGGAAACTCCACAATAAAGAGAACTTCACAAACTGCCAGAATACAGAAAGGCCACCCCAAATGGAGCAATGTAAATAAGATGAAGAGACAGAGGAATACACAGCAGGTAAAGGAACAGAATAAATGCCCACCAAACCAAACAAAAGAGGAAGAGATAGGGAATCTACCTGAGAAAGAATTCCAAATAATGATAGTGAAAATGATTCAAAATCTTGAAATCAAAATGGAATCACATATAAATAGCCTGGAGACAAGGATTGAGAAGATGCAAGAAAGGTTTAACAAGGACCTAGAAGAAATAAAAAAGAGTCAATATATAATGAATAAGGCAATAAATGAGCTCAAAAACACTTTGGAGGCAACAAACAGTACAATAACAGAGGCAGAAGATGGGATTAGTGAATTAGAAGATAGAATGGTAGAAATAAATGAATCAGAGAGGAAAAAAGAAAAACGAATTAAAAGAAATGAGGACAATCTCAGAGACCTCCAGGACAGTGTTAAACGCCCCAACTTTCAAATCAGAGGAGTACCAGAAGAAGAAGACAAAAAGAAACCCAGAGAGTTCCAAACAGGATAAACCCAAAGCAAAACACCCTAAGACACATATTAATCAAATTAACAAAGATCAAACACAAAGAACAAATATTAAAAGCAGCAAGGGAAAAACAAATAACACACAAGGGGAATCCCATAAGGATAACATCTGATTTTTCAATAGAAACTCTTCAAGCCAGGAGGGAATGGCAAGACATACCTAAAGTGATGAAAGAAAATAACCTACAGCCCAGATTACTGTACTCAGCAAGGATCTCATTCAAATATGAAGGAGAAATCAAAAGCTTTACAGACAAGCAAAAGCTGAGAGAATTCAGCACCACCAAAACAGCTCTCCAACAAACGCTAAAGGATCTTCTCTAGACAGGAAACACAAAAAGGGTGTATAAACTCGAACCCAAAACAACAAAGTAAATGGCAATGGGATTATACTTATCAATACTTACCTTAAACATAAATGGGCTGAATGCCCCAACCAAAAGACAAAGACTGGCTGAATGGATACAAAAACAAGACCGCTATATATGTTGTCTACAAGTAACCCACCTCAAAACAGGGGACACATACAGACTGAAAGTGAAGGGCTGAAAAAATATTTTCCATGAAGATAGAGAACAAAAGAAAGCAGGAATAGCAATATTCATATCAGATAAAATAGACTTTAAAACAAAGGCTGTGAAAAGAGACAAAGAAGGACACTACATAATGATCAAATGATCAATCCAAGAAGAAGATACAATAATTATAAATATATATGCGCCCAACACAGGAGTACTGCAATATCTAAGACAAATGCTAACAAGTATGAAAGGGGAAATTAACAATAACAATAATAGTGGGAGATTTTAATACCCCACTCACACCTATGGACAGATCAACTAAACAGAAAATTAAGAAGGAAACACAAACTTTAAATGATACAATAGACCTAATTGATATCTATAGGGCATTTCACCACAAAACAATGAATTTCACCTTTTTCTTAGGCGCACACAGAACCTTCTCCAGGATAGATCACACCTTGGGCCATAAATCTAGCCTTGGTTTAAAAAAAAAAAAAAATTGAAATCACTCCAAGCATCTCTTCTGACCACAATACAGTAAGATTAGATCTTAGTTACAGGAGAAAAACTATTAAAAATTCCAACATATGGAGGTTGAACAACACGCTGCTGAATAACCAACAAATCACAGAAGAAATCAAAAAAGAAATAAAAATATGCATAGAAACATATGAAAAGGAAAACACAACAACCCAAAACTTAGGGGACACTATAAAACCAATGCTAAGGGGAAAGTTCATAGCAATACAGGCATACCTCAAGAAACAAGAAAAAAGTCAAATAAATAACCTAACTCTACACCTAAAGCAACTAGAAAACGAAGAATTGGAGAACCCCAGAGTTAATAGAAGGAAAGAAATCTTAATAATTAGGGCAGAAATAAATGCAAAAGAAACAAAAGAGACCATATCAAAAATAAACAAAGGCAAAAGCTGGTTCTTTGAAAGGATAAATAAAATTGACAAACCATTAAAACTGACTCATTAAGAAACAAAGGGAGAAGAATCAAATCAAGAAAATTAGAAATGAAAATGGAGAGATAACAACAGCAACGCAGAAATACAAAGGATCATAAGAGATTACTATCAGCAATTACAGGCCAATAAAATGGACAACGTGGAAGAAATGGACAAATTCTTAGAAAAGTACAACTTTCCAAAACTAAACCAGGAAGAAATAGAAAATCTTAACAGATCCATCACAAGCATGGAAATTGAAACTCTAATCAGAAATCTTCCAGCAAACAAACCCCAGGTCCAGACGGCTTCACAACTGAATTCTACCAAAAACTAAGAGAAGAGCTAATACCTATCCTACTCAAACTCTTCCAGAAAATTGCAGAGGAAGGTAAACTTCCAAACTCATTCTATGAGGCCACTATCAACCTAATACCAAACCTGACAAAGATGCCACCAGAAAAAGAAAACTACAGGCCAATATCACTGATGAACATAGATGCAAAAAACCTCAACAAAATTCTAGCAATCAGAATCCAACAACACATTAAAAAGATCATACACCATGACCAAGTGGGCTTTATCCCAGGGATGCAAGGATTCTTCAATATCCACAAATCAATCAATGTAATTCACCACATTAACAAATTGAAAAATAAAAGTCATATGATTGTCTCAATAGATGCAGAGAGAGCCTTTGACAAAATTCAACATCCATTATGATAAAAACTCTCCAGAAAGCAGGAATAAAAGGAACATACCTCAACATAATAAAAGCTATATATGACAAACCCACAGCAAACATTATCCTCAATGGTGAAAAATTGAAAACATTTCCCCTAAACTCAGGAACAAGACAAGGGCGCCCACTTTCACTGCTACCATTCCACAGAGTTCTGGAAGTTTTGGCCACAGCAATCAGGGCAGAAAAAGAAATAAAAGGAATGCAAATTGGAAAAGAAGAAGTAAAATTCTCACTGTTTGCAGGTGACATGATCCTCTACATGGAAAACCCTAAAGACTCCACCAGAAAATTACTAGAGCTAATCAATGAATATAGTAAAGTTACAGAATATAAAATCAACACACAGAAATCTCTTGCATTCCTTTATACTAATAATGAGAAAATAGAAAAAGAAATTAAGGAAACAATTCCATTCACTATTGCATTGAAAAGAATAAAATGCTCAGAAATATATCTACCTAAAGAAACTAAAGACCTATATATAGAAAACTATAAAACACTGGTGAAAGAAATCAAAAAGGACACTAATAGCTGGAGAAATATACCATGTTCATGGATCAGAAGAATCAATATAGTGAAAATGAGTGTATTACTCAAAGCAATTTATAGATTCAATGCAATCCCCATCATGCTACCAACGGTATTTTTCACAGAGCTAGAACAAATAATTTCACAATTTGTATGGAAATACAAAAAACCTCAAATAGTCAAGCAATCTTAAGAAAAAAGAATGGAACTGGAGGAATCAACCTACCTGACTTCAGGCTCTACTACAAAGCCACAGTCATCAAGACAGTATGGTACTGGCACAAAGACAGAAATATAGATCAATGGAACAGAATAGAAAGCCCAGAGATAATCTACGCACCTATGGGCACTTTATCTTTGACAAAAGAGGCAAGAATATACAATGGATTAAAGACAATCTCTTTAACAAGTTGTGCTAGGAAGACTGGTCAACCACTTGTAAAAGAATGAAACTAGAACACTTTCTAGCACCATACACAAAAATAAACTCAAAATGATTAAAGATCTAAACATAAGACCAGAAACTATAAAACTCCTAGAGGAGAAAATAGGCAAAACACTCTCTGACATACATCACAGCAGGATAATCTATGACCCATCTCCCAGAATATTGGAAATCAAAGCAAAAATAAACAAATGGGACCTAATTAAACTTAAAAGCTTCTGCACAGGAAAGAAAACTAGAAGAAAGGTGAAAAGACAGCCTTCAGAATGGGAGAATATAATAGCAAATGAAGCAACTGACAAAGAACTAAGCTCAAAAATATACAAGAAACTCCTGCAGCTAAATTCCAGAAAAATAAAAGACCCAATCAAAAAATGGGCCAAAGAACTAAATACACATTTCTCCAAAGAATACATACAGATGGCTAACAAACACATGAAAAGATGCTCAACATTATTCATTATCAGAGAAATGCAAATCGAAACCACAATGAGGTACCATTTCATGCCAGTCAGAATGGCTGCGATCCAAAAGTCTACAAGCAATAAATGCTGGAGAGGGTGCGGAGAAAAGGGAACCCTCCTACACTGTTGGTGGGAATGCAAACTAGTACAGCCACTATGGAGAACAGTATCGAGATACCGTTAAAAACTGGAAATAGAACTGCCTTATGGCCCAGCAATCCCCCTTCTGGGCATACACACTGAGGAAACCAGAATTGAAAGAGACACGTGTATCCCAATGTTCATTGCAACACTGTTTATAATAGCCAGGACGTGGAAGCAACCTAGATGTCCATCAGCAGATGAATGGATAAGAAAGCTGTTTGGTACATATACACAATGGAGTATTACTCAGTCATTAAAAAGAATATATGTGAATCGGTTCTAATGAGGTGGATGAAACTGGAGCCGATTATACAGAATGAAGTAAGCCAGAAAGAAAAACACCAATACAGTATACTAACACATATATATGGAATTTAGAAAGATGATAATGATAACCCTGTACATGAGACAGCAAAAGAGACACAGATGTATAGAACAGTCTTTTGGACTCTGTGTGAGGGGGAGAGGGTGGAATGATTTGGAAGAATGGCATTGAAACATGTATAATATCATATATGAAATGAATTGCCAGTCCAGGTTTGATGCATGATACTGGCTGCTTGGGGCTGGTGCACTGAGACACCCAGAGGGATGGTGTGGGGAGGGAGGAGGGAGGGGGTTCAGGATGGGGAACACGTGTATACCTGTGGCAGATTCATGTTGATGTATGGCAAAACCAATACAATATTGTAAAGTAATTAACCTCCAATTAAAATCTAAAAAATAATATTAAAAATGTATTAAAATGGATTAAAGTATAAAATTAAAAGATTAATAAAAATGAATAGAATAAAATTAAAAAGAAAAATATATATATATATAGCGAGAGAGAGAGAGGGAGAGGTAGAGGTAGATGTAGAAGTAGAGAGGTAGTAAGAAGAATGTTTTCTGTGATGTCAAATTTCCTTACCACTGAGTGAGCTCCAGACAATCTGCCTGCATCAAAAGTCCTCGAGTATTTCTAAGGTCTCTGGACCTGCTATAGGCATTGTGGGGTCAGTTCCAACACAAATCTGGTCTTACTCCTGGTTGTACTTCCTTCCAAAGTCCACAATTGCCCTCAGAGTCCATTGTCTCAAGCTAATAAGTGGATTTAATTCACTTCACCTGCTGCTATAGAGAAGTGAATTCCTTTCCTCCTCTTTAGTCACACAGCCCTTTGTGCTCTGCTTTGGTTTTGGCCCTTCCTCTGCTTGTAAGCTACCTTCCAGGGTCTGTTCCCTACCCAGACAAGAGGTGCAAAGGACTCACATGCTTTATTAGGGCTGACACGCTCAGTCGGGTAGGGAGACGGAGGAGAATGGCAGCCAATATTGGATACATGAGGAACGCCTGCAGCAGTGGAGACCTGGCAGAAGTTGAGATAGTCTATGGTGGGTTCCGTGCTCTCCCAAAGGAACTGACCTTGGGTCATTGTTCACTCCATATAGCCAAGCTGCATAGTCTCCCAGAAAGTTGTGCACCTGCTTACAGCTTTGCGGCTTCTGCAGTGGATATCACAGCCCCCTTGTCCTCACAGACCATAGATCCATCTCGCCCCCTGCCACTTCTGACACTAGCGCCAGCCCTGGTAATGCAAGGCCACTGGTGTGCCAACCTCCAGGGTCACAGACTGCAGCCAGATCATCCTATCTGTGGAACTTGAGATCATGAAGTCTGGGAACATATGGAGTTAGAGTGTCCCTGAAACAATGATCTCTTGCCTGTCTGGCATGCCAGGCTTTTCCCTGGACTCCCTCAGCTGTTTTGTACATAGCCCCCTTAGAGTATCTTCATGACAGTCAACACCAGTAATATCCTGGTGTTTGACCCCTGAAGCCTGAGCCTCAGCACCAGTCCCCACTCACTGTGGTGGACATGCAAACAGCACCTTGGCTGGGAAGTTCTGATCAGCAATGATCTCTATGCGGAATTCTCTCTGTTTTGCCTTCTGAGCACCTGTTGCTATGCTCCCTTCTGAGGTTCTGAAGCTCCCTCGTGTCCCCTCCTGCGAGGGGGTTTTTGAGTGTGCAGAAATTTTCCTCCTTCACACCTCCCTCCCAGAGGCTCAGGTCCCATCTTGATTAATTTGTCTCTTTTTACTACCCCATTCTGTAGAGATTAGCTTGTCTTTTTGGAAGTCTGAGATTTTCTGCCAGAATTCAGTAGGTGTCCTGTAGGAGCTGTTCCACATGCAGCTGTATTTTTGATGTATTGGTGGTGAGGAAGGTGATTTCCAAGTCTAACTCCTCCACCATCTTCAACCCTTTCCTCACTAATATAAAGTTATGGCAATGCCCTGTTTCTTACTGTTAAATATACAATACAGAATATGAATAATGGTGCTCTAGAAAAGTGGGATTGAACACACCTGTATAACACTCTCAGATTGTATGTTTCAGGAGGTAATTTTTCAAATCATTTCATTCTCTTGACTATCTTTTATTCAGACTGTGAAATTTCCTTGGGCCACATTTGGTAAAATATATTTTCTCATAGGTTTATCGTGAACCTTTATCTTTGTAACTAGGAAAGTGGGAATTTGCTTATATTTTAGAAGTTTCCTCTTTGAAATAATATTTTTTTAATTTGACTTGTATATTGACCTTATTTGAACGGGTATCTGTGTGAGACTACAGTGTTGTGCTTTAACAAACTTTTATCTACCTTCATAGGGTAGACATAGTTAGTTTATATACTTAAGCCTCCAAGAATATTATGCCCTGTATTAACACATAAGGACATATTAATATCTGTTTACTCTATTAAAATTTTTACTTTAAACTACTTGTTATATTCACTGGTGGCTCAGAGGGTAAAGCATCTGCCTGCAGTGCAGGAGACCCGGGTTCAATCCCTGGGTTGGGAAGATTCCCTGGAGAAGAAAATGGCAACCCACGCCAGTACTCTTGCATGGAAAATTCCATGGACTGTGGAGGCTGGTAGGCTACCGTCCATGGGGTCGCAAAGAGTTGGACACGACTGAGGGACTTTAACTTTCACTTGTTATATTCAATACAGGATTTAATTTTAAATAGAAAGCTACTTTTAATTAAGATTTAAAATGAGTGTCTATATTTCCAATTTGGAATATTTTCTTTAGCACTAAAAAGAAAGCATATGTAGATGTCAATTAGAAAAACATAAAAACATCCATCAAACTTAAATAGCTGTTCTATTTGTAGGGAATGCCTATGTACAGTAACTGCAATTTTACATGTATCTCCCAAAGTTTGTTTTTATTCCTAATGCATTAATATATACCAAAAGGTATCAGAAAACTCTAGTTTTGTTCACTGAAAAAAAAATGATAATTTTTATTTTGATCAAAATAATAGGTTCCAGTAAGAAAGATGTACTTGTTTTCAGAAAAAAGGACCTCACCAGACAGAAGATCTGCTGGCACTTTAATCTTAGAATTCCAGCTTCTAGAATGTGAGAAATAAATGCTTGTTGGTTTGTAAAACAGAAATGCTTGCCATTCTATAAAACAAAATAAAACAAAAGTATTAATAAGATTGTTGTTGTTCAGTGGCTAAGTTGTGCCCGACTCTTTGTGACCCCATGAACTGTAGCATGCCAGGCTTCCCTGTCATTCACTACCTCCCGGAGTTTGCTCAAACATGTCCATTGACTCGGTGATGCCATACAAATATTTCATCATCTGTCATCTCCTTCTCTTGCCTTTAGTCAGGGTCTTTCCTAGCATCCGGGTCTTTTCCAATGAGTCAGTTCTTCACATCAGGTAGCCAAAGTATTGGGGCACCAATACCATTATTCCAATGAATATTCAGGGTTAATTTAGTTTAGGATTGACTAGTATTATCTCCTTGCTGTCCAAGGGACTCTCATTGGTCTACTCTAGCACCACATTTCAAAAGCATCAATTCTTCAGCATTCAGCCTCCTTTATAGTCCAACTCTCACATCCATACATGACCACTGGAAAAACCATAGCCTTGACTAGATGGACCTTTGTTGGCAAAGTAATGTCTCTGCTTTTTAATATGCTGTCTAGGTTTATCATAGCTTTTCTTCCAAGGAGTAGGCATCTTTTAATTTCATGGCTGCAGTCACAATCCTCAGTGATTTCGGAGCCCAAAAAAATAAAATCTGTCACTGTTTCCACTTTTTCCCTGTCTATTTGCCATGAGGTGATGGGATCAGATGCTATTACCTAGATTAATAGAAAACAGAACAAAACAACATGGAGAAATGTATGTACTAATAAAAGACTACAATCATTACCAAACAGTAATGTAATATCAAATATACAGAAAAAAAGTGTCTATCTGAAAGTTTGGGTCAAGGTTGGATAAATCGGGGGTTAAATGTGGGAGAGGGCAAGGGGTGCTAAGAATCTGTGTCTAAGAGGTAAACATGGAAGATCATGTGTCAAGCTGTGGCCGCTCTTGTTCCCTCAGTATTAGCAAGAACCATATCTGGAACTTGCCTCTCAATTAACTAATATGGACACAGACAAGAAAGTGCAAGTGAAAAAAGGCTACCTGTCACTGGAAGTGTGTAGCTTCTTAATTCAAAATAGAGGATAGAATAGGAGCAGGATGGTTGATGGGACCCAAGTAAGTTAGGAAACATCACTGAGAAGGAAAAGTATAGAATGGGGAGTGAGGTAAAGTGCTGCTTTAATTTTTCTGGAGTCAGCTAAAAATGTTCCTATCGGTGTTCTTGGCCTCTCTTTTTACAAAGCATGATTTTTAAATTAATAGTTCATGGCTGTAAAAAGTAAAAATTTGTTGGAGAAACTTCCAGTTTAAAATCATTCTTTGATTAAATTTTAAAAAAAAATTTTCTTTTTATTTTTTAATTGGAGGATAATCCCTTTACAATGTGCTGATTTCTGCCACAATGTGCTGGCCATATACAATGAGAATGAGTTATAATTATACATATATATATATACACACACACACTCTCCCTTTTGACCCTCCTTCCCCTCCTCCCATTGAACCCCTTGAGATGGTCAAAAGACTCCAGGCTGGGCTCCCTGTGTTACATAGCAGATTCCCACTAGTTATGCCACTTTCTCAGTATATCCTACCCTCTTCTTCCCCCACTGTTTTCACATGTTCATTCCCTACATCTGCATCTCCACTCCTTCCCTGCAGATAGATTCATCAGTACCATTTTTCTAGGTTCCATACATATGCATTAATATACAGTATTTATTTGATTTTCTCTTTCTGACTTACTTCACTCTGTGTAAAAGACTCCTTTCATCCACTTCATTAGAACTGAATCAAATGCATTCATTTTTATGGCTGAATAATATTCCCTTGTATATATGTACCATGTCTCCTTTATCCAGTTATCTATTATTGGACATCTGGGTGGCTTCCATGTCCTACCTATTGTAATTAGTACTGCAATGAACATTGATGTATACGTGTCTTTTTGAATTGTTGTTTTCCTCAGAATGTATGCCCAGTTGTGGGATTTCTGGGCCAAATGGTAGCTTTATTCCTAGTTTGTTAAGAAACCTCCATACTGTCCTCTACAATGGCTGTATAAATTTACATTCTCACCAACAGTACAGCAGAGTCTCCTTTTCTTCAGACCCTCTCCAGCATTTATTGTTTATAGTTTTTATGATGATGGCCATTTTGTTTGTTGTGAGGTGATACCTCACTGTAGTTTTCATTTGCATCTCTTTAATAATGAGTGATGCTGAGCATCTTTTCATATGTTTATTGGCCATGTGTATGTCTTTTTTGGATGAATATCTGTTTAGGTCTTCTGCCCTTTTTTTTGATTGAGCTGTTTATT
This sequence comes from Budorcas taxicolor, assembly GCF_023091745.1. Taxonomy (NCBI): domain Eukaryota; kingdom Metazoa; phylum Chordata; class Mammalia; order Artiodactyla; family Bovidae; genus Budorcas; species Budorcas taxicolor. The sequence continues at coordinate 58,553,034 of NC_068920.1, forward strand.
TGCGGGATATTGAGCTGCTTATTTTGCAAGTTCAGCTGAGTTCAGTTCAGTTCAGTTGCTCAGTCGTGTCTGACTCTTTGAGACCCCAAGATTTGCAGCACTCCAGGCCTCCCTGTCCATCACCAACTCCCGGAGTTCACACAAACTCACGTCCATCGAGCCAGTGATGCCATCCAGCCATCTCATCCTCTGTCATCCCCTTCTCTTCCTGCCCTCAATCCCTCCCAGCATCAGAGTCTTTTCCAGTAAGTCAACCCTTTGCATGAGGTGGCCAAAGTACTGGAGCTTCAGCTTTAGCATCATTCCTTCCAAATAACACCAAGGACCGATCTCCTTTAGAATGGACTGGTTGGATCTCCTTGCAGTCAAAGGAACTCTCAGTAGTCTCCAACACCACAGTTCAAAGGCATCAATTCTTCAGCACTCAGCCTTCCTCACAGTCCAATTCTGACATCCATGCATGACCACTGGAAAAACCATAGCCTTGACTAGATGGACTTTTGTTGGCAAAGTAATGTCTCTGCTTTTCAATATGCTATCTAGGTTGGTCATAACTTTTTTTTCCAAGGAGTAACTGTCTTTTACTTTCATGGCTGCAATCACCATCTGCCATGATTTTGGAGCCCAGAAAAGGAAAGTCTGACACTGTTTCCAATGTTTCCCCATCTTTTTGCCAGTAAGTGATGGGACCAGATGCCATGATCTTAGTTTTCTGAATGTTGAGCTTTAGGCCAACTTTTTCACTCTCCTCTTCCACTTTCATCAAGAGCCTTTTTAGTTCCTCTTCACTTTCTGCCATAAGGGTGGTGTCATCTGCATATCTGACATTATTGATATTTCTCCTGGCAATCTTGATTCCAGCTTGTGCTTCTTCCAGCCCAGCATTTCTCATGATGTACTCTGCATATAAGTTAAATAAGAAGGGTGACTTACTCCTTGACTTACTCCTTTTCCTATTTGGAACCAGTCTGTTGTTCCATGTCCAGTTCTAACTGTTGCTTCCTGACCTTCATATAGGTTTCTCAAGAAGCAGGTCAGGTGGTCTGGTATTCCCATCTCTTTCAGAATTCTCCACAGTTTATTGTGATCCACACAGTCAAAGGCTTTGGTAAAGTCAATAAAGCAGAAATAGATGTTTTTTTGAACTCTCTTGCTTTTTCCATGATCCAGTGGATGTTGACAATTTTATCACTTGCTCCTCTGCCTTTTCTAAAACCAGCTTAAACATCTGGAAGTTCCTCCTTAATCAATAGAAATTGACGAGAGGCAAGAGAAGACGTTCAGGCAAGGTTTTATTGTGACACTGCCTTCTGTATGCAGGCCGAAAGCAACAGTTATAACTGGACATGGAACAACAGACTGGTTACAAACCAGGAAAGGAGTCCATCAAGGTTTAATATTGTCACCCTGCTTATTTAACTTATATTCAGAGTACAGCATGAGAAATGCTGGGCTGGATGAAGCACAAGCTAGATTCGAGATTGCCAGGAGAAATATCAATAGCCTCAGATATGCAGATGACACCTCCCTTATGGCAGAAAATGAAGAGGAAATAAAGAGCCTCTTGATGAAAGTGAAAGAGGAGAGTGAAAAAGTTGGCCTAAAGCTCAACATTCAGAAAACTAAGATCATGGCATCTGGTCCCATCACTTCATGGCAAATAGATGGGGAAACAGTGTCAGACTTTATTTTTGAGGGCTCCAAAATCACTGCAGATGGTGAATGCAGCCATGAAATTAAAAGACACTTGCTCCTTGGAAGAAAAGTTATGCCCAACCTTGACAGTATATTAAGAAGCAGAGACATTACTTTTTCAACAAAGGTCTATCTAATCAAAGCTATAGTTTTTCCAGTAGTCATGCATGGATGTAAGATTTGGACTATAAAGAAAGCTGAGCACCAAAGAATCAATGCTTTTGAACTGTGGTGTTAAAGACGACTCTTGAGAGTCTCTTGAACAGTGAGAAGATCCTACCAGTCCATCCTAAAGGTAATCAGTCCTGAACATTCATTGGTAGCCCTGATGCTGAAGCTGAAACTCCAATACTTTGGCCACCTGATGTGAAGAAATGACTCATTTGAAAAGACCCTGGGGGGCCGGGGGGTCCTACAATGGTGGAGGAATAGGATGGGGAGACCACTTTCTCCTCCACAAATTCATCAAAAGAACATTTGAACGTTCAGTAAATTCCACAAAATAACTTCTGAATGCTGGCAGAGGACATCAGGCATCCAGAAAGGCAGCCCATTGTCTTCAAAAGGAAATAGGAAAAAATATAGAAGATAAAAAGAGAGACAAAAGAGGTAGAGACAGAGATCCGTCCTGGGAAGGAGTCTTAGAAAAGAGAGAAGTTTCCAAACATCAGGAAATACTCTCACAGGCGAGTCTGTGATGAGCCTTGTAACCTCAGAGAGCAACATAATTGGGAGGAAAAGTAAATAAATAATTAAAACCCACAGATTACATGCCTAAGGGCAACTCCCAGTGGAGAAACATCCCAGAGTTTTGTTTCTGCCACTAGGAAGCTGGGGCTGGACAGGAAGGCATGCAGTGCATTGCTAAGGACCAGGCCTGAATGCCCCAAGGGCAACCTGAGGGAACTAACTTGAGATAACAACCTAGATTGTGGGATAGGTATCCCAGAAAAAAACCCTACCTTAAGACACCTATAGGCCCACTCACAGAACATAGGACTGAGCAGAGCTAGTTGACTGCAGACTGGTCCATGCCCTGCCAGAGACAGGTAGGCGAGGGCAGCTAGAGCCAGAAGGGGGTAACTGTGGCCCCAGAAAGGCATCACCTACCAAACTGCATGCAGGCTTCTTTGCTAACCAAGACTTCTTGGGATTCTGGACAGTCGATATCTGCTGGGATGGTCACAGCCAGAGATCAACTCCCCAGAAAAGACACATGGCACACCTGAGAAGGCGCCACCATTGTCCACCCAGAAACCTGAGCAGCTGGGATGGGGGAGGCAATAAGATGCAGCCCCCAACTGGGGGCGACCACATTCACCAAGCACTTGGTCACCTGAGCTGCTCAAACCTAGGGAGGGCACAAAATGCAGGCCCAACCAAGTCTGCGCCTTTGTGGAATAACCAAAAACCTGAACCTGAGTGGCCTAGACCTGGGAAGTGCATGCAACCCAGGGCCCGCCTCAGACAATTCCCGGCAGAGCAACCTAGAGCCTGAACAGTGTAGACTGGGAAAGCACACATGCTGTGAGCGGGGGCAAACAGAGTGTGGCCAAGACACTGCAAGCACTCCTCACACACACCAGTGATATTTGTTTGTAGTGTTCCTCCCTCCCCACAGCACGACTGAACAAGTAAGCCTAAAAAAGTAACCACCACTGCCCCCTTGTGTCAGGGCAGAAATTAGACACTGAAGAAACCAGTAAAAAGAAGAAGCTAAAATAAACAGAGGGAACCGCTTTGGAAGTGACAGGTGCAATAGATTAAAACCCTGCAGTTAGCACTGACTACATAGGAAGGGGCCTATAGATAAGTGTAAGCCGGATGAAGGAACTATCTGAAAATGAACTGACCCCACACTGTCCACAACAACACCAGAGAAAGTCCTAGATATATTTTTACTGTTATCAATTTTTAATTAAAAAATTATTTTTAACTCCTGTATTACTCCTCTAATTTTCATTTTTATAACCTACTATTACTTTGCAAAAAAAAAAAAAAAAAAGACCCTATATTTAAAGCAAACGTCATATATTTGTATATATTATAATTTTTGTGACTTTGTTTTTTTCTTTAATATTGTATTTTTGAGAATCCAACCTCTACTCTAGAATTTTAATCTTTGCTTTTTGGTATTTGTTATCAATCTTGTACCTTTGAGAACCCAAATCTTCAGTATCCATTTTTACTTGGAAGTGAGATTACTGGCTTGACTGCCCTCTGCTCCTTTGGATTCTCTTTTTTTCTCCACCAGGTCACCTCTATCTCCTCCCTCGCCCTTCTCTTCTCTACCAAATTCTATGAATCTCTTTGTGTGTTCCGGGCTGTGGAGAACACTTAGGGAACTGATTACTGGCTGGATCTCGCTCCTTTTGATTCCCCCCTTTTATCCTCCTGGCCACCTCTGTCTCCTACCTGCCTCTTCTCTGTAACTTTGTGAACATCTCTGAGGGATCCAGACTGTGGAGAACACTTAGGGAACTGATTATGGCTAGATCTGTCTCTCCCCTTTTGATTCCCCCTCTTCTCCTCCTGATCACCTCTATCTCCCTCTTCCCTCTTCTCTTTTCTATGTAACTCTGTGTACCTCTCTGGGTATCCCTCACTGTGGAGAAACTTCTCATCATTAACATAGATGTTTTATCATTGGTACTGTACAGATGGAGAAGTCTTGAGGCTACTGGAAGAAGAAGTCTGAAAACCAGAGGCAGAAGGTTTAAGTCCAAATCCTGAGAACACCAGATAACTCCTGACTCCAGGGAACATTAATTGATGGGAGCTCATCAAACGCCTCCATACCTACACTGAAACCACGCACCTCCCAAGGGCCAACAAGTTCCAGAGCAAGACATACCATGCAAATTCTCCAGCAACACAAGAACATAGCCCTGAGCTTCAATATACAGGCTGCCCAAAGTCACACCAAGCCCACTGACATCTCAAAACTCATTACTGAACACTTCGTTGCACTCCAGAGAGAAGAAATTCAGCTCCACCCACCAGAACACCAACACAAGCTTTACTAACCAGGAAGCCTTGACAAGCCACCTATCCAATCCCACCCACAGCAAGGAAACTCCACAATAAAGAGAACTCCACAAACTACCAAAAACATGGAAATGCAACCTGAAACACAGCAATATAAACAAGATGAAGAGACAGAGGAATATACAGCAGGTAAAGGAACAAAATAAATGCCCACCAAACCAAAGAAAAGAGGAAGAGATAGGGAATCTACCTGATAAAGAATTCCGAATATTGATAGTGAAAATGATACAAAATCTTGAAAACAAAGTGGAGTTGTAGATACATAGCTTGGAGACAAGGGCTGAGAAGATTCAAGAGAGGTTTAACAAGGACCTAGAAGAAATAAAAAGAGATCAATGTATAATGTATAATGCAACAAATAATATAAAAAATACACTGGAGGGAACCAAGAGTAGAATAATGGAGGCAGAAGACAGGATAAGTGAGATAGAAGATAAAATGATAGAAATAATTGAAACAGAGAGGAAAAAAGAAAAAAAAAAAGAATTAAAAGAAATGAGGGCAATCTCAGAGAACTCTGGGAAATTTGTTAAATGCCCCAACATTTGCATCACAGGAGTCACAGAAGAAGACAAAAAGAAAGGCCATGAGAAAATACTTGAGGAGATAATAGTTGAAAACTTCCCTAAAATGGGGAAGGAAATAATCACCCAAGTCCAAGAAACCCAGAGAGTTCCAAACAGGATAAACCCAAGAGGAAACACCCCAAGACACATATTAATCAAATTAACAAAGATCAAACACAAAGAACAAATATTAAAAGCAGCAAGGGAAAAAGAACGAATAACACAAAAGGGGAATCCCATAAGGATAACAGCTGATCTTTCAGTAGAAATTCTTCAGGCCAGGAGGGAATGGCAAGACATACTTAAAGTGATGAAAGAAAATAACCTACAGCCCAGATTACTGTACCCAGCAAGCATCTTATTCTAATATGAAGGAGAAATCAAAAGCTTTACAGACAAGCAAAAGCTGAGAGAATTCAGCACCACCAAACCAGCTCTCCAACAAATGCTAAAGGATCTTCTCTAGACAGGAAACATAAAAAGAGTGTATAAGCTCAAACCCAAAACAACAAAGTAAATGGCAATGGGATCATATTTATCAATAATTACCTTAAATGTAAATGGGTTGAATGCCCCAACCAAAAGACAAAGACTGGCTGAATGGATAAAAAAAACAAGACCCCTATATATGTTTTCTGCCAGAGACCCACCTCAAAACAAGGGACACATACGGACTGAAAGTGAAGGGCTGGAAAAAGATATTACATGCAAATAGAGACTAAAAGAAAGCAGGAGTAGCAATACTCATATCAGATAAAATAGACTTTAAAACAACGGCTATGAAAAGAGACAAAGAAGAACACTACATAATGATCAAAGAATCAACCCAAGAAGAAGATATAACAATTATAAATATATATGCACCCAACATAGGAGCACTGCAATGTGTAAGACAAACGCTAACAAGTATGAAAGGGGAAATTAACAATAGCACAATAATGGTGGGAGACTTAAATACTCCACTCACACCTACGGATAGATCAATTAAACAGAAAATTAAGAAGGAAACACAAACTTTAAATGATACAATAGACCAATTAGATCTAATTGATATCTATAGGACATTTCAACCCAAAACAATGAATTTCACCTTTTTCTCAAGTGCACATAGAATCTTCTGCAGGATAGATCACATTCTGGGCCATAAATCTAGCCTTGGTAATTTCAAAAAAAAAAAAAAAAAATGAAATCATTCCAAGCATCTTTTCTGACCACAATGCAGTAAGATTTGATCTCAATTACAGGAGAAAAACTATTAAAAATTCCAACATATGGAGGCTGAACAACACGCTTCTGAATAACCAACAAATCACAGAAGAAATCAAAAATGAAATCAAAATATGCATAAAAGTGAGTGAAAATGATAACACAACAACCCTAAACCTATGAGACACTAAAAGTAGTGCTAAGGGGAAGGTTGATAGGAATACAGGCATACCTCAGGAAGCAAGAAAAAAGTCAAATATATAACCTAACTCTACACCTAAAGCAACAAGAACAGGAAGAAATGAGGAACCCGAGGATTAGCAGAAAGAAAGAAATCTTAAAAATTAGGGCAGAATTAAATGCAAAAGAAACAAAAGAGACCATAGCAGAAACCAACAAAGGCAAAAGCTGGTTCTTTGAGAAGATAAATAAAATTGACAAACCATTAGTCAGACTCATCAAGAAACAAAGGGAGAAGAATCAAATCAAGAAAATTAGAAGTGAAAATGGAGAGATCACAACAGACAACACAGAAATACAAAAAATCATAAGAGACTACTATCAGCAACTATACGCCAATAAAATGGACAATGTGGAAGAAGTGGACAAATTCTTAGAAAAGTACAACTTTCAGACACTGAACCAAGAAGAAATAGAAGTTCTGAACAGACCCATCACAAGCATGAAAATTGAAATTCTAATCAGAAATCTTCCAGCAAACAAAAGCCCAGGACCAGACAGCTTCACAGCTGAATTCTACCATAAATTTAGAGAAGAGCTAATACCTATCTTGCTCAAATTATTCCAGAAAATTGCAGAGGAAGGTAAACTTCCAAACTCATTCTATGAGGCCACCATCACCCTAATACCAAAACCTGACAAAGATGCCACACACAAAAAAGAAAACTACAGGCCAATATCACTGATGAACATAGATACAAAAATCCTTAACAAAATCCTAGTAAACAGAATCCAACAACATATTAAAAAGATCATGACTGCGATCCTAAGATGGCGGAGGAATAGGACGGGGAGACCACTTTCTCCCTCACAAATTCATCAAAAGAACATTTCAATGCTGAGTAAATTCCACAAAACAGCTTCTGAATGCTGGCAGAGGACATCAGGCACCCAGAAAAGCAGATCATTGTCTTCAAAAACAGGTAGGAAAAAATATAAAAGATGAAAAAAGAGACAAAGGAGGTAGGGAGGGAGTCCTGTCCTGGGAAGGGAGTCTTAAGAAGAGAGAAGTTTCCAAACACCAGGAAACACTCTCGCTGCCGAGTCTGTGGTGAGCCTTGGAAGCACAGAGGGCAACACAACAGGGAGGAAAAATAAATAATTAAAACCCACAGATTACGAGCCCAACGGTAACTCTCCCAGTGGAGAAGCAGCGCAGACGCCTGCATCCGCCACTAGCAAGTGGGGGCTGGGCAGGGAGGCACGGGCTATAGTGCTTTTTAAGAATCAGGCTGGAATGTCCCCAGCGTAACCAGAGTGAACTAACTTGGGCTAGCAAACCAGACTGTGTGATAGCTACCATGTGAAAATCTTTAACATAAGACACCTCCAGGACTGCGCACAGAACGAAGGACGGAACAGAAATAGCCGGCTGCAGACCATTCCCCTCCAGTGACAGTTAGTCAGAGCCATAATGGCTGAAAGGGGGCAATCGCAGCTCAAGAGAGACATTACCTACCAAACTGCAAGCAGGCTTCTTTGCTAACTAACACGTCTGGGGGTTCTGGACAGTCATCATCCGCCTGAGAAGGGACATCAGCAGTACACCCAGAAAACTGAGTAGCAGGGATGGGAAAGGTGCTAAGTCGCAGCAACCGTGCTCGCCAAACACCTGAGCTACTCCGACCTGGGAAGGGCACCAAATGCAGGCCCAACCGAATCTGCACCTCTGAGGGCTACCTGAGTGCCGAGCCTGAGTGGCTTAGACCAGGGAGGTGCATGCAGCCTAGGGCCGGCCTCAGACGGTTCCCAGTGGAGCAACATAGACCCTGAGTGGTGTACGCCATGAGTAGGGTCAGGTCCTGTGTGGCTGAGACACTGCGAGCACATGCCAGTGTTATTTGTTTGCAGCATCCCTCCCTCCCCACATCTCGACTGAACAAGTGAGCCTAAAAAAAAAAAAAATAACAAAAAACCAGTGTCCACCACCGCCCCCTTGTGTCAGGGTGAAAATCAGACACTGAAGAGACCAGCAAACAGAAGAAGCTAAACAGAGGAAACAGCCTTGGAAGTGACCCCACACTGCCCACAACACCAGAGAAAGTCCCAGATATATCTTTACTATTTTTACAATCATTTTGTTGTTGTTGTTGATGTTGTTGTGTGAATATTTTTTCTTCTTCTTTTTTTAACTATTAAAAATTTTTAAGTCCTCTATTTCTCCTTTAATTTTAATTTTTATAGCGTACTATTACTTTTCAAAAAGAAAAGACTCTTTTTAAAGCAAATGCTGTATATATATTTTTTTGTGGTTGTTGTTTTTTAATAATTCCTTTGGCTTTTTTCTTCTTCTTCTTTTCTTTAATATTGTATTTTTGAAACTCCAACCTCTACTCTAGATTTTTAATCTTTGCTTTTTGGTATCTGTTGTCAATTTTGTACATTTAAAAACCCAATCTTCAGTACCCAATTTTACCTGAGAGTGAGATTACTGGCTTGAGCACTCTCTCCTCCGTAGGACTCTCCTTTTTCTCCACCAGGTGGCCTCTGTTTCTTTGCTAACCCTTCTCTTCTCTACCCAACTCTGTGAATCTCTGTGTGTTCCAGACGGTGGAGAACACTTAGGGAACTGGTTACTGGCTGGATCTGTCTCTCTCCTTTTCATTTCCCTCTTTTATCCTCCTGGTCGCCTCGTCTACTTCCTCCCTCTCCTCTTCCCTGTATAACTCCATGAACACCTCTGAGCAGTCCAGACAGTGGAGCACACATAAAGAAGTGATTACTGGCTAGCTTGCTCTCTCCTCTTTTGATCTCACCTCATCTCATTCCAGTCACCTCTAACTACTCCCTCCCTCTTCTCTTCTCCATGTAACTCAGTGAACCTCTCTGGGTGTCCCCCAATGTGGAGAAACTTTTCATCTTTAACCTAGATGTTTTATCATTGCTGCTGTATAGATGGAGAAGTCTTGAGGCTACTGTAAAAATAAAACTGAAAACCAGAAGCAGGAGGCTTAAGTCCAAATCCTGAGAACATCAGAGAACTCCTGAATCCAGGAAACATTAATCAATAGGAGTTCATCAAATGCCTTCATACCTACACTGAAACCAAGCACTGCCCAAGGGTCAACAAGCTCCAGAGCAAGACATACCACACAAATTCTCCAGCAACACAGGAACACAGCCCTGAGCTTCAATATACAGGCACCTCAAAGTTACTCCAAAACCACTGACGTCTCATAACTCATTACTGGACACTTCACTGCACTCCACAGAGGAGAAATCCAGCTCCACCCACCAGAACTCTGACACAAGCTTCCCTAACCAAGAAACCTTGACAAGCCACTGATATAACCCCACTCACAGTGAGGAAACTCCATAATTAAGAGAACTCCACAAATTCTCAGAATATAGAGAGGCCAACCCAAATGAAGCAATATAACCAAAATGAAGAAACAGAGGAATACCCAGCAGGTAAAAGAACAGGATAAATGTCCACCAAACCAAACAAAAGAGGAAGAGATAGGGAATCTACCTGGGAAAGAATTCCAAATAATGATAGTGAAAATGATCCAAAATCTTGAAATCAAAATGGAATCACAGATAAATAGCCTGGAGACAAGGATTGAGAAGATGCAAGAAAGGTTTAACAAGGACCTAGAAGAAATAAAAAAAGAGTCAATATATAATGAATAATGCAATAAATGAGATAAAAAATACTCTGGAGGCAACAAATAGTAGAATAATGGAGGCAGAAGAAAGGATTAGTGAAATAGAAGATAGAAAGGTAGAAATAAATGAATCAGAGAAGAAAAAAGAAAAACGAATTAAAAGAAATGCAGACAATTTCAGAGACCTCCAGGACAACATGAAACGCTCCAACATTTGAATTATAGGAGTCCCAGAAGAAGAAGAGGACAAAAAGAAAGACCATGAGAAAATACTTGAGGAGATGATAGTTGAAAACTTCCCTAAAATGGGGAAGGAAGTAATCACCCAAGTCCAAGAAACCCAGAGAGTCCCAAACAGGATAAACCCAAGGCAAAACACCCCAAGACACATATTAATCAAATTAACAAACATCAAACACAAAGAACAAATATTAAAAGCAGCAAGGGAAAAAGAACAAGTAACACACAAGGGGATTCCCACAAGGATAACAGCTGATCTTTCAATAGAAACTCTTCAGGCCAGGAGGGAATGGCGAGACATACTTAAAGTGATGAAAGAAAATAACCTACAGCCCAGATTACTGTACCCAGCAAGGATCTCATTCAAACATGAAGGAGAAATCAAAAGCTTTACAGACAACCAAAAGCTGAGAGAATTCAGCACCACCAAACCAGCTCTCCAACAAACGCTAAAGAATCTTTAGACAGAAAACAGAAAAAGGGCGTATAAACTCGAACCCAAAACAATAAAGCAAATGGCAATGTGTTATACTTATAAATACTTACCTTAAACGTAAATGGGTTGAACGCCCCAACCAAAAGACAAAGACTGGCTGAATGGACAGAAAAACAAGACCCCTATATATGCTGCTGACAAGAGACCCACCTCGAAACAACGGACACATACTGACTGAAAGTGAAGGGCTGGAAAAAGATATTCCATGCAAATAGAGACCAAAAGAAAGCAGGAGCAGCAATACTTACATCAGATGAAATAGACTTTAAAACAAAGGCTGTGAAAAGAGACAAAGAAGGACACTACATTATGATCAGACGATCAATTCAAGTAGAAGATATAACAATTATAAATATATATGCACCCAACATAGGAGCACCACAATATGTAAGACAAATGCTAACAAGCATGAAAGGGGAAACTAACAATAACCCAGTAATAGTGGGGGACTTTAATACCCCACTCACACCTATGGACAGATCAACTAGACAGAAAATTAACAAAGAAACACAAACTTTAAATGATACAATAGACCAGTTAGACCTAATTGATATCTATAGGACATTTCACCCCAAAACAATGAATTTCACCTTTTTCTCAAGTGCTCACGGAACCTTCTCCAGGATAGATCACATCCTGGGCCATAAATCTAACCTTGATAAAATCAAAAAAATTGAAATCATTCCAAGCATCTTTTCTGACCATAATGCATTAAGATTAGATCTCAATTACAGGAAAAAAAAACTATTAAAAATTCCAACATATGGAGCCTGAACAACACGCTTCTGAATAACCAACAAATCACAGAAGAAATCAAAAAAGAAACCAAAATATGCATAGAAACTAATGAAAACGAAAACACAACAACCCAAAACCTGGGGGACAGTATAAAAGCAGTGCTTGAGGAAAGTTCATAGCAATACAGGCATAACTCAAGAAACAAGAAAAAAGTCAAATAAATAACCTAACTCTACACCTAAAGCAACTAGAAAAGGAAGAAATGGAGAACCCCAGAGTTAGTAGAAGGAAAGAAATCTTAAAAATTTGGGCAGAAATAAATGCAAAAGAAACAAAAGAGACCATAGCAAAAATCCACAAAGGCAAAAGCTGGTTCTTTGAAATGATAAATAAAATTGACAAAGCATTAGCCAGACTCATCAAGAAACAAAGAGAGAAAAATCAAATCAATAAAATTAGAAAAGAAAATAGAGAGTTCACAACAGACAACACAGAAATGCAAAAGATCATAAGAGACTACTATCAGCAATTATATGCCAATAAAATGGACAACGTGGAAGAAATGGACAAATTCTTAGAAAAGTACAGCTTTCCAAAACTAAACCAGGAAGAAATAGAAAATCTTAACAGACCCATCACAAGCACGGAAATTGAAACTGTAATCAGAAATCTTCCAGAAAACAAAAGCCCAGGTCCAGAACGCTTCACAGCTGAATTCTACCAAAAATTTAGAGAAGAGCTAACACTTATCCTACTCAAACTCTTTCAGAAAATTGCAGAGGAAGGTAAACTTCCAAACTCATTCTATGAGGCCATCACCACCCTAATACCAAAACCTGACAAAGATACTACAAAAAGAAAACTACAGGCCAATATCACTGATGAACATAGATACAAAAAACCTCAACAAAATTCTAGCAATCAGAATCCAACAACACATTAAAAAGATTATACACCATGACCAAGTGGGCTTTATCCCAGGGATGCAAGGATTCTTCAATATCTGCAAATCAATCAATGTAATTCACCACATTAACAAATTGAAAAATAAAAGTCATATGATTGTCTCAGTAGATGCAGAGAGAGCCTTTGACAAAATTCAACATCTTTTTATGATAAAAACTCTCCAGAAAGCAGGAATAGAAGGAACATACCTCAACATTATAAAAGCTATATATGACAAATCCACAGCAAACATTATCCTCAATGGTGAAAAATTGAAAACATTTCCCCTAAACTCAGGAACAAGACAAGGGTGCCCACTTTCACCACTACTATTGCACATAGTTCTGGAAGTTTTCTGCACAGCAATCAGGGCAGAAAAAGAAATAAAAGGAATCCAAAGAAGAAGAAGTAAAATGCTCACTGTTTGCAGGTGACATGATCCTCTACATAGAAAACCGTAAAGACTCCATCAGAAAATTACTAGAGCTAATTAATGAATATAGTAAAGTTTCAGGATATAAAATCAACACACAGAAATCCTTTGCATTCCTATACACTAATAATGAGAAAGTGGAAAAAGAAATTAAGGAAACAATTCCATTCACCATTGCAATGAAAAGAATGAAATACTTAGGAATATATATACCTAAAGGAACTAAATATGTATATATAGAAAACTATAAAACACTGATGAAAGAAATCGAAGAGGACACTAATAGCTGGAGAAATATACCATGTTCATGGATCGGAAGAATCAGTATAGCGAAAATGAGTATACTATCCAAAGCAATCTACAGATTCAATGCAATCCCTATCAAGCTACCAGCGGTATTTTTCACAGAGCCAGAACAAATAATTTCACAATTTGTATGGAAATGCAAAAAAAAAAAAAAAAAACCTCAAATAGCCAAAGCAATCTTGAGAAAGAAGAATGGAACTGGAGGAATCAACCTACCTGACTTCAGGCTCTACTACAAAGCCACAGTCATCAAGACAGTATGCTACTGGCACAAAGACAGAAATATAGATCAACGGAACAAAATAGAAAGCCCAGAGATATATCCACATACCTATGGACACCTTATCTTTGACAAAGGAGGCAGGAATATACAATGGAGTAAAGACAATCTCTTTAACAAGTGGTGCTAGGAAAACTTGTCAACCACTTGTAAAAGACTGAATCTAGATCACTTTCTAACACCATATACAAAAATAAACTCAAAATGGATTAAAGATCTAAATGTAAGACCAGAAACTATAAAACTCCTAGAGGAGAACATAGGCAAAACACTCTCTGACATAAATCACAGCAGGATCCTCTATGATCCACCTCCTAGAATACTCAAAGTAAAAGCAAAAATACACAAATGGGATCTAATTAAAATTAAAAGCTTGTGCACAATAAAGGAAACTATAAACAAGGTGAAAAGACAGCCTTCAGAATGCAAGAAAATAATAGCAAATGAAGCAACTGACAAACAACTAATCTCAAAAATGTACAAGCAACTCCTGCAGCTAAATTCCAGAAATTAAACGACGCAATCAAAAAATTGGCAAAGAACTAAACATATATTTCTCCAAAGAAGACATATGGATGGCTAACAAACACATGAAAAGATGCTCAACATCACTCATTATCAGAGAAATGCAAATCAAGACCACAATGAGGTACCATTTCACACCAGTCAGAATGGCTCTGATCCAAAAGTCTACAGGCAATAAATGCTGGAGAGGGTGTGGAGAAAAGGGAACCCTCTCACACTGTTGATAGGAATGCAAACTAGTACAGCCATTATGGAAAAGAGTGTGGAGATTCCTTAAAAAATTTGCAAATAGAGCTGCCTCATGACCCAGCAATCCCACTTCTGGTCATACACACCGTGGAAACCAGAATTGAGAGAGACGTGTACCCCAATGTTCATTGCAGCACTGTTTATAATAGCCAGGACTTGGAAACAACCTAGATGTCCATCAGCAGATAAATGGATAAGAAAGCTGTGGTACATATACACAATGGAGTATTACTCAGCCATTAAAAAGAATACATTTGAATCAGTTCTAATGAGGTGGATGAAACTGGAGCCGGTTATACAGAGTGAAGTAAGCCAGAAAGAAAAACACCGATACAGTATACTAACACATATATATGGAATTTAGAAAGATGGTAATGATAACCCTGTATGAGAGACAGCAAAAGAGACACAGATGTATAGAACGGACTTTTGGACTCTGAGGGAGAGGGAGATGGTGGGATGATTTGGGAGAATGGCATTGAAACATGTATACTATCATGTAAGATACAAATCGCCAGTCTATGTTCGATACAGGATACAGGATGCTTGGGGCTAGTGCATCGGGATGATCTAGAGAGTTGATATGTGGAGAGAGGTGGGAGGGGGATTCAGGATTGGGGACTCATGTACACCCGTGGCTGATTCATGTCAATGTATGGCAAAACAAATACAGTATTGTAAAGTAAAATAAAGTTAAAATTTTAAAAAAAATTTAAAAATAAAAAGATCATGCATCATCATGACCCAGTGGGCTTTATCCCAGGGATGCAAGGATTCTTCAATATCTGCAAATCAATCTATGTAATACACCACATTAGCAAATTGAAAGATAAAAACCACATGATTATCTCAATAGATGCAGAGAAATCCTTTGATGAAATTCAACATCCATTTATAATAAAAACCCACCAGATAGCATACCTCAACATTTAGCATTTAGACCCCATTTAGCATTCATTATTTATTTATTTATTTTTAAATATAAATTTATATACCCTTTAGCATTTAAAATGTTTGGGTTTTCAAGATAGAGTGTTCAAATATGCCCAGTGAGTACAATATAGAGACCACATATAAAGATCTATAATTTATTTTATATTACCTTTTTGTTTATTTTTCTTAGACAAACATGAGCAGCGAACCATATACTAAGTAATTTCATAAGTATTGAGGCTTGTTTTTGTCAAGTTAGACACAGCATACACATACTGACAGCCTTCACTTGAGTACAGTTTTTTGAGCTGGTATCTCTGTGTGTGGTACTTTCACTGATATGTGAACTTTTTAAGGTAACATTTTCTTTTTTGTTTTCACTCGTCACAGTGCAAATCCTTTCGTATAAAGAGTTTCTGATGACTGTAAGCGTGATACAATTGTGCTTTGAGAGAACCTCTTTACATTTGAATCTAATACTTAGGACAAGCAGTTTTCATGCTGGTTTGCACTGTATAGGTATTGCAAGCACTGAATTCCAGGACACTGAGCAATTGACATACAGTAGAAAAGCAGGGTACTTTAAAAATAAGGAATCTAGGGGAAAGAACTCTCTCTTTCACTAAACTATTATGTTTTCTATAACAATATATATCAGTCTCTCCCCAGGAACTGCACTGTCATTTCTCCTGGCTGGAATTGGCAGCGCCCTTTTATTTACTTCTCTTGCTTCTCATTTTAATATCTTATACTAGACTATCACTTCTGATTTTACTACTTTTTACTGCCTATGGGCTTTTTTCAAGTCATTTAAAAGCCATTATGTTTTGATAATGGACTGTCTGAAGATAGAACTAAATTATAATTTTTTAAACTTCATTTTAATCAATGCCAGAGGCTACCAGAGATATAGGGTTTCTCATGAAAAGTTCTACTCTAGTTGAACTCTATACATTGTTCCTTATTGGAAAATTTGCAGTGTGCATATACATGCATATGTGTGAATAAAAATGTAAATATATTTGCAAAAGTAATTTTCATCATTAGAACTAATTAGCATTAAAATAGTATCTTGGAATTTGTTTGACCTTATTTATTGGATTGACATACAAAAAGGAAGCAATTTTTAGTAGTAAGAACTCAGCCTTGGATTTGGCCAATCAAGCTTTGAATTCTTGTTCTGCCTTTTTTTTTTTCCGGGCTATGTAATCTTGTGACATTATTTAACTTCTCTGAAGTTATTTATATGGAAAGTAATGATGACAAGCCCTATGACTAAGGTCTGAGTAAGATCACATCGTAAATCACTAGCCTTCAAAACCATTAGCAGACCCCTTAAGAGAAAAATTAGAAACTACTTATCTAAATATTGGCCCTCTTGTCTTTTTCCTGTCTAGAATGCATAACAACTGAAAGAAAATGCCTTGTTTGTTCAGCAACTTAATCTGTGTATGAGTAACATAGAGACAAAAGAAAACCCAAGTGCAGTGAGAATTCCTAAGCTGGCTATAGATCTTTTAGTAAAATTATGAATAAGTATGGATTTTATAATGCATTTAACAAATATGTTCATTTCTGTATATAATACTGTTGTTGTTGTTAGGTCACTCAGTCGTGTCTGACTCTTTGCGACCCCATGAACTGCAGCATGCCAGGCTTCTCTGTCCTTCAGCATCTCCCAAACATATATATTCATTCTGGACTGTATATGAACATGTACATACACATTGTTTGATGAATTTAGCACAGATTCAAAATAAATATGAAGGAGGAACTTAGTATTTCTGAAATATATCTAAAGTAAAGTCTTTATTTCCCCCAAGTCTGTGCCCCCTTCTCTGTCCCACTTAGGAATGGTGACATCACCTATCAAGTGGTTGCTCACACTCTTGCCTGGATTAGTGTTCATTTCTAGTCTTCTCACCCGGCTGTATTTAGACTCCTGCTAAGCCCTTTGTTCTCTACCTCCAGAATATACCTTGAATTTTTCCTTCATTTGCTCTGCATCCACTGTCTTTAGAATATAAGCCACTGTCCTCTCCCATTTGAACTGTTATATCAGTCTCCTAGAGGAGGTATTGGCTGCAATAACAGAAACACTCAAAGTAATCAGTGCTTTTTAAAAGTCAGTTGTTTCCTCTCTAAGATAAAACAAACAAACCAACAAACATAAGGTAGTAACCCAGAGCTGTCCCGAGATTCTAAGAAGCTACCAGAGAGCCAGAGCTCCAGCCAGAGAAGCAGCAGTTTTAATAGAGGGCAAAAGTACAGAACCCTTTTCTTTAGGGACTACCCAAAAGTACACATGATGCTTAATTTTGTGTCACATTGGCCAGAAGTTAATCACATGGGTCACTAGTTTCAAGGGGACCTGGAAAATGTTTTAAGGTCAATGTGACCAGCTAATAGCTGGGGTGGTTTCTATCTGTTTTCTTCTTGTCTCTCCCCAAAACATGAGGCTGTAAGATGCTCCCACTATGTCCCCATGTAATTATATTTGTTGTTGTTGTTCAATTGCCCAGTCATGTCTGACTCTTTGCAACTCCAAAGACTGCAGCATGCCAGGACTCCCTGTCCCTGACCATCTCCCAAAGTTTGCCCAAGTTCATGTCCATTGCATCAGTGATGTCATCCAGCCATCTCATCCTCTGACACTCTCTTCTGCTTCTGCCCTTAATCTTTCCCAGCATCAGGGTCTTTTCCAATGAGTCGGCTGTTTGGATCAGACGACCAAAATACTGGAGCTTTTTTCAGTATCAGTCCTTTCAATGAGTACGCATGGCTGACTTCCTTTAGGATTGACTGGTTTTATCTCCTTGCTGTTCAAGGGACATTCAGGAGCCTTCTCCAGCACAATAGTTTGAAGGCAACAATTCTTTGGCGTTCTGCATTCTTTATGGTCCAGTAATAATATCTAGAGATGTACTAAACTATCTCTTGCACACTGTGTGTCAGCACAAAATGTGCTCTCTGCTCAGAGGCTTTTAATTCCATTCCTCCCCTAACAATGCCTTATCTTTCAGGTACTGCTTTAATATCACTTCCCTGATAATCCAATTAAAGTTTCCCCTTCCATCAACCCCTTGTTCCTCTCTCTCAGAGGATACAATTTTTTTTCTTGATGACACTAACCATTAATAACATTTATCTGTAATTTTTCTAGATTTCTCTCTAATTTATCCACTAGTCTAAAAGATCTATAAGGGTGGGAATTAACTTTTATTCTCAGTGTACAGTGCTGCAACACAGTAGAAGCCCAATAGCTATTAGTAAGAAAAATTGAAAAGGAAAGAAGGAAGGCATTAATGAAAGAAAATATACAATATAAATCCTTTGGAAAACCCAGGGATGCTAATCTTTAAGGAATGCTTGCCTGGTTTGGCTTTCATCTTCCTATTAGTCATTATTCCATTTTATGGACTCAAAGTTATGGTTCAGAAAAAGAAAATACAGCCAGTTCAATATTAATTGATTAATTTTATCTTCACTGTGAAAACAATCAGAATGGATCTTAAAATAGTGTCTTGAAATATTTTGAAATCCATATCCACTGGATTCAACTCTTCAAGTAAAAATGAAACAGGTAAATCCAAATTTAAAAAATGTTTATTTACTGCCTCCCAAGAAAATACGCTGCATACATTTTAGAATCATGTTTATGGGTCAAGACTAACAGACTTTTCTGAAAGTCCAGGCACAGAAATACAGGGATTACATTTATGAATGCCTTATATAGTGCCCTGTCTGTTGTTGTAATTGTTTGTAAGGAATCAAAATATATTACAAGGACTTCTGCCTGTACAGTAATGAAAATAAAACTGTTTTGCTGAATATAAACTCGTGTATTTTCCCTGGAAATCAATCCAATTGGATGAATACCTGCATATCTTATGAAAGTTTGTCAATCCTAAACATCTCTTAAACTAGCTTTGTGTTCCAATGTCAATAGTCAGGTTTTGCCTTCCGCCAAATGACACTTTTACCTTCCATAATGAATATTAAATAAATAAATAAATATATATATATAATTACCTTCAGTGATGAATAAAATAAATATATAAATAAATAAATATATTTTATTATATAATAAATATTATTTTATTATATATATAAATAAATATATTATATTATATATATTAAATATATTATATTATATTATATATATTTATATATATTTATATATTTTATATATATTATATATAATATATAAATATATATATTTATTTATATAAAAATTTATTTATAATAAATATATATATATATAATTACCTTCACTGATGAATAATTCAGTGATGAATTATTATATATATATAATTACCTTCAGTGATGAATAAAAATATTGAAATCAATAACATGAATAACATTATTCTCAGTGCCCTTAGCTGTTTCTGTCTGTACTTTGATTAGATTTATTTAAAGATTTTTTCTGGACTCTGTGGGAGAGGGAGAGAGTGGGATGATTTGGGAGAATGGCATTGAAACATGTATAATATCATATATGAAATGAGTCGCCAGCCCAGGTTCAATGAATGACACTGGATGCTTGGGGTTGGTGCACTGGGACGACCCAGAGGGATGGTATGGGGAGGGAGGAGGGAGGGGGGTTCAGGATGGGGAACATGTGTATACCTGTGGTGGATACATGTTAATGTATGGCAAAACCAATACAATATTGTAATTAACCTCCAATTAAAATAAATAAATTTATATTTTAAAAAAAGAGATTTTTTTCTGTCATATGATATTGGTGTACCATTTAGATTTTTCTCATTTTTTAAAAAATCATTATTGATCTGGTTTTGCTTGTTCTTTTGGTTTGCCTTGCAGGAAACTTAAATTTATCTTTATTTTACTTTATACAAGCAATATTTAAGAATTCAGTACATTTTTTAATTTTTTAAACCTATACCAGATAGGTTATAAATATTGGTGAAACAGTACACTGCCAAACCTTTTAGCTGAGCTATATTTTATTTTTAATGGAAGGATTATTAGTATTCATGGGAGAATAATATACATTTTGAGTTTGGTCACGTTTCCATTTGGCTGCTTCGTAGAAATAATTTTCCTTTTTATAGAGGATTTATCAGAAAATTTTAAGAAAGGAAAAACTTTTGAAAGCCATTACCCTGCCTGGGCAAGTGCATACATTTTTGATGTAATGGTGGAATGCCATGCCTGCTGCTCAGTCTCATCTGACTCATTTGCAACCCCATGGACAGTAGCCTGCTCAGCTCCTCTGTCCATGGTATTTCCCAGGCTAGAATACTGGAGTAGGTTGTCATTTCCAACTCCAGGGGATCTTCCTGACCCAGGGATCAAACCCACACCTATTGTGTCTCCTGCACTGACAGGCAGACTCTTTACTACTGTGCCACCTGGGAAAGCCCAATTACATTTTTTAACCAAATTTACAGATACATGGTGGTGGTTGGTGGTGGTTTAGTAGCTAAGTCATGTCAGACTCTTGCGACCCCATGGACTGCAGCCCACCAGGCTCCTCTGTCTATGGTATTTCCCAGGGGAGAGCACTGGAGTAGGTTGTCTTTTCCTTTCTCATGGGGTCTTCACAACCCAGGCATCTCCCGTGATGCAGGCAGACTCTATACACAGAGCCACCAGGACATCATAATGGTCATTTCATACATAAAATTATTTTCACTTAAGACAATCCTTTACTGACTAATTCTTTTAAAGTGGCTGTGTAGTAAATTTATGCAACTGTTATTTTAAATAGAATCATTGAGCCAACTTAATTATTGTATCATTTTTCATTTGGAAAGAAATAAGTGGGTAATTCACACCTATGTGTTTGGTACTTTTACTAAGATTTGTAAAGTTATTTAATAGGTTTGGTGATATGTGGCCAAATTAATTAATCCAATACATGCTATAATAAGGGTTATATGAAGTAAGTGTGGCTCTGGCTCTCCATGGCTAGCTAGTAAACTGAGGTTTGAATAAGATACTTTGAGGGTTTTTTTGGTCATATCTAGATCTTTTTCGGAGAAGGAAATGGCAACCCACTCCAGTGTTCTTGCCTGGAGAATCCCAGGGATGGCGGAGCCTGGTGGGCTGCCATCTATGGGGTCGCACAGAGTCGGACATGACTGAAGCGACTTAGCAGCAGCAGCAGCAGCAGCAGCACCAGCAGATATTTCTAAGTTTTTTTTTTTTAAGTAATTTCAGATTTGTGGAAAAGTTGCTAAAAGAATAGAAAAAATTTCAACATACCCTTCATCCAATTTCTCCAAATGTTATTATTTTATATATTTGCTCTATCAATTTCTCTTCTCTGTGTGTGTGTGTATCTTTGTCTCTCCATCTACTTTTCTCTGTATACACATGTAAGTACATATGTTTTTCTTAATTATTTGAGAGAAAGTTACACACATAGGGCTCTTTTACCTTTTAAATAGTTTATTGATACATACGTACGGGCTCACTGCTGCTGCTAAGTCACTTCAGTCATGTCTGACTCTGTGTGACCCCATAGACTGCAGCCCACCAGGCTCCTCTGTCCCTGGGATTCTCCAGGCAAGAATACTGGAGTGGGTTACCAATTCCTTTTCCAATGTATTGGCTCAATTGTGTCCAATTCTTTGTGACCCCATGGATGGTAGCCTGCTAGGCTCCTTTGTCCATGGAATTTTCCAGCAAGAATACTGGAGTGGTTTGCAATTTTCTACTTCAGAGGATCTTCCCTACCCAGGCATCAAATCTGTGTCTTCTACATTGGCAGGCAGAGTCTTTACCAATGAGCCACGTGGGAAGCCCCCAAATACTTTATTATGTATGTTCAAAATCACAGACATTCACCTGTATAAACATAATACCATTGAAAAATCCAAAAACTAATATAATAGACCTTAATCACATTTTCCCAGTGATCTCATCTCTGTCCTTTATGGTAAAAAATAAATGCAAAATAAAAACAAACTTGTCCAGAATCTAATCTAGAATTACACTTTGTGTTTAGTTGTGTACTGAGATACTTTTTGTGATACTTGTTAGCTCCTTGGTAGTTGAATGGTTATGGTAGCACTCAACATCTTACACAATGTCTATGTCTTTTAATTTTTTTGTTGTTATTGTTGAGTTTCTTGTGTTGGAGTGAGGAAATCTTGGCTCTGGAACTGTGTTTTCTATTTCATTATCATTCTCTTCAAACGACTTGCACTTGCTTTGTAAGAACTATTCTATATAGTAGGATGTCATAATGATTGTTTCCTGTAAGGTAATATAATTTGAGAGACCAGAATGATTTTAAAAACTATACCAAACAAGTATCTATAGTATTTTTAAAGTTTTTAATGGCTCCCCATCCCCACCCATCCCCACTTGGTATTTTACTAAAATTAGCATCAAATGGGAGGGAAAGTGGCCAAAAAACAAAACAGAATAAAACAAAACAAAAAACTTGAATGGAATGATATTCTCTTAAAACACTATTTCAATATTAACTAATTCTTTCTATGAATTTTAAAAATAATCCCTCCAACTAAATCTTAATCCACTCTTTATTTCCTTGCTTTAATTATGATATAAAACAAATTGCTAATATGTTTATGTCTGTGGCAGAAGTTTTAGTATACTTGAAGCCTGTCTTTATTAAATCATCTCTTAGCCTTCATCAGCTTATACTAAATACAACAGGCATCAGATCTATATTTGCTATGTATGAAAAGTATTTCACTGATGTGATTTTTGTTATGTTAATATACTGATCTTCAAGCTAGGCTTCAACAGTACATGAACCAAGAACTTCTAGATGTAAAAGCTGGATTTAGAAAAGGCAGAGAAACAAGAGATGAAATTGCCAGCATCATTAGATCACAGAAAAAGTAAGAAAATGCCAGAAAAACATTTACTTCTGCTTCATCTACTATGCTAAAGCCTTTGGCTGTGTGGATCACAGCAAACTGGAAAATTCTTAACAAGTTGGGAATGCCAGACCATCTCCTGAGATATTTGTATGCAGGTCAAAAAGTAACAGTTAGAACCAAACACGGTACAAAGGACTGGTTCAAGATCAGGAAAGCAGGATGTCAAGACTTTATATTGTTACCTTGCTAATTTAACTTATATGCAGAGTACATCATGCAAAATGCTTGGATGGATGAAGCACAAGCTGGAATCAAGATTGCCGGGAGAAATATCAACAACCTTAGATATGCAGATGATACCATTCTAATGGCAGAAAGTGAAGAGTAACTAAAGAGCCTCTTGGCGAGTGTGAAAGAGGAAAGTAAAAAAAGTTAGCTTAAAACTCAGTATTCAAAATACTAAGATCATGGCATTTAGTCCCATCACTTCATGGCAAATAGATGGGGAAAAAGTGGAAACAATGACAGATTTTTATTTGCTCAGGCTCCAAAATCAGTAGGGACAGTGATTGCAGCCACGAAATTAAAAGATGCTTGCTCCTTGGAAGAAAAGCTATGACAAACCTAGACAGTGTATTAAAAAGCAGAAATATCACTTTGCTGACAAAGGCCCATATACTCAAAGTTATGATTTTTTTCAGTAGTCATGTACGGATGTGAGAGTTGGACCATAAGGAAGTCTGAGCACCGAAGAATGGGTTCTTGCAAACTGTGGTGCTGGAGAAGATCCTTGAGAGTCCCTCGGACAACAATAAGATCAAACCAGCCAATCCTAAAGGAAATCAACCCTGAATATTCATCGGAAGGACTGATGCTAAAACTGGAAGCTCCCCTACTTTGCCCACCTGATGTGAAGATCCAATCAGTTGGAAAAGACCCTGATGCTGGGAAAGACTGAGGGCAGAAGAAGAGGGAAGTAGAGGATGAGACGGTTGTATGGCATCACCAATTCAATGGACATGAGTTTCAGCAAATTCTGGGAGATAGTGAATGACAGGGAAGCCTGGCGTGCTACAGTCCACTGGGTCACAAAGGGTTGGACATGACTTAGCAACTGAACAACAACACATTGACCTCCAGAAATAATCAATACATAAACTGCAATTCAACAACTTAAGGATTTAACTTTAAAAAGACGGTAATTTCACCTTAGAACCACAGCTTCCTTCCCCTGCCCGAAATGTAGTGACTGTTCCTTACATTCCAGGGAGACAAGCCCACATGTGTCAGTGCAGTGACTGACTACAGAGACACAACCTGAAGAACTTGATCAGTTTCCAAATAGAGATAATTTCAATATCAGAAATGGTTTATTTGAGTTGTTGGGCCACTTTAGAATTAAAAATAGCTTACATTTTTGAGGATTCAAAATAGCAGTATTCCAAACACATTGTTAAGTCTTCAACAAATGTCAGTTCATTTCTCTCTTTTCTTCTGCACTTTAACTACACCATTGTATCAGCTTAAATCCATTATGATACATTAATTTTAATGCGTTCTAATCAGAAAACACTTTTTTTTAATGCTGTATGTATGTATATGTGTGTGTGTATATATATACATGTATATATATACACACACACATATATATAGGCATATATATATATATGCCTATACACACATATATATAGCTCAGCTTTGAGTGGTGAATATTCATTTTGTGCCATGGCATATTAGCACATAGCATATTTTCAACTCTAAACACATTATATATGATAGATGATTTGCTGCACATGCTACTACTGCTTGGTTGTCAGCAGAGCTAAGTCCCCACTCCCTTCTCACAACCCTAAAATATATCATGGATGTTATAACTTCAATGAATAGAAATAATAAAGGAGCATCTTCAGTGTAATGGCCTCTGCACTATTCTTCAGTAGTAGGTGATGAGTCAGTCAATATCTTAGTCCTCCATTATACTCTGTCTTAGAGTTATTACATAAATGACTGGGCTGCTACAATTTCATTAAGCCAAAGTTATTGAGAGTGGATTCTACTAATCCTTGGGGTAAGTAGGCTAGTAAGGTTTCCCTAAAGTTGATGATAGCTCTGAAATTGTTGAAATTATAATGCAGTAAATGGAATGCTATTGAAAATAACCTTTTAGAATTAAAACACATGGTTAAAATAAGATAAATCTTAATCTAAGGTATATGAATTGATTCAATGATGGGTTTGGCTAAGTTAGTCACACTATTAGTAGAGGACATAGTCTTTTACCAGTAATCATAAATTCATGTATAGGCACAATTCAACAATCATCTATAGAAGGCTCTCAATTTATATACATTTGTATTTATAAAATGCTTGCATTATCAGGGTTGCTGTGAAAAATCCAATAAACAATTGTGGTACCTATAAAATATTTATATGTGAAGTAAATGGAGAACACAGAGTCATCTACTGAAAACACATGAATCTGATGCTGGATAAGGGTACGTGTGAGGCAATTGGACAATTTGCCTTTACTAAGACATATTTTGTTTGAAAATAAGCAATATCTGTGATTCAATTATGAAGCATATTGATTATTAAGGGGCAATATAGCTTCTATACTTTTATTTATTTTTTTTTTTTAATTTTAAAATCTTTAATTCTTACATGTGTTAGTCTATAATGCCCATCATGCATTAAACATACAAACTATCCTAAAGATTAGGTTAATATTAGTTTTCTTTTACTTCTTTAAAGCTACATAAATATACTTTTCTTTTTCCCATTAGAACGTATTTTAGGCATTTGTTGAATGTTGACCAAAGAAAATAAAATTATAAATTTTTTTTTATAATAAGGAAGACAAGTGAAAGCTATCTTACTGCTAAGTTACTTCAGTTGTGTCCGACTCTGCAACCCCATAGATAGCAGCCCAGCAGGCTCCCCCATCCCTGGGATTCTCCAGGCAAGAACATTGGAGTGGGTTGCCATTTCCTTCTCCAATTCATGAAAGTGAAAAGTGAAAGTGAAGTCGCTCAGACGTGTCCGACTCTTAGTGATCCCATGGATTGCAGCCTACAAGACTCCTCCACCCATGGGATTTTCCAGGCAAGAGTACTGGAGTGGGGTGACATTGCCTTCTCCGGAAAGCTATCTTACCAGGATATTAATGACCTGGATATCCAGATTCATTGTATAATAAAGTCACCCATTTGGATAGCTCTCCATTATATCTCTTTCAGTTCAGTTCAGTTCAGTCGCTCAGTAGTGTCCGACTCTTTGCAACCCCATGAATCGCCGCATGCCAGGCCTCCCTGTCCATTACCAACTCCCGGAGTTCACTCAGACTCACGTTCATCGAGTCAGTGATGCCAACCAGCCATCTCATCCACCGTCGTTCCCTTCTTCTCCTGCTGCCCCTAATCTCTCCCAGCATCATAGTCTTTTCCAATGAGTCAACTCTTTGCATGAGGTGGCCAAAGTACTGGAGTTTCAGGTTTAGCATTAT
Source organism: Budorcas taxicolor (assembly GCF_023091745.1). Classification (NCBI taxonomy): domain Eukaryota; kingdom Metazoa; phylum Chordata; class Mammalia; order Artiodactyla; family Bovidae; genus Budorcas; species Budorcas taxicolor. The sequence continues at coordinate 58,579,870 of NC_068920.1, forward strand.
TCCTTCCAAAGAAATCCCAGGGCTGATCTCCTTCAGAATGGACTGGTTGGATGTCCTTGCAGTCCAAGGGACTCTCAAGAGTCTTCTCCAACACCACATTTCAAAAGCATCAATTCTTCGGCACTCAGCCTTCTTCACAGTCCAACTCTCACATCCATACATGACCACAAGAAAAATGATAGACTTCACTAGACAGAACTTAGTCAGCAAAGTAATATCTCTGCTTTTGAATATGCCATCTAGGTTGGTCATAACTTTTCCTCCAAGGAGTAAGTGTTGTTTAATTTCATGGCTGCAATCACCATCTGCAGTGATTTTGGAGCCCAAAGAAATAAAGTCTGACACTGTTTCCACTGTTTCCCCATCTATTTCCCATGAAGTGATGAGACTGGATGCCATGATCTTTGTTTTCTGAATGTTGAGCTTTATGCCAACTTTTTCACTCTCCTCTTTCACTTTCATCAAGAGGCTTTTTAGTTTCTCTTCACTTTCTGCCATAGGGGTGGTGTCATCTGCATATCTGAGGTTATTGATATTTCTCCCGGAAATCTTGATTCCAGCTTGTGTTTCTTCCAGTTCAGCATTTCTCATGGTGTACTCTGTATATAAGTTAAATAAGCGGGGTGACAATATACAGCCTTGACGAACTCCTTTTCCTATTTGGAACCAGTCTGTTGTTCCATGTCCAGTTCTAACTGTTGCTTCCTGACCTGCATACAGATTTCTCAAGAGGCAGGTCAGGTGGTCTGCTATTCCCATCTCTTTCAGAATTTTCCGCAGTTTATTGTGATCCACACAGTCAAAGGCTTTGGCATAGTCAATAAAGCAGAAATAGATGTTTTCCTGGAACTCTGAGTTAGTTATTTATATATATATAAATCCAGCTAATCTTAAGTAATTTGTCTCTTAAGTAGTCTGTCTCCATTCATCCCCTACTCTTATCTATCCCATGTCTCCTAGAAGACTGCAGCCACAGGCCCTTAGTCTGTCCCGAGAAGAGGCCAAGCTTTATCAGATCACATGACTTTTGCAAGGGCAAATCCAGCTGCCTGGAATATTCATCTCTGTTCATTTTATATAGAAAGCACCTTCCTTTCCACTAGATTTTGTTTTAAATGTCAACTACTTAGCAAGACTGCACATCTATCCTGGTGAAAAATTAAAAAAAAAAACACAAGGCTTTCCTTTATTCCCTTATTCTCTTCCTTGACTCCTTGCTTAGTTCCCTTTTGGCCTTGATACATGCAGTAATTACCTGTTCTCTTGTATACTTGGTTTTTATCTTTCCCCATTCAAAGATTATCTAAATGATGGCAGGGTTCATTCACCAGTATTTTTCCAATTTCTCTCCAGGCTCCTTTCAATATTCAGTAAGTACTATTGAATGAAACATGAATAAATAAATTAAATATTTAGTTACATAAAGGTAGGCTAAAGCAGTGCAAATGGTACCTAGTAGACTTGAATTTGCAGGCTTTCCAGGTGTCACTAGTGGTAAAGAACCTGCCTGTCAATGCAGGAAACATAAGAAACACGGGTTTCATCCCGGGTCAGGAAGATACCCTGAGGAGGGCATGGCAACCCACTCCAGTACTGATGCCTGGAGAATCCTATGGACAGAAGAGCATGTTGGGCTACAGTCCATAGGGTCACAAAGAGTTGGATATGACTGAAACAGTGCACACACACATCACAAGATACTCTTATACTCTATACTCTTATACTCTAGGGTAATAATAATACAGGAAACAGATCATTTTCAAGTGCTATACAGGAAAGTTCTTGATTAAAAAAAGAAAAATTCCTGAAGAAATGTGATTTTCTTCCCTACAGGCTAAAACCAAAATTATCAATGAGTCAGGGTTCTCCCAGCTTATTTCATGAACTTTTAGCATTCCTACAACATGTATTGGTGATATAGTCCTTTCCATTGGTTATGTGGTAGCATACATTTAGCTTCTGGTGGAGGGATGAAGGTGACTGGTGTCAAATGAGTGCATATTTGTCACTTCTGGGCCACTGACCTTCTCTGTCTGTTTCCACAACTGTAAAACAAAGAAAGTAATACTTGTGCCAGGTTAAAATAAATGTTATTTAAATATATATATAATATATATATAGTATATATATTACCTATTTAATATATATATAAATTATTCCTGTATTTATTTAATTATATCATATATTTATAAATATATTATATATGATATATAATTATAACAAATATTTATAACATATAAAAGATAATTTCCAACGTTATCTTGAAAAAGAAATAAGAAAATTCAGAATAGAGTAAGATAACTTGGAGAACAGTCTTTTGGACTCTGTGGGAGAGGGAGAGGGTGGGATGATTTGGGAGAATGGCATTGAAACATGTATAATATCAGATAAGAAACGAATCGCCAGTCCAGATTCGATGCACGATACTGGATGCTTGGGGCTGGTGCACTGAGACGACCCAGAGAGATGATACAGGGAGAGAGGAGGGAGGGGGGTTCAGGATGGGGAACACGTGTATACCTGTGGCAGATTCATGTTGATGTATGGAAAACCAATACAATATTCTAAAGTAATTAACCTCCAATTAAAGTAAATAAATTTATATTCAAAAAAGTTTCAGCATGCTCTATTTATAGGGAAGTTAGCCCTCCTTCTTCCACGAACAAAAATGGTGGGGGAGAGACGAATTAGAAAATAACTTTATGAAAAGAGATGGTGGAAAAGTTTATTTTAAAATATCCAAAGTACTTAAACTGCACTTTGAAGTGCATTTGTAAGAGAAGCATGGGCAGTGTTGGTGATACCCGGGGGGTTTAACTCTGCTTTATCAGAAGAGGAACAGCAATTGCACTTGGAGAAAGAGACTGCACATCCTAAATGACGGAGATATGGGGAGGGCGGAGCAACTGTCGTTGCCTGATTCCTAGTCTGTTCCTTCTTCCATATGTTTTTCTAATTCCTTCACAAACTGATTACGTGGCTTTAGTTGTAAAATTCAGCCCCCTCCCAGAAGGCCCCTATAGATAGGGACTGGGGAAGGAGGAACGGACGGAAGAAAACCAGTCGGTCCCGCTGTAACTGTCCAGTGGAGGCGCGTTGCTGTGCGGCGATACCGCCGCGGAGCCGCTTTATTTGTTCATCAATGAGCATCTACTGCATCCCCTAGATACAGGTCAAGCCCACTGGAAATCGCAGCCACCCATCACAAGCAGTCTTCACTGTATTTCCAGAGCGGGAGCGCCGCCGATCTCTACGCACTGAGTGCGTGTGCCGGTAAGAAAGGGAACAGCTGAGCCTCCGGACGCGGGTGGAGTCAGCTCTGCGCTCCTGAGGCGCTCTCGGCGCTCTCCAGTCCTCGCTGCGCGCCTCCTCGCCCCATCTCCCCGCCGTCTCGGGCTCCGGCTTCTCGGTTTAAGGTGCCTTTCCCGCTCTTCTAGACTCGCGCCACCGGAGAAGACAGACGGCTCCTTCCACCTGGGCGCCACAGCTGAGCTCGCCTAACGGCTTGAGGGTGCCGGCTGCGAGGAGAAAGCGCGCGCACCTTCCTTGCTCTCCTCCCGGCGGCTACGCCTCCCGCCAGTTCGGCGCATCGATGTGCGATGCGGCCCAATGGCGACTCTCAGTCACTGCGGGCCCCGCCCCCCAAGGCACACCCACCAATGAGCGCTTGGCAGGGGCAGAACGCGTCCTGTGCCCGCCTCCCCGTCCAGGCCGCCGGAGCAAGCTGACCTGGGCGGGACCGAGGTACGGCCGCTCGACCGGCCCGGAGGCTCGGTACCACTTCAGCCCGCGGCCGGGCGGGCGGCGACGGCCCAGAGAGGGCGCCAGACGCCGGCCGTAGCTGAGGCGGGCGGGCGGCGGGAGAGCAGGACGGCGGGGACGTGCGTCCAGAGCACGGAGCCCTGAGCCTGGCGGGGCCCGTACGAAGTCCGCGCTATGGAAGAGGAGAAGTACTTGCCTGAGCTGATGGCAGAGAGAGACAGCCTGGACCCGTCCTTCGTGCACGCCTCGCGCCTGCTGGCCGAAGGTAGGACTTGCCCCCGGGTGGGCGCAGACCGCCGGCCCCTGTCGCCGCGGCGGGGCTCGGGGAGCGGAGTACGGGAGGACGCCTGTCTCCTTCGCGGAAACTGCCCTGGACGATGCTCGCCCAGAGCCGCGGCGGAGCTGGTCCTTGGGAGGCGGGTGCTACTTCCTCACTCCATTCGCAGCTGAATCCGGGTAGCCCGGAGCGGCGGGCGCTGGCTGTGAAGACAGTGCCCTTTAGGATCACTGATGGAGCGACGTTAAGGAGCTGCGTGGTCCACCGGGATGTTTTAACTCCGCCAAGGGAAGGGAAGTCAGTCTGGAGTGACTGGTGATCAATGCGGTGTTTGATGAGCTTCTTCTTGTCTACAAATCAGTTCCCCCCCCTTCCCTTTTTCTTTCCCTTTTCCCCCTTTATTTTCTCTTATTTTCTCTCCCTTCTGATTGAGAAGTGATTTTGATTTCCTTAGTCTAATTACAGTCTTTCCTATGGAAAGACTTAGTATTAACCTAGATTAAATTATGCGTGTTCTGTTTGTGCATGTGGAAGTGGCTGAAATGCATATCAGTTTATTTGAAGTGTGATGATTGTGTGCTCTGGGAGATGCTGGTCCCTGGGAACCCTCCACAATTGATCAACTGTTGTACCAAGTGTGTGTGTGTGTGTGCTGGGAACCCTCCACAATTGATCAACTGTTGTACCAAGTGTGTGTGTGTGTGTGTGCTGGGAACCCTCCACAATTGATCAACTGTTGTACCAAGTGTGTGTGTGTGTGTGTGTGTGTGTGTGTGTGTGTGTGTGTGTGCTGGGAACCCTCCACAATTGATCAACTGTTGTACCAAGTGTGGGGTGTGTGTGTGTGTACCTTAATGTTAAAAGAGATTTTACACACACACAGGAACTTCTGTATGATAGAAATATTAACCTGATTACTTCCATTTATCTTGAAACAGTGCTAAAGGTACCCAAGATATCTGTAGCAATCTACATTTACCTTTATAAAAACTAAAGACTTTCGTTTTTTTTTGGGGGGGGTGAATGTCTCAATAATGAGTTGCTTCATCATCAAATTGACTACAATGCAGTTTTGTTCCTTAGCTTCTTAGGAACTTACCTACAGCAAAACTAAAAGTAATAACTTTCTTCCCCTTAGCCCTTCAGCATCAAAAGAAATGTTTTCTTTTGTGAGATTTAGTTTTACATGGGAGGAGAAATTCTAATCCTCCATGTATGAATTAAATAGGCATTATGCTTATTTAAATGTTTTATTGATGGATTATTATTTGCAACAATAAAGTATCAGATATTTTTCTATTTTGTGTATTAAGCAATTAAGTAATTAAAAACAACAATTGAAATATTGAACGCGTGAAACAAGTAAACTACTTTTCAGGGGACAAGTGGATTTTGTAGAGGATTTGGAATGGAAAATGCAGTCATGCTTACTACTTCTTGGTTACTGAATAAAAAAATGCAACCTAAAGTTGTAAATTAAAGTCAGTTAAAAAATTAACCTCTAATCTATTAAAAATAAATAAACTACATAAAATAATAGGAACATTGAAAATTAATGGATTAACAAATATTCAAAATGATTAAAAATGCCATTGTGTTCCTAAATCATCTATTTTAATGCATTTTCCAGAAATGTCTTCATTTAGCTGATAAAGTCTTTAAAATAGAAAAAGTTACAAATTAATCATTTTCTCAGACCTGCTAATTGGACTTCTTTTGGGGACAGTAGGCTAGATGATTAATTCATAAGTCATTCATTAATGAGAGTTAGTGTACTGAAAACTGCCAGATTAAAGCAATGCATGTGAGGAGCTCTAAACAGAGTATAGAAGTATTTCTCTGTGGTAAAACAGCCAGAAAAGTCTGTGCACCTGGTTCCTTAAAATTTCCTTAACATTTTATTTTTCTCAGAAATTTGGTTTCTTGATACTTAGGAACATGTTCCTATGTACTTTGTAATTTAATATTTTCCCAGTAGGGGGAAGCATGTTCTGCCTTTGTAATGAATTAGAAGTAAAAAGTGCCTAAATAGAAAAATGTCTAAGGAAGAAACAAAGATAGGTGTCCACATTTCAGAGGAATCATAAGGAGGAGGAGGAGGAGGGGAGTAATGATAATAATCTTGAGTATATAAAGAGACTCTTTGCAACTGGCTGAAAGATCCACAAGATCTAAATTCTGTAATTGTACCCAAGCCTCTTCATGTTCTCATTGAACAGTGTCCTTCTGAATAAACCTTAACATACATTTTACATTACAGATCTTTCGTTGTTTTTTCAAAGGCCGTCTACCTAGATTCTTAGGTCTTATTTCGAATCTCTATAGGAGAGTATTGTTGAGATAATTTTATTTTTCACCCCTGGAAATGTACTGATTGAAGGCAGTGGCTATAAATACACCTGACATAGATGTTCGTTAGGAAAGAAGGTGTTCCATGAAGTACATTTCAGCCAGCACTGTGCAGAATGTCTCAAGACTGAGTGTGTAATAAAAATGATCCAGATGATTCAGTTCTTTGAAATGGTTTTTTGGAAGGTAATATATACAAGGTCAGTGATGTAAGCCACTGAGCATTCATAATGATTTGTTTTGCTGTTTTGATTGGTGGTAGATGCAAATCAGTGCTCCATTGTGACTACAGACTTAGAATTGAAGGTCATGGGGTTAAAAGTGCTAGTTTGTTGGTTATTTTGTTATTTTTGTTGTGGTTTATTACTTCACTTGTTTTGGTTGGGTGCTTTCAATAGGAATGAGTCTGACAAAGCTGATAGAAGAGCCTGAACATTATATGTACTATGTTGTTACTTAGAAAAGATCTTAAATAATATGTTTTGAATAGCATAATATTGATTGAGTAATTCAAGTGATTTTCTTCTGGATTATAATATTGTCTATTATCTATTTGTATGGAAGGTGCTTTGGAGTATGATAAAACAGCAGATTCAGCACAATCCTTGAAGTTCCACTCAGTCTCTGAATTTGCTTGCCAGATGAAATTAGATGAGGTTATTTATATCTATGATACTTCAGGGAAGCACACTAAACTGTGAATCCAGATACTTGGATTTTAATTCCACTTTTGCCCAAAATGAATCTTGGTAAATTTCCCTTCCCTGGGCCAGTTTTCTTGTCTCTCAAATTGAGGAGCTGGACTAGATGATCTGTATGCTTCTTTGTAATTCTAATTAAGTCTGGGACTGCTCCTGATGCAAAGGAGTGCAATTGGTATATTTGGAATACCAAAATCAGTGGTTAAACATTTTGGAAACTTTTTTCATTTCTTAGTTTAATGATTAATAATATGTTTATTGCATTGTATTGCAGTTTGAGGCATACACATTATTTTGGGCACTGGGGAAAGATTTATGTTCTTACTGAACTATTTTCAATGCTTGGGAGTTAAAAATGTATACATGAAAATATTCTTTTTTTGCAGTAAAATGTGTCTATCTGCTGATAGACATAGATCTGTTCAAATGTATATGTTCAATTATGGTGATTCCATACCTTTAGAAGGATTAATAAATTCTTATCCAATTCAGAGTGTTTGAGTTCTCTGTCTCTTCACAAATATTGGACAATTCATCGTTTTGGTTTACTCATCATATGATAAAGTCAAATATTGCTAATATCCGAACAGTTCAAGTATTGCTAAAAAACTCTGAATGCTTTTTTCAAACTTTTGTGAAAATTTTGCCCTTCCATTTAGGATTGGCCTGTTTGCAGGTGTGGGTGAATGAGAAGAACAAGGATCAATAATTTATTACAAAAGCTGACTTGTAGTGGTTTAACTACATTTAGATTTTTAGTAAGGATTATTTTTAATTTTGAATGTGTTCCTTGAAATACTTAAATATGTTGTGTTCTTAAGATAAAGAAAGGTATTGGTATAATATCTAAAACCCACTTCTGATAAAAACTAGTATTCATGTGACTTTTCCTTTGATCAGTGACTTTTCCTTTGCTCTCTCAATAAATTTGGGATAATTTTATTTATGTTTCTTAAAACAAAAAATGGCAAAAAAAATTAACTTAAAGATTTTCTTTGATCTGAAAGGTATCTTTGATCTGCAGCTAAAACATATTTATTATATAGTGGAGAAATTATGCTTTAACAAAACACTTGGGATAGAGTGTTGACACCCCTGACAACTATGAAATAAAGGGTATTTCATTTATTTCCTTTCTGATCCTCAGTTTCTTCATTGGTAAAACAGCAAAACTAATATCCATCAGGCATGGTTCTTTTAAGGTTAAAAAAAATACTGTTTGTGACACATAAGCTATATTTTAAAATATAAATTTTATACAACCAAAGCAAAAACTGAAGCAGAAATTCTACAAATATTAGTGTCAGGGTCCAGCCCCAGTGGATCCAGGGTAATTCAAAGAGGGGATGGAGTCGGCGAGGAGAGATTTATTTATTTAGAAATTTAAAGAGAGATTGAGGAAGAATAATGTAGTGAAAAAATAGAGGAGAAAAGAGGCTGATATTCCTTGGTTTACACGGAAAGCTAATAAAGTCTCAAGACAAGAAACTTATACCGTCTACATTAGGCCACAGGTGCCCGCTTGAATAGTGGAGAGTGCCCCGCCTTCAGCTCCTTCTCACGTGGGTCTTAGAAGCCCGGGCAAATAAGTAGACATGGAGAGCCTCTGCATTCCAAGGGATCAGCCTGAAAAAGAGAGGGAGGGAGAGGGAGAAAGAGAGAGAGATAATCGACACGGGGGAGGCCAAGCTTGTGCAAAAACCCCATAACTTTATTTTCAAAAGGTGCTTATATACCCTAAAGTGAAAGTGAAGTCGCTCAGTCGTGTCTGACTCTTTGTGACCCCACAGACTGTAGTCTACCAGGCTCCTCCGTCCATGGGGTTCTCCAGGCAAGAGTGCTGGAGTGGGTTGCCATTTCCTTCTCCAGGAGATCTTCCCGACTCAGGGATTGAACCCAGGCCTCCCACATTGTAGGCAGACACTTTACCATCTGAGCCACCAGGGACGTGAAGTTTTACATAATGGAAGATACAGAGTCATGCAGGGGCAGCAGTCCTGACCCTTATGGATACCAGGCTTTCTTTCTCCATATCTTTCCGTATACAAAAGGTCTCAGGTGATTTACATTATCTTCTGGCCAAGAGGCCTGCTAACACTTTATGGCTCTCTTTCTTAATGAATGTTAATCTTATTTCCCCTGAAGTGTTTTTCTTTAATCTGCATCACCTTTAAAATACTAAATAAAGTTACATCCCTGTAGAACAAAGGCGCAGTGGGTTATAACAAAGAAGGTACTTAACTCAAAGATCTATGTTGCTGCTTGTTTTTTCTATATACCAACTATACCAACAAATAAAATATATGAAAATTTGGCAGCAAGTATTAGCTCAACAATGAAACCCTTAATCAGTCTTATTCTAATGATTTTGACTCTTCAGAAGCCCCTACATTCCTAGGATGTTTTAAGCTTCCTGTGCCTCATGGTCGGCAGGCCGCAAACAATCACAGGCGCAGCTGTAAGAGTCAGGTAGGCAGGCTAGAAAGCCATCAGAGGGGTTTTTGGATTGAAACACTCTTATTATGCCCAGGAGCCTTATTATCTAAAAGCTCTAAATTAACTTTTTCCAGAAAAAGGTGGTGGGGGGACAGCCCCCTGTTAATGTCAGAAGAGTAGGTGGAAAGCATAACACAGTAAAGCAGGCAGACTCTGGCTTTGGGGGTAGATGCTCGAGAATTTTCAGGGAGACCCCTGAGGCTTGATCTTGCCTTTGTGTATGCCGAGCCTCCTTCCTCATGACCTTTGCCATGGGTGGGGGTTCCTCACGCTGGCTCCCGGCATATAAGATAATACTTTCAAGATTGTCCTTAACATTTTAATAACATTATGGACTTGACATCAACCTGAAGTTTGATTTTTTAATAACATGAGCACTGACTCATGTTAGTACTTAACTCTCTGAATTATTGCTGAGTGAAATTTTAACTCATAGACCAAATTATGAAATAAATTATCTTATGAAACATGGTTCCAATGAGGGTTTTTAAAATATCTTTCTTCTGCCAGTGGTCGCTTGTCCATGTCTGACTTGAGCCTGGTTAGACCAGGACATGGGTAGCTCAAGACTAATTCCACATTTGCTTGGCCGTCACTCTGGGCAGCTGGTTTCATCCTTCTTTTTATCAAAGGAAGTAGATCTGTCTATTCCAACGTTCTTCAGACTCCTACTACCTAGAAACTCCTGTACTCTTTTCATTCCCCAAGGATGAAATGCCTCTTTTTGTTCAAGGCTGACTTGTTCTCAGCATCCTTAACCCTGGTGCCCCTCTTCCCCCAGGCCTGTCCTGTCATTGTGTCCTTTCTTTAGTGGCTCCACCTTCTTCCTCCCCATCTTACCTTGTGGCAGCCTGTAAACATGATTCAACTAGAATCACTTTAAAAAAATATATAATACTTATTTCACTTTCCAAAAGTAATACAAATAATCTTTCTAGACACTTTTCCTCCCTTGTTTCCTTCCAGTTTCTGATACTGTGAGTCTGTATTGCTGCTGCTCACTTTCTCAGTTTACCTTCCACAGCTCTGTGTTCTAGTTGCAGCCTCCCATTTTGTCCAGAAACTAGAGTCTCCAGTGAGAATCATCTAATTGCCAAATCCGATAAAATGTTTCTGATCTCTCATCAGGGTACTTGGCTGTACTTTTCACTGTTGGTCTTTTCTCAGTTTTTTTGGTTTCTCCCTTGACTTTTGAACACTACACACTGTTGGTTTTCTCTTTTCTCTGTTACTCTCAGAATCCTCCCTCTTTTTCATCGTCACCCTGGCACACACACCCTATCAGAGTGGTTCATTTAAAGGCAAAGTCTAACCATGTTATACCTTTAAATGCTGTTCTGGAAGGCAGGCTGTCTCTGACCACAGGCCAGCAGAGGAGGAGGGTGGGGGGTGCCTCCTGGGTGTTCTCAGGGCAGGGAGATTTCAGGCTCTCCTAGGTGCCCACGAGAGGGAAGGGCCCTTCTTGTTGATCCCCTGTGACCTCTAGTGACACTAAGAGAGGTAGGGAGAAGTTCCAGCAGGAGTGAAAGCTGCTCTGACACCCAGTGGCTTCGAAGGGGAAGTATGCATTGCTCCTGCTCCTGAGGGTAGACACCCAGGTCTTCACATGGCTTCTGTCCCCACTGCCAGTGGAACAGAAACCTCGTTGCACATTCAGGCCTCCAGTTCTTCTAAAGAGAAGGGGTGCCCCTTTACAGCAGGGGAAAGCTGGACACCTCAGCTCCCTATTTACCTTTCTTGACTGACGTGAGCATGAGACACTGGTTTTGGGGCCTGGTTTTGTTTTCTGTGTCTGTGTTCTTTGGCTAGGGGAGGATGTTTGTCATTTAAATTTTTTTGTCTTGCAAGGTTGCCCTCTTTCTAGTCCTGCAGCTGGAAAAAGCAGGCTTTGCTTGAGCCTTTGTTTTTGTCTCCTTCTGTTGATGTTTTTGGTTTGCTAGCATTTCAAGCTCCCATTTTGGTGTATATGAAGCACAAGAAAAACTGGGGAAACAACTACCTAGTTCCCATGGTACCCAGGAGGGCTGCCTTCTTCCACAAAGTCTTTTGTGTTTATCTTATGTATAATATCCAGTCACCATTCATTTGTGTTATAATATTTTTCTTTATATGGTTTTCTTATGAAGGTAGGTTCATTCTTGTACATTAATATTTCATTAATTAATTATGTAAGAATTAGCATGACCAGGATAAATCCATGTGGGTAATCAGAATGCAATATCTGATCAAAATTTTTGGTTTAATTAAGTATAAATCTAGACTGGAGCTCTGTGTCCTCATGGCAGCTGTAGAAAGGAAGGATATTTTAGAAACCCTTGGAGATGACTCCACAGTGTCACCAGCCTTTCCTATGTCCTTATTTGTTCTTGTCTGAATACAGACAAGAAATGTAGCTTAATTGGAATTATATTGAGACCAGTCGGTTTGTTTAAGGCTATTATCAGTGTAAGACAATATATTAATAGATTGTAATACGATCCTTGTCTTACAGAAATGGTGAATTTCAATAAAATATTTTTTTGGGCTCCGAAATCACTGCAGATGGTGATTGTAGCGATGAAATTAAAAGACGCTTACTCCTTGGAAGGAAAGTTATGAACAACCTAGATACCATATTAAAAGGCAGAGACATTACTTTGCCAACAAAGGTCCGTCTAGTCAAGGCTACAGTTTTTCCAGTGGTCATGTATGGATGTGAGAGTTGGACTGTGAAGAAAACTGAGCGCCAAAGAATTGATGCTTTTGAACTGTGGTGTTAGAGAAGACTCTGGAGAGTCCTTTGACTGTAAGGAGGTCCTACCAGTCCATCCTAAGGGAGATCAGTCCTGGGTCTTGGAAGGACTGATGCTGAAGCTGAAACTCCAGTACTTTGGCCACCTCATGTGAAGAGTTGACTCATTGGAAAAGACCCTGATGCTGAGAGGGATTGAGGTCAGGAGGAGAAGGGAACAACAGAGAATGAGATGGTTGGATGGCATCACTGACTCAGTGGACATGAGTTTGAGTAAACTCTGGGAGTTGATGATGGACAGGGAGGCCTGGTGTGCTGTGGTTCATGGGGTCGCAAAGATTTGGACACGATTCAGCAACCGAACTGAGCTGAACTGAATGAAATAGAAATAGATTAAAAATAATAATAGAGTGCTGGTTAATAACTGATCTCCAAAGTGAATGTTAGCAAATACCCATGTTATGGGACTTTTTCATTGTATCCAATGGAGTGCTCTGAAATAGTCACGTTTTATTTGTCAAAAGGTTGAGGTGTCACAGCTCTGTATCCTTTTGCTCAATTTTTAAAAACTATTTTGGGAAGCAAATCTTTTGTAGCATATTCTCCAGTGCTTACCTTACCCTCCAGAACACTACTTCCAAAAAATTTCTGCAGTAAAGAGTGATTTAAAAAAATTAAAGAACAACTGAATGACAAAGTTTTAGGTCCCTTACTATAGATATGGTTCAGGTACAGTCTGGGCAATCAGTTTGTAGGGCAAGAACTCTACTACACTGAACTATGTGATTACAGTTGCCCTTGAATGTTTGTTGATAACACTGGTCCTCAGTGTGTTTTATTGGTATGTGAAGAGATGTCAGATGTTTAATTTTTTAGTTTTTAACAATATACATGGTATAAATTAGCAGTATATGGTGACAGCTGCTGGAGTTTACAGACTGTTAGTGGCACAGGGATTCTGAGGAAATCATGGTGATCATAGATCTTTGCCCTCATAATCTCTCTGTCATCAATGGGGAGATACTCTTTGTCAGTCACTAAACTAGATGTCGACATGTCTACCACTGTTTATCCACTCATAATCCTATGAGATACTTATTAGTGTTACCCTGTCTTACAAATGAGAAAAAATAACAATTAAACAAGTTAATTTATTTCAGATCAGTCAGCAAGTAAATTATAAAGCTGAAACCCAGGTTTCCTCATCCAGAGACTCCTGAAGTGGTTAAAACACCCTGTCTTCTGTGGGAGAAATGCAAGCATTATAGGAAGGTCAAATGTTAACATGCAAAGTAAGTCAAAGAGATCAGTGTGGTGGTACCCGTAATTTCTAAAATATGTTTCTGAATGGGAATATTGGGTGAATTCTTTCACAGCATCTTTAAGTAAGTATAGTTTATAAAAGGTAAGTACATTTATAAAGAGGGAAATTTACCTTAGTACAGTTCAGTTCAGTTGCTCTGTTGTTTCCGACTCTTTGTGACCCCATGGACTGCAGCACGCCAGGCCTCTCTGTCCATCACCAACCCATGGAGTTTATTCAAACTCATGTCCATTGAGTTGGTGATGCCATCCAACCATCTCATCCTCTGTCATCCCCTTCTACTCTCACCTTCAATCTTTCCAAGCATGAGGGTCTTTTCCAATGAGTCAGCTCTTCACATCAGGTGGCCAAAGTATTGGAGTTTCAGCTTTAGTATCAGTCCTTCCAATGAACACCCAGGACTGCTCTCCTTTAGGATTGACTGGTTGGATCTCCTTGCAGTCCAAGGGACTCTCAAGAGTCTTCTCCAACACCACAGTTCAAAAGCATTAATTATTTGGTGCTCAGCTTTATCGTCTAACTCTCACATCCATACATAACTACTGGAAAAACCATAGCTTTGATGAGATGGATCTTTGTTGTCAAAGTAATGTCTGTGCTTTTCAATATGCTGTCTAGGTTGATCGTAGCTTTTCTTCCAAGGAGCAAGCATCTTTATTTTTTTTATTTTTTATTTTTTTTTTTAGGGGATTTTTATTTATTTATTTATTTATTTATTTATTTATTTATTTTTTAATTTTAAAATCTTTAATTCTTACATGTGTTCCCAAACATGAACCCCCCTCCCACCTCCCTCCCCATAACATCTCTGTGGGTCATCCCCATGCACCAGCCCCAAGCATGCTGTATCCTGCGTCAGACATAGACTAGCGGTTCAATTCTTACATGATAGTATACATGATAGAATGCCATTCTCCCATATCATCCCACCCTCTCCCTCTCCCTCTGAGTCCAAAAGTCCGTTATAGACAGCTGCGTCTTTTTTCCTGTCTTGCATACAGGGTCGTCATTGCCATCTTTCTAAATTCCATATATATGTGTTAGTATACTGTATTGGTGTTTTTCTTTCTGGCTTACTTCACTCTGTATAATCGGCTCCAGTTTCGTCCATCTCATCAGAACTGATTCAAATGAATTCTTTTTAACGGCTGAGTAATACTCCATTGTGTATATGTACCACAGCTTTCTTATCCATTCATCTGCTGAGGGACATCTAGGTTGTTTCCATGTCCTGGCTATTATAATCAGTGCTGCGATGAACATTGGGGTACATGTGTCTCTTTCAATTCTGGTTTCCTCGGTGTATATGCCCAGCAGTGGGATTGCTGGGTCATAAGGGAGTTCTATTTGCAATTTTTTAAGGAATCTCCACACTGTTCTCCATAGTGGCTGTACTAGTTTGCATTCCCACCAACAGTGTAGGAGGGTTCCCTTTTCTCCACACCCTCTCCAGCATTTATTGCTTGCAGATTTTTGGATCGCAGCCATTCTGACTGGTGTGAAGTGGTACCTCATTGTGGTTTTGATTTGCATTTCTCTGATAATGAGTGATGTTGAGCATCTTTTCATGTGTTTGTTAGCCATCCGTATGTCTTCTTTGGAGAAATGTCTATTTAGTTCTTTGGCCCATTTTTTGATTGGGTCGTTTATTTTTCTGGAATTGAGCTGCATAAGTTGCTTGTATATTTTTGAGATTAGTTGTTTGTCAGTTGCTTCATTTGCTATTATTTTCTCCCATTCAGAAGGCTGTCTTTTCACCTTGCTGATATTTTCCTTTGTTGTGCAGAAGCTTTTAATTTTAATTAGATCCCATTTGTTTATTTTTGCTTTTATTTCCAGAATTCTGGGAGGTGGATCATAGAGGATCCTGCTGTGATTTATGTATGTAAAGTTGCAGGATATAAAATCAACACACAGAAATCCCTTGCATTCCTATACACCAATAATGAGAAAGTAGAAAAAGCAATTAAGGAAACAATTCCATTCACCATTGCAACGAAAAGAATAAAATACTTAGGAATATATCTACCCAAAGAAACTAAAGACCTATATATAGAAAACTATAAAACACTGATGAAAGAAATCAAAGAGGACACTAATAGATGGAGAAATATACCATGCTCATGGATCGGAAGAATCAATATAGTGAAAATGAGTATATTACCCAAAGCAATTTACAAATTCAATGCAATCCCTATCAAGCTACCAGCCATATTTTTCACGGAGCAAGCATCTTTAATTTCATGGCTGCAGTCACCATCTGCAGTGATTTTGGAGCCCCACAAAATAAAGTCAGTCACTGTTTTCCCATCTATTTGTTATAGTGATGGGACCAGATTCCATGATCTTAGTTTTCTGAATATTGAGTTTTAAGCCAACTTTTTCACTCTCCTCTTTCGCTTTCTTCTTCTTCCCTTTCTGCCATAAGGGTGGTGTCATCTGCATATCTGAGCTTATTGATATTTCTCCTGGCAATCTTGATTCCAGCTTGTGTTTAATCCAGCCCAGTGTTTCTCATGATGTACCCTACATATAAGTTAAATAAGCAGAGTGACAATATACAGTCTTGATGTACTCCTTTCCCAATTTTTAACCAGTCTGTTGGTCCATGTCCAGTTCTAACTGTTGCTTCCTGACCTGCACACAGATTTCTCAGGAGGCAGATCAGGTGGTCTGGTATTCCCATCTCTTTCAGATTTTTCCAGTTTTTTGTGATCCACACAGTCAAAGGCTTTGGCATAGTCAATAAAGCAGAAATAGATGTTTTTCTGGAACTCTCTTGCTTTTTCCATGATCCAGAGGATGTTGGCAATTTGATCTCTTGTTCCTCTGCCTTTTCTAAATCCAGCTTGAACACCTGGGAGTTCACAGTTTATGTACTGTTGAAGCTTGGCTTGGAGAATTTTGGGCATTACTTTGAGATGAGTGCAATTTTGCAGTAGTTTGAGAATTCTTTGGCATTGCCTTTCTTTGGGACTGGAATGAAAACTGATCGTTTCCAGTCCTGTGGCCATTGCTGAGTTTTCCAAATTTGCTGGCATATTGAATGCAGCATTTTCACAATATCATCATTTAGAATTTGAAATAACTCAACTGGAATTCCATCACCTGCACTAAATTTGTTCCTAAGGCCCACTTGAATTCGCATTCTGTCTGGTTATATGTGAGTGATCACACCATTGTGATTATCTGAGTTGTGAAAATCTTTTTTGTATAGTTCTTCTGTTTATTCTTGCCACCTCTTCTTAATATCTTCTGCTTCTGTCAAGTCCATACCATTTCTGTCCTTATTGAGACCATCTTTGCATGAAATGTTCCGTTGGTATCTCTAATTTTCTTGAGATCTCTAGTCTTTCCCATTCTGTTATTTTTCTGTATATCTTTGCATTGATCACTGAGGAAGGCTTTCTTATTTCTCCCTTCTATTTTTTCAAACTCTTCATTGAAATGGTTATAGCTTTCCTTTTCTCCTTTGCCTTTCACTTCTCTTCTTTTCACAATTATTTGTAAGGCCTCTTCCGACAACCATTTTGCCCTCTTTTTTTTTTTTTCCCTTGGCGACTGTCTTGATCCCTGCCTCCTGTATAATGTCATGAACCTCTGTCCATAGTTCTTCAGGCAGTCTGTCTATCAAATCAAATCCCTTAAATCTATGTCTCACTTCCACTGTATAGTCGTTTAAGGGATTTGATTTATGTCATACCTGAATGGTCTAGTGGTTTTCCCCACTTGCTTCAATTTAAGTCTGAATTTGGCAATAAGAAGTTCATGATCTTAGCCACAGTCAGCTCCCGGTCTTGTTTTTGCTGACCGTGTATAACTTCTCCATCTTTAACTGCAAAGAATGTAATCAGTCTGATTTCATTGTTGACCATCTGGTGATGTCCATGTGTGGAGTTTTCTCTTGTGTTGTTGGAAGAGGATGTTTGCTATGACCATTGTGTTTCTTGGCAAAACTCAATGAAGCTTTTGCTCTGCTTCATTGTGTACTCTAAGGCCAAATTTGCTTGTTACTCCAGCTATCTCTTGACTTCCTACTTTTGCATTCCAGTCCCCTATAATTAAAAGAACATCGTTTTTGGGCATTAGTTCTGCAAGGTCTTGTAGGTCTTCATAGATCTATTGAGCCTCAGCTTTCAGCATTATTGGTTGGGGCATAGACTTGGATTAATGTGAATTTGAATGGTTTGCCTTGAAATCATACAGAGATGAGTTGTCGTTTTTGAAATTGCATCCAAGTACTTCATTTCGGACTGTTTTGTTGACTGTGTGATGGCTACTCCATTTCTTCTAAGGGATTCTTGCCCACGGTAGTAGGTATAATGGGCAACTGAGTTAAATTCACCCTTTCCAGTCCATTTTAGTTTACTGATTTCTAAAATGTTGATGTTCAGTCTTGTCATCTCATGTTTGATTACTTCCAATTTGCCGTGATTCATGGACCTAACTTTCCAGGTTCCTATGCAATATTGTGTGGATCACAATAAACTGGAAAATTCTGAAAGAGATGGGAATGCCAGATCACCTGGCCTGCCTCTTGAGAAACCTATATGAAGGTCAGGAAGCAACTATTAGAATTGGACATGGAACAACAGACTGGTTCCAAATAGGAAAAGGAGTACGTCAAGGCTGTATATTGTCACCCTGCTTATTTAGCTTCTATGCAGAGTACATCATGAGAAACGCTGGGCTGGAAGAAACACAAGCTGGAATCAAGATTGCCGGGAGAAATATCAATAACCTCAGATATGCAGATGACACCACCCTTATGGCAGAAAGTGAAGAGAAACTAAAAAGCCTCTTGATGGAAGTGAAAGTGAAGAGTGAAAAAGTTGGCTTAAAGGTCAACATTCAGAAAACGAAGATCGTGGCATCCAGTCCCATCACTCCATGGGAAATAGATGGGGAAACAGTAGAAACAATGTCAGACTTTATTTTTTTGGACTGCAGAATCACTGCAGATGGTGATTGCAGCGATGAAATTAAAAGACGCTTACTCCTTGGAAGAAAAGTTATGACCAAACTAGATGGCATATTCAAAAACAGAGACATTACTTTGCCAACAAAAGTCCATCTAGTCAAGGCTATGGTTTTTCCAGTGGTCATGTATGGATGTGAGAGTTGGACTGTGAAGAAAGCTGAGCACCAAAGAATTGACGCTTTTGAACTGTGGTGTTGGAGAAGACTCTTGAGGGTCCCTTGGACTGCAAGGAGATCCAACCAGTCCATTCTGAAGGAGATCAACCCTGGGATTTCTTTGGAGGGAATTATACTGAAGCTAAAACTCCAATACTTTGGTCACCTAATGCGAAAAGTTGACTCATTGGAAAAGACTGATGCTGGGAGGGACTGGGGCAGGAGGAGAAGTGGACGACAAAGCATGAGATGGCTGGATGTCATCACTGACTCGATGGACTTGAGTTTGAGTGAACTCCGGGAATTGGTGATGAACAGGAAGGCCTGGCCTGCTGCGATTCATGGGGTCGCAAAGAGTCGGACACAACTGAGCGACTGAACTGAACTGATGCAATATTCCTTGTTACTCAGTTGGACTTTACTTCCATCTCCAGTCATCTCCACAACTGGGTATTGTTTTTGCTTTGGCTCTGTCCCTTCAGTCTTTCTGGAGTTAGTTCTCCACTGATCTCTAGTAGCATATTGGGCACCTGCCTACCTGAGGAGTTCATCTTTCAGTGTCCTATCTTTTTGCCTTTTCATACTGTTCATGTGGTTCTCAAGGCAAGAATACTGAAGTGCTTTGCCATTCCCTTCTCCAGTGGACCACGTTTTGTTAGTACTCTCCACCCCAACCCTAACTCAGTGAAACTACCTTAGTACAGAATTGTGTTAAGGATTATTGAGAAAGCCTAACTTTTCAGAATGTCTTACCCTAACTATTGTTTCTGAGGAATATTGGGGATGAGGGGGCCAGAGTAGGGGAATATGGCAGTCTTTTTTTGGATCTAAAGTAAGGATTGGAGAAGTTTCTGTGATTTGTTGAGACACTTTTCTCTCTACATTTTTTTCTTTTAAGGAGAACTGTTTAACTTGCCAAAGACTTCTAGGAGGGAAGAACAACCATAGCCCCTCTTTTTTGTCTTGAGGGAGTGTGTGTTTAAAATTTGATAGTTTAGCAGAGTTCACATGTTGTCAGAACTGGAGAACTCAGCAACATGGCCTTATTCAAATGTTTTGTATAGGTTCTAAAGCTTAATATTTATTCTTTGAAGCATAATGGTCAGTATTATGCACTGTTATCAGAATTGCACAATTGATGCTCATTTCCTTCTAATAATTGAATATTAGATTTTACTTTTTAAAAATATATATTTTACTCTTCTAATAGAAAAGCAGAATGTGTTTTCTCTCAATTATAGTTATTTTTATCAGGTTCACTGTATGTCAGAAAATGATAAGCCCTGATGCAACTCAGGAGACAGAGCCTATGTGACAGAAACAGCAGAGGCTGAAGGAGAATCCTGTTCATTTTGAGAAAGAGGGGATGACTAGAGTAATAATTGTTTTTCTTGAACACACACTGTGGGTCATGTCCTTACATTATATCCAAAAAGGCAAGTGGTATTGTCCCTATATTATGGGAAAGATAAAGACGCAGATTTCAGAGTAGCATAATTCATTTGGAGTTTTAAAGTAAGAAGTCAAAGGTTTCATAAATGTCCAGTTTTAATGTGAAGTTGTCAAAAAGCAACCATGAAACACTGATATGTTAAAGATACTGCAGGATATGAGTTGTTTAAGTAAGAACCAAGAGCTTGCTTTAAAAACTTTTAAGAGAGTTAAATGTCTATTACTAGAGAATTTTTTTCCTTTAAAGTAATTTCCTTCAGAAATTTTAAGGAATTTGATTTCTTAGAAATTTGATTCACATACAGCAATGCACTCATTGTATAAGATCTGACTATAAAATGGAAACAATAGCATGAATACATAATATAATTTAGTTGTGACTGTTTAGGCATGTGAATGTTTTAAATGGAGAAATTTATGTGAGTGTTGAATTAGGTGTCATCCATATGTCCACATAATCTAAGTTTTCCTTCCTATAAGTCAAAAACTAGATGTTATATTTTTATCCATCCAAGATCTGGTGGAAAAGGGGTGTTAAGGAATTGTGTGAGTGAAGTGAAAGTTGCTCAGTCGTGTTTGACTCTTACGACCCCGTGATCTATACAGTCCTTGGAATTCTCTGGGCTATAATGCTGGAGTGTGTAGCTGTTCGCTTCTCCAGGTTATCTTTCCAACCCAGGGATTGAACCCAGGTCTCCCACATTGTGGATGGTTTCTTTACCAGCTGAGCCACCAGGAAAGCGCAAAGAATTGTGTGACGATGGAACATATTTGATAGGCTGAGGCAAATGACATTTCTGTTACATGCAGTTGTTTTGAAATGGACTTCAAGAAGAGACATGACTCTGTAGAAGCTAGTATTCTGAAATTAGCGAAAG
This sequence comes from Budorcas taxicolor, assembly GCF_023091745.1. Lineage (NCBI taxonomy): Eukaryota > Metazoa > Chordata > Mammalia > Artiodactyla > Bovidae > Budorcas > Budorcas taxicolor. The sequence continues at coordinate 58,600,976 of NC_068920.1, forward strand.
ATTGAAAATTATATCATATCTATATAAAGAAAATCTGGTAGAAAAAAATCATTGTGATAATTAAGAGTCGTTTAATGGAATTAGATAAGGTGATAAGTATTTGGAATGAGGTGCAATAAGCCAAATTGTTTCGCTTTGAGTAAAATGAGCAGACTGTGTGTGTGTGTGTGTGTGTGTGTGTGTGTGTGAAGCAAAAACTAACCAGGCGATAAATGAAAAACAATACAGACTTGGCCAGTTTGTTGCTATTACCTATAGTCTGTATTACTATCTGAGACCTACACTTAGATGGAGGACAAGGGATAGAGGACAGAGTTACAGCTAATTAAATACACAATCTCCATAGGATTGGAGAAAAGCAGTCATAAGGCAAATAGATAATGCTTTAGGAGCCCACAGAGATCATGGGTAGTCTCAGTGGGAGGACCATGTTAGCTGAAATGTAAAGCACAAGTAAGATATGGTGGGGATTCAGTGAAGGAGGGGTTTTAATCTAGGAGAAGGATATACAGATATAGGAAACAACACTTCCAAAGCCTGAAAAAAAATAAAAAAAAAGAACATTTTTTAAAATGGGTAGATTATAGAGTGAAGTAAGCCAGAAAGAGAAACACCAATACAGTATACTAACACATATATATGGAATTTAGAAAGATGGTAATGATAACTCTGTATGCGAGACAGCAAAAGAGACACAGGTGTATAGAACAGACTTTTGGACTCTGTGAGAGAGGGAGAGGGTGGGATGATTTGGGAGAATGGCATTGAAACATGTATAATATCATGTAAGAAACGATTCGCCAGTCTAGGTTCGATGCAGGATACAGGATGCTTGGGGCTGGTGCACTGGGATGACCCAGAGAGATGCTATGGGGAGGGAGGTGGCAGAGGGGTTCAGGACTGGGAACTCATGTACACCTGTGGCGGATTCATGTTGATGTATGGCAAAACCAATACAGTATTGTAAAGTAAAATAAAGTAAAAAAAATAAAATGGGTAGAATTTGTGTGATTTTTATGATTTACAATAAATAAATATATTTATATGGTTGGTCATCTTACCTGTTTCCGGCCAGAGCCAGAGCCAGAGCCATCTTACCTGTTTCTGGCCAGAGCCCCTATATCCACTGTGGATATAGCTGGTGGTGTAGCCATGCATTCCAGGAAACAAACTCACTCAGAAGGACGATGCAGATAGTGGAATGCAGTTTATTACACTGGCGGGCCCAAGGCAGAGTCTCCTCTTAGCGAAAGACCCCAACCAGCATTTGTGAAAATCTTTTTTACCCCATGTGTATGTGTCTGAGCCCTCCACTCCAAATTCCTTGAAACTTACATAAACCAAGAAAATACAATCCCAGTAACTCCATCGTTCACGTGCTATGTGCTCATGTGCTCAAACAGTCAAACAGCCAATAATCAATAAACCTGAGGTTACACTCTGATAGATACAGAAAAATTTATGGCCTGTCTGGAAGGGGTGATTAGTGTATGTTTTCTCTTAGGTGATGAGTTACCTAGATATGATCTTCAAGGTTCCTCTGTCTGGAGGGGGTCTTATCTTTCTGTTGTTGTTTTCATAAACACTAAACACAGAGTTCAGAGTCCATTGGAAAGGTGGCCGAGCATGATCAGCATGAACAGGCCTAAGATGGAGTCCAGGCCCTATGAATTCCTTCTTCATTGGAAAGGCGTCTTTTGTAATACAAATAAAGTGACTTTTTGAAGTAGGAAACTTAAGGACAGAGGCTGGTTGCCAGGGGAACTAGCTTGTAATTAGAGGATAGGAACTTTCTGGCCCCTCTTTTCCTTACTACCCCATAGACCTTTGAGGAGAGGGACTGGAGGTTGAATCAGTTGCCAGTGGCCATGCTGATTTAATCAACTGTGTCTGTGTAATGAAACCTTGATATTAGTGCACAGAGGAACTGGGTTCAGATTGCATCCATACCCATAGCTCAAGGAGATCTGGGGAGAATGGGGTGCTCCCAGAGGGCTTGGAAGCTCTGCACCCTTTCCTAGATCTGCCCTGGTCATCTCTTCCATTCTTAATTCCTGAGTATGTCACTCTGTAATAAACCTTTAGTATATAGTTAATATTTCAACCAGAAACCTTGGAAACAAAAAATATATATCTTTTCACACTGTAATGCTGCTTAGTGTAGAGAAATGTTCCTAATACAAGCTTTAAAGATCTAAATGTCCAGCACATTCTGGTGCTCATCTTGTGCTCGCTGTGGATCACTGATCAAAATGGAAACTGTAAATTTCTACATTGACTGTAGAATCACAAATTCAAGGGGAAAATGTATCAAGAAAATGGCACTGGTCAACAGAGTCACATGAGACAAGTCAGTAAGAACACTTGTAGGAAAGAGTAGGTGCCTGCAGTAGATGTTGGATTAGGAGAGAATCAGAGGTTCAAAGAGTGTGCATTCTTCCTTCTTCTTAAGGTCAGTATAGTCTTGAAAGTTATCCATGTTGCTGCATTTGTCAGTAAATCATTTTTTCTTGCTGAGTAATGCTCCATTGTATCAATATCTCACAATTTAATAGTCCTATATCTTATACATGGACATCTGGATTGTGTTCAGGGTTAGCTTATTATGAGCAGACTGCTATGAATATTCATGTGCTAGATTTATGTAGATATGCATTCTCTTTATATGAAGCAGAATTGCTGGGCCTTAGAGTGTGAATGTGTGTGTGTATTTTATAAATATATATAAAATGTAAATAAGGTTAACCATGTATACACACACACATACATTGTATGAGATTGCAATGATTGCACTGTTTTGTCTCTCACCAACATTGCATGAAAACTCTGGTTGTTCCACTTGCTTGCCAACACTTGAAGTTCTCAGTCTTTTTAACAACAGCTATTCTAGTATTTCTGTGGTAACATTGTATATATTGTTTGTTTGAATCATTTTTAAATTGTGTTCTTTTTATTGAGGTATGGGCTTCCCTGTGGTTCAGCTGGTATAGAATCCGCCTGCAATGTGGGAGACCTGAGTTTGATCCCTGGGTTGGGAAGATCCCCTGGAGAAGGGAAAGGCTCCCCACTCCAATATTCTGGCCTGGAGAATTCCATGGACTGTATAGTCCATGGGATTGCAAAGAGTTGGACACGACTGAGCGACTTTCACACACACTCACACACATAGTTGATTTACAATGTTATGTTAGTTTCTGATATACAGCAAAGTGATTCAGTTTGACACACAAAGTGTGACATACATACACGCACATATATCTGTATTATATATATTCTTTTTTAGGTTATTTTTCATTACAAGTTATTATAAGATACTGAGTATGGTTTCCTGTGCTATGGAGTAGGTCCTTGTTGATTATCTAGTTCATATATAGAAGTGTGTTTATGTTAATTCCAAACTCCTAATTTATTCCTCCCCCTCTTCCCCTTTCAATTTTTAGTTCCTTGATGATTACTGATGTTGGACATGTTCTTGAAACAATTGGCTAGAATGTTGACAAATTTTTAATTCTTGAGGGTCTTTTGAAGAGCCCAAGTTGTTACTTTTTTTCTGAAGTATAATCCTTTGTTTTTTCTTATACTTAATGTTGTGTCCTCTCTAGGACTTCTTTGCCTACCTCAAAGTCACATAGGATCTGTTCAGTATGTTTTTTAGAAGCTTTATGGTTTTAGCTTTAAGTATAAGTTTATGACCCATCCAGAGATAACTTTTGTATATAATTTTCAACATAGGGTTGGTTCTTTTTTAAAAAAATATAAATCTATTTATTTTAATTGGAGGTTAATTACTTTACAATATTGTATTGGTTTTGCCATACATCAACATGAATCTGGCATGGGTTTACATGTGTTCCCTATCCTGAACCCCCCTCCCACCTCCTCCCCGTACCATCCCTCTGGGTCATACCAGTGCACCAGCCCCAAGCATCCTGTATCATGCATCGAACCTGGACTGGCAATTTGTTTCATACATGATATACATGTTTCAATGCCATTCTCCCAAATCATTCCACCCTCTCCCTCTCCCTCTCCCATAGAGTCCAAAAGACTGTTCTATACATCTGTTTCTCTTTTGCTGTCTCGCATACAGAGTTATCATTACCATCTTTCTAAATTCCATATATATGCGTTTGTATACTGTATTGGTGTTTTTCTCTCTGGCTTACTTCACTTGGTATAATAGGCTCCAGTTTCATCCACCTCATTAGAACTGATTCAAAAGTATTCTTTTTAATGGTTGAATAATACTCCATTGTGTATATGTACCACAGTTTTTGTATCCATTCATCTGCTGATGGACATCTAAGTTGCTTCCATGTTCTGGCTATTATAAACAGTGCTGCGGTGAACATTGGGATACACGTAAGATACTTAATGTCTAAGTATATGTGAAATGTCTACAACATTGACCCTCAATATATCTGTTTTAATACAAAAGGGAACCATGACTGCCTTAGATTTATTAAGCATGACATGTGTAGACTGTGCTTTAAAATTATATATAGCTGCTGCTGCTGCTGCTAAGTCACTTCAGTTATGTCCGACTCTGTGCAACTCCATAGACGACAGCCCACCAGGCTCTGCCATCCCTGGGATTCTCCAGGCAAGAACACTGGAGTGGGTTGCCATTTCCTTCTCCAATGCATGAAAATGAGAAGTGAAAGTGAGGTTTCTGAGTCATGTCCAACTCTTCGCGACCCCATGGACTGTAGCCTACCAGGCTTTTCTGTCCATGGGATTTTCCAGGCAAGAGTACTGGAGTGGGATGCCATTGCCTTCTATGAAACTTTTTCCATGTCCTCAGAATTTAGAACATAATCCTTTAAGGACACATGGATACACTTTTCTTAGTTTAATTGAGGAGGAGACTAGCCATCCCAGAGGCCTTGAAGTTTACTGACTCTGACAAAGATAACATTCAATAAAGTAAGATGTTTGTTGCTACTCAGCAGTAGTGAAATCTTATTAAACCTGAACAACTGCACTATCCTCAGTAGCAAAGTAGGTTCTAGTATCACACGGAAGCAAGCAAAGTATATGCATTAAACATTTAATTTTTAAAAAGACCATAAAATTTTATTTTATATTTTCTTATAAAATATACTATATTATAATATCTTATAAAATATAAGACCGTATCTTATATTTTAAAAATTTCATAGTATTGGTTCCATGCTTTTTCTATCTTTGCAGGTAAAAAATGTATGTATGGAAACAGTACACTTTACAGTATTGAGAAACCTGCCCTGGGTGAAATAGCTATACCTACAAACAAAAAAGTATGACCTGCATCTCCACCCACAGTGATGGCCCATTACCTCTTGATCTGTGGCATATTAAGAGCCAGCATCACTATCACCCTGAAAAGTGGCATAGTTTTAGAAATTTCCCAAAGGCATAAGTGACTGATGAATTTAAATTAATCCCTAAAGCACAGATACCATACCACTATGATTTTGTAAACACCTAGGTACCTATTATGTCAATACTAACAGCCAAAAAATAGATTTAATGATGATACAGACTGAAACAGTACATCAATGCTAGATTCTGACGAGGTAATTCCTGGGAGAATGTGTTTACACAGGGGAAGGCAATTGGTTCTGCGTTTTAGAAATTAGAGATACAATGAACATTTTCTGCTTGGATTTGAACAAGAAAAAAAAAAGAATTCAGATGTCATCAAGTGAGACAACCTTGTGAAGTACTGAAATCTCTTCCTATGGAAATATTTTAAAAATCTCTGATAAAAAGTTGCAAAAAAGAAAAATGGCTGTTTTGCTTTTCTCAAAAGATATGTATTGATAATTGGAAATGAAAGTTTGGATTAGAAAATTTATGAATGTCCACTTTATCTTATAGTTTAAAAATTTCATAGTATTGGACAATAATTCTTTATGTTACCATAAAGTAAAACTGCTTTTGAAATTCGTCTAAACATGAAATGTTAGTGTATGATTTAAGTTAACTACTAATTCATTTTTTGTTGTTGTTGTTTAGTCATACAATCATATCTGACTCTTTGCAACCTCATGTACTGCAGCATGCCAGGCCTCCCTGTTCCTCACCATCTCCCAAAGTTTGCCCAAGTTCATGTCCATGGCATTGGTGATGCCATCCACCCATCTCATCCTCTGACACCCTCTTCTTCTGCTCCCTATCTCTCCCAGGACCAGGAACTTTTCCAGTGAGTCGGCTGTTCACAACAGGTGACCAAAATACTGGAACTTCAGCTTCTGAGTTTGTTGATGTTTCTTCTGCCTATCTTAATTCCAGCTTGTAACTAATCCAATCCAGCATTTCTCATGATGTTCTCAGCATATAGATTAAATCATAGTGAGGACAGACAGCCCTGTCATACTTTCTCAGTCTTAACCAGTCAGTTGTTCTATTCAGAGTTCTAACTTGCTTCTTGACATGCATACAAGTTTCTTGGGAGACAGGTAAGATGGTCTGGTATATCCATATTTTTAAGAGCTTTCCACAGTTTGTTATGATCCACACAGTGAAATACTTTAGTATAGTCAATGTAACAGAGATAAATGTTTTTCTGGAATTCCCTTGCTTTCTCTGTGATCCAGCAAATGTTGGCAATTTGATCTCTGGTTCCTCTGCCTTTTCTAAACCCAGTTGTGATGTCTGGAAGTTCTTGGTTCAAGTAATTCTGAAGCCTAGCATGAAAGATTTTAAGCATGACCTTACTAGCGTGGGAAATAAGTGCAACTGTCCAATGGTTAGAACATTCTCTAGTACTGGCCTTCTTGGGAATTGGGATGAGGATTGACCTTTTCCAGTCCCGTGGCCACTGCCCTGTCTTCTAGATGTGCAGCACTTTAATAGCATCGCCCTTTAGGGTTTCGAATAGCTCTACTGGAATTCCATCACATCCACCAGCTTTATTAACAGCATTGTTCACTAAAGCACACTTGACTTCACACTCCAGAATGTCTGCTGTGGGTGACTGACCACACCCATCATAGTTACCTGGTTCATTAGGATCTTTTTTGTACAGTTCAGATTTGAGATTTGCTTTTGAAATTTGTCTAAACATGAAATGTTAGTGTATGATTTTTGTTAAATAGTAGTTCATAGATATGTTTAAATCCCTGAAAGAAAATGTATTATATATATATCAGACTTTCACAGTATTAGTTTAAGTTCCACATTGGATGAACAAGGCAAGTCTGAAGTGTCTGATGTTTACCATCAATAGCTCATTTTGACCACTTCCAGTTAGAAATGAAAAACCAAGTACAACCTTTCTTAGATGCAATTCACTTTCTAGTCCTTGATAACTGATATCATATAATTGATGTTTCACAGTATTTTCTGTTTGTTCGACTCATATTCTCTTAAAACCCCGACCTCTTCTTCAAGGCACTGAATTACTGACACTCGTCCACTTGGCTGCAGTCAAAGGGCTCAGAGCAGCCACCTGACTGCTTCTGGTGAGAAATTGGTGTTAAAGACAAAGGAGAGACAAAACCATCTGATTTGGTTGGTTCCTAATACAGGAGAAAAGTAAACTCTGGAGTTCTAAGTCAGATAGATAGAGCAGAACAGATACACAGACTGAGGCCATTCCAAGGAGGTCCATCCAGGGTCCCAGCTAACCTTGGTTCCTAGAGAAGCTCTAAGGATTTTTCCAAGATACACACTTTCTGATAATTATTTAAGGTGGTTTCCTATTGTTTTATGTTATTTGAAACCAAAAAACTTTCAGAGAAAACAGAACTGGTCTTAGGATAATAGCAATCTTGTGTAATGTTTAGTTTGTATTCCTCTAAAAGGAGACCTTGAGATGAGGATTTGAATGTAGAAAGTTACTTGTTTTGGCACTAATTTCCAGCACTGAAAGGCCACAGCAAATTTGATAATCATTAAAGAGATGGCATTTTATTTGTTTGTTTGAATGGTTGAGTCTAGTTATAATTATGTTTAAATTGAAAATGCCTATGTAAGTATACATCATTATTTAGAATGTTTTCATTTCAAACCCTATTAATCCTGGGTGATGGGTAAGCAGAAAAAAGAAAACAGATATTAGGTTTTCCCGTTCTCTGCTGAATCTTCATTGGTGATGATAGGATAAGCAGGTATTTCAGATTTGCCCTCTTCATTTGCCGTGACTTTAAGTTCAAACAAGAGGTGCATAATATCTTAGAATTTTTTTTCCAGAAGTAGACCTGGAATCAAATATGAGCATGCAATTAATTCATTTTGAAAGTGATCTTGAGAAATGGGGAAGTTAGGCATGGAGAAAAGCAGCCACCAAAGGTTTTGTTTTTTTTTTTTTTTTTAACAGTCAAGTTATTAGTGTAGGTAACCGATGTTTAATCACACTGGGAAATGTGGGGCACCACTGTAACACAATCATGTAACTTAGGAGCAAAAAGCAGACTCTATCTGCCAGTGACAGCCTTTAGGCAAGGACTGTATAGGTTATTATATCAATAACCTCAGATATGCAGATGACACCATCCTCATGGCAGAAAGTGAAGAACTAAATAGGCTCTTGATGAAAGTGAAAGAGGAGAGTGAAAAAGGTGGCTTAAAACCCAACATTCAGAAAAATAAGATCATCGCATCTAGTCCCATCACTTCATGGCAAATAGATGGGGAAACAATGGAAACAGTGAGAAACTTTAATTTTTTAGGCCCCCAAATCACTGCAGATGTTGAATCTGCCATGGGTAATGCAGCCATGAAATTAAAAGATGCTTGTTCCTTGGAAGAAAAGCTATGACCAACCTAGATAGCATATTAAAAAGCACAGACATTACTTTGCCAACAAAGGTCCATCTAGTCAAAGCTATGGTTTTTCCAGTTGTCATGTATAGATGTGAGAGTTGGACTATAAAGAAACCTGAGTGCCAAAGAACTGATCCCTTTGAACTGTGGTATTGGAGAAGACTCTTGAGAGTCCCTTGGACTGCAGGGAGATCCAACCAGTCAATCCTAAAGGAAATCAGTCCTGAATATTCATTGGAAGGACTGATGCTGAAGCTGAAACTCCAGTATTTTGGCCACCTGATGCAAAGAACTGACTCATTGGAAAAGGCCCTGATGCTGGGCAGATTGAAGGTGGGATGAGAAGGGGTCGACAGAGGATGAAATTGTTGGATGGCATCACTGAATCTATGGATATGAATTTGAGCAATCTCCAGGAGTTGGTGATGGACAGGGAAGCCATAGGGTCACAAAGAGTCGGACACAACTGAGCAACTGAACTGCACTGGACTGTATAGATCCTGGCTTTAGATGCTGGGCAGGTATGCAGTGTATAGCATGTTGTAATGTAGGTCATTTTAGTCTGTGTGTGGTCTGTGTAGGACAGACAGAAAGTGCCATAGTCACTTGTGAGTCACAAAAGTGTCAGCCAAATAGGGAGGAAGATGGTTTCTCTACCCAGCTTCCTTCTGCCCACCTACAAGACTGGATAAAAATGAACTAAGTCTGGTGAATCCCTCCCCTGTAATGTTTCTGTGTGAATGAAGTTTAGAAGATTGTTGGTCTTTATTTGAACTGAGGCAAAATATTGTAACTGCCTGATAACAGCCTGCCACATGACAAACCACCACTTACGAGGTTATACAAGGTGCCTTTTAGTAAAAGCTGCATGAATTACTTCAAATGTTTGTATTCTAAAAGGAAAGAGCTGATACTTTGGGAGTGACAGTCTTTTCTTTTGATTTCAAAAGGCCTGTTGCCACATGCTGCCTTTCTGTTTGCTGTGGGAACAGAAAGCCTACAGTGAGCAGGGGGATAGATGTTCATAATTGAAGAAGAAAATGTGAAAAGAACTTTGTGAAACAAGGTCTCTTGTTTCCTATTGTAAAACTCATAGAATTTCAGGCTGGTTAAACTAATTGTAATTGAAAATATAACATTTAGCTAATTCACTTTCTTAAACCTTCATCAGTTAACTTTCTTATTAAAAAAAAAAGAAAATCTCATATCTTTTTTGCATGGTAAATTTGGAAGTTTCAGACATGAGTCTGAACTTCTTCAGAGTGAGTAAGCACAGCACAGCACTTTTAATTACTAATTACATGACAAAAAATGTCTACATACAAACACATATGCAAATACATGCATGGCTTGTAGGGGAGGTACACACATATTCTTGTTAGAGGAATTCTGTCATTTCTGCCCATCACAATAGAAGCTAAATAACAAAACAAAATTGGCTTATATTTGAGAGGAGATAGCAGTTTGTTTAGCAAGGGTAATGCAGGAGACGTCTTTTTCAGGGTTTTGTTTTATCTTTAACCTCTGGTCATTTAATGACCTACTGTGTGGACAGATCAAATAAATTCATTTTTTGTCTAAATAATGTTGTAATGTATGTTGCACCACAAAAGCTTTGTGGAATTCCTATTCTCTTAGTTTGCTTAATGTTTTGTGTGCTGAGTCGCTTAGTTGTGTCTGACTCTGTGCAACCCTATGCACTATAGCCCACCAGGCTCCTCTGTCCATGGGACTAGACAGGCAAGAATACTGGAGTGGATTACCATTTCCTTCTCCAGGGTATCTTCTCAACCCAGAGATTGAATTTGCATGTCTTATGTCCCCTGCATTGGCAAGCAGATTCTTTACCACTAGCATCATCTGGGAAGCCCCAACAGTGTTTTAAGTATTAATGAAACTTTCAGTTTACTAATTCTCTGAAAATTTGTGAACCCCAACTTATTAAAAGAAATTCTTTACATTACTGACAGTAACCAAAATATAAATTTTCTGGATCTATTGTGCTTTAGAATTTATTTTCATTTTGCCTACTTTTGGAATTGTTGATCTGATGGATTTTAGTTTGTAGGAATAGGGACCTGAGACTTGTTTTTCAGTGTTAGTCATGCAAAATTACACTAGTGGGGTTTTCTGGACAGACAGTTCAACCTTAAATGCCAGTAAATCTTTGAGCTCCTTTTCAGCTTATAGACTCACTGATTCTTTTTTTTTTTTTTTTTTTAATATTTATTTATTTATTTTGAATATAAAGTGCTGAATCGCTGTCATGTCTGACTCTTTGTGACTCTATGGGCTATAGGCAACAGGCTTTTCTGTCCATGGAATTTCCTGGGCACAAATACTAAAGTAGGCTGCCATTTTCTTCTCCAGAGGATCTTCCTGCCAGGGATCAGACCTGTGTCTCTTGTGTCTTCTGCATTGGCAGGCAGATCCTTTACCACTAGCACCCTCTGGGAAGACTTTGATTCTAATAAGGAATAATAAAAATATAGTCTGTATAAATTGGATAATAAGGAAAGTAAGTTTAAATTTGTTAGATTTCAAAAGGAAGGGAAAAGGGGAAAGGAAAGACTCAAAGACCATTCAGTGAGATTGGAATGACATGGCTGTAAAACTCTGTGGTCACAGAGAGTCTGAACAAATGCAAATCTAATCCACTGTCACATTTCACAAGGAGAATAAGGTAACTCGAAACTGTGAACAGTTCCGGTTGAGTGCTTACAGAAAGAAAGATCTGTAAAACTATAAGAGGATGAAGGCTGAGGTAAAGAGTAGAAGAACCAGCCTGTGGTCCGCTGGATTGTCCATGCCCTGTGTGTGCTTCAGAAAGCCAGCACATTGAATTTGAGATTCTCTATGCAAGCAAATAAGTTTTATTTTGAAATGAATATAATATCAATATTAGAGTGCTTAGAATCAGAAAGTTTTGGATGTATTTCTTTGAGTCATGGAGGATCTGATGAAGGGAATGAACAGTGAAAATTTCTGTTCTCTGATAGCTCAGTTGGTAAAGAATCTGCCTGCAATGCAGGAGACCCCGGTTTGATTCCTGGGCCAGGAAGATACACTGGAGAAGGGATAGGCTACCCACTCCAGTATTCTTGGGCTTCCCTGTGACTCAGCTGGTAAAGAATCCACCTGTATGAGATCTGGGTTTGATCCCTGGATTGGGAAGATCCCCTGGAGAAGGGAAAGGCTATTCGCTCCAGTATTCTGGCCTGGAGAATTGTATGAACTGTATAGTCCATGGGTTCGCAAAGAGTCGGACACGACTGAGTGACTTTCACTTTTCACTGCAATGGACCTTTAGTCAAGTATGAGTATGGTTGAGACAAAATGTAACAATTCTTATTTTTTAAAATATTTTTAATAAATATAGTTGATAATTTGTTTAATGGAAAAAATGAGTTGATATTATAACAGCCTTCTAAACTGTAAAAATACTAAAATATATTCTGCATTTTTAAGCATAAAAGGCATTCCACATTTTGTGCTGAATTACACATTTGTAAGAAATGTTATAAAATTGCCATAGAAAGTAGATTAGCTTTTTTCCTATGGAAGTTTCATATCACTTAATGTGCTTTTTAAAATTAAGTTAAACAAAAAAAAAAAAAAAACTTACCACAAGATGCAAGTATAAAATTATGTTACTAGTGAATCCTTTCTTTGAATTTTCTTGGCAAATGCTGTGTATGGTACTGTATGAATATCAACTTTCTTTCATATGATTTTTATGTTTATGCACATAGTCAAAGTTTGATCTCTCTTTTCCTCCAGTTTTGTTTTAATATAATTAACATTCAGCACTATGTAAGTTTAAGATGTATAGCATAATGGTTTATCTCACATATATCATGAAATGATTATCACGATAAGTTTAGTGAACATCCATCATCTCACATTGATATAAAGTTAGATAAAAAAATTTGTTATTGTTATGAGAACTCTTCGAATTTACTTTTAACAACTTTCACACATAACATACAGTTGTGTTGTTTATATGTATCATGTTGTATATTAAACCTCTAGTATTTATTTTATAATTTTGACCACCTTCATCCAGTTCCCTCTATCCCTCCCCCATGTTTGTGATAACCACGAATTTGATCTCTTTTTTCTGTGACCTTGTTTATTTGTGTTTGAAGTATAATTGACCTGCAAGCTTCTGTTACAAAGCACAGTGATTTGATATTTCTGTGTGTTTCAACATGATCACCAAGGTAAGTCTAATTACCATCTGTCACCAACACAAAGGTGTTAAGTAATTATTAACTATATTTCCCACTTTGTACATTTCATACCTGTGACTCATTTATTTTGTAAGTTAAAGTTTGTGTCTCTTAATCTCCCTTATCTATCTCTCCTTTCCCCCTTTCCCTCCCACTGGCAGATACTTGTTTGCTCTCTGTGTCTATGCCTTGTTTCTGTTTTGTTATATTTGTTTGGTTTTTCATTTGTTTGTTTTTAGATTCTACATATCAATAAAATCATACAGTAATTGTCTTTGACTGAAGTTGTTTCCCATAGCATGATATTCTCTAGGTCCATCCATGTTGTCCCAAATGGAAAAATTACATATTTTTATGAATCAATAATATTCCATCACATATTTATGTCACATCATCTTTATCCATTCATCTCTTGATGGAAACTTATGCTGTTTCTCTATTTTGGCTATTGTAAATAATGCCACTATGAACATAGAGTTCCATATATCTTTTCAAATGAGTGCTTTTAATTTTTTCAGGTAAGTAACCAGGAGTAGAATTTCTGGAACATATGGTAGTTCTGCTTTTATTTTTGAAGACCCTCCATACTGTTTTCCACAGTGATTGCACCAATTACATTCTGATCAGTAGTGCACAAGTGTTCTCTTTTCTGTGCATCCTTATCAACGTTTGCTATCTGGTTATCTGTAGACTTTTCGATGGTGGCCATGCTGAAAGGGGGCTTCCCTGGTAGCTCAGATGGTAAAGAATTTGCCAGCAATGCAGGAAACCTGGGTTTGGACCCTGCGTTGGGAATTTTCCCTGGAAAAGGGAATGGCAACCCACTCTAGTATTCTTGCCTGGAGAATTCTGTGGACAGAGGAAATGGCAGGCAAAGAGTGGACATGGCTGTGTGACTGACTTTCACTTTCATTCTGAAAGGTGTTAGGTGATATCTCATGGGGGTTTTGATTTGCATTTACCTGATGAATAGTGATGCTGAGCATCTCTTCATGTGCCTGTTAGCCGTGTATATATCTTCTTCGCAAAAATCCTTTACCTGAGGAGCATGCATGCTGTTGCTTCAGTTGTGTCCAACTCTGTGATCCTATGGACTGTAGCCTTCCAGGCTCCTGTGTCCTTGGGTATTCTCCAGGCAAGAATACTGGAGTGGGTTTACATGCCTTCCTTTAGAGGATCTTCCTGACCCAGGGATCAAACTCGTGTCTCTTACAACTTCTGCATTAGCAAGCAGGTTCTTTACAACTAGTGCTACTGGGGGAGCTTAATGGTTCAGTGGTTAAGAATCTGCCTTCCAATGCAGGGAACCGGATTCTATCCCTGGGTATGGAAGATACCCTGGAGAAGGAATTGGAAACTCACTCCAGTTTTCTTGCCTGGGAAATCCGTTGGACAGAGTAGCCTAGTAGGCTACAGTCCATGGAGTCTTAAAGATTTGGACACAGTTTACTTGAGACAGAGACCCAAAAAAAAAAAAAAAAAAAAAATTGCTAAGACTGATGTAAAGTGTGTTTTGCCTATGTGTTTATACTTTCAGATTTTACACTTAAGTCTTTAATGCATTTTGAGTTTATTTGTGTGCATGATGTGGGAGAGTAGTCTAGGTTGATTCTTTTGCATGTAGTTGTCCAGCTTTTTCAACACTATTTGTTGAAGAGGCTGCCTTTTCCCCATCATGTATTCTTGCCTCCTTTGTTGTAGATTGATTGACCATTTTAATGTGGGTTCATTTCTGGTCTCTCTATTCTGTACCATTGTTCTATGTCTCTTTCTGTGCCAGTATTATACTCTTTTGATTACTGCAGCTTTGTAGTATACTTTGAAGTCAAAGAGTATGGTACCTTCAGCTTTGTTCTTTTTTCTTAAGACTGTTTTGGCTCTTTGGGAGTAGAGAAAAATCTCATTGCTACATAATGCTTTCAGAATTGTTACCTAATTTATTACCTATTTAATACTCTGTGTTTAAGATAGGAACAAAGAACTTAGAATTAATATTTATTGGATTAAAATATTAAATCCAGAAATTCATATGCTATTAGCCAATTGCCTGTGGTGCATTGGGTAATATATTATTTTAAAATGTTATTTCTTATAATCTCATCTGATTTATTTAAAATTGTAACAAAGGACATTGCTTGCTTTCTGTTTTAAGAACTCTTGCTGTCTAACTATGCGGTGAATGGAAAGTGGCTCATCTTTCTTCTCCCAAGTCCTCCGTCCTTTTAGCTGCTTTAGTAGCATTGTGTAAAACATAGCTGTATGTACTTAGTTGTAAGTCACTGTCTGTAGTGACTTCTGTTATGATTTTAGTAGCACATTGCTCATACTGTAAAGTGGGGTGCCTAACTAGTTGTGACTTGTTGAGACAAATGTGTTTCTATCAAAATGGAAAACTGCTGTTTCTGCTAATTCTGATCTTCTGACTCAGAACTGGTAAGCAGGTCCATGTAACTGGAGCATAGAGGCATGTATGGAACAGGTGAGACCAGAGAAGCTGTTAGGGACAAAGTCATGAAGAAATTTATGCCATAATTAGTAAAGCATTTATCCTTTTAATCAGACAGTTCACTCACTCAGTCGTGTGCGACTCTGCAACCTGACGGATGGTGGCACACCGGGTTTCCCTGTCCATCACCAACTCCTGGAGCTTACTCAAGCACATATCCATAGAGTCAGTGATGCCATTCAGCCATCTCATCCTCTGTCATCCCCTTTTCTTGCTTTTAGTCTTTCCCAGCATCAGGGACTTTTCAAGTCAGTTCTTCACAACAGGTGGCAAAAGTGTTGGAGTTTCAGCTTCAGAATCAGTCCTTTCAATGAATATCCAGAACTAATTTCCTTTAGGATGAACTGTTTGGATCTTCTTGCAGTACAAGGGACTCTCAAGAGTCTTCTCCAACACCACAGTTCAAAAGTATCAATTCTTCAGTGCTCAGCTTTCTGTATAGTCCAGCTCTCACATCTATACATTGACTACTGGAAAAACGATAGCTTTGACTAGATGGACTTTTGTTGGCAAAGTAATGTCTCTGTTTTTTAATATGCTGTCTAGATTGGTCATAGCTTTTCTGCCAAGGAGCAAGTGTCTTTTTTAATTTCATGGCTGCAGTCACTATCTGCAGTGATTTTGGAGCCCCAAAAAATACAGTCTGTCACTGTTTCTACTGTTTCCCCATCTATTTCCCATGAAGTGATGGGACCGGATGCTATGATCTTAGTTTTCTGAATGTTGAGTTTTAGGCCAACATTTCACTCTCCTCTTTCACTTTCATTAAGAGGCTGTTTAGTTCTTCGCTTTCTTCCATGAGGGTGGTGTCATCTGCATATCTGAGGTTACCGATATGTCTCCTGGAAATCTTGATTCCAACTTGTGTAACGGAGCAATTTTGGGTCTTAAATAGATAGGAAAATTATCAATTTGCTTAAATCTACTTAAAGAACTTTAGTACATTGATTTGAGATCTCTTCTGTTTTTCTCATGAAAAGCTATCAATATGGACTAATAAGAGCAAATGTTTTTGTTTTCTAACCTATCTGGCTTTCTGGAGGAGAGAACTCTGGCTGTGAGAAAAGGAAATAAAATCCTTAAAACAGGATACAGGAAAACAAAACTACACTAGCCCTGTTATGAATTGTCACTAAATTGCTTTTCCTCATTTCTTAATTTTGGTTCTGAAAAATGTATTAGGTATCATACTGGTTCATTATAATCAAAATAAAGGTGATAGAGCAGTAGAAATGGAAATGCTAAGACCAAAAAATTAAGGGGACCTCATGATTAGTTTTGCATGAAACTGTTCTTAAAATGATTTTCCTGCAGAATATAGCTTCCAAATTTGATAAATTTATCTAAGGTACTGTATCAGTCTTATGAGGGGTCACTGGGAATTTCAGATGAAAAGTTCGGGTGTCTTTCATCTGCTCAGGAGAAAAGAAGCAAAGGTTAAGGGTTGGGTAGGTAACTGCTTGAGAGCGTAGTGGCATCTTCATTAGGAGGTGACATACAAGTTGGCTGTTGTGACATAGGAAAATGACTGCCCCTGAGTCCCGTTCAGTCTAAACACATAGCTTAGGTCAGGCTTCTCTGACAATCAGATTTGGATTATGGGATCAATAATTGTATTTAATGAAAAAGTCATTCTTCCCTTTTATCCAGAAGCATAATATACATAAATCTGAGTCTTTAAGATTGATGTTATTAATTAATGTATAACCCAGCAAAATATGCATAAATGATTAACAGTATACATTATATATGTAAATATACATAGTATACATAATTATATATAATTAAGCATAATATGCATGCATCTGAGTCTTTAAGATTAATGTTCATATTAGTGTTACTGATATATCATTTGAGCCTCAAACAGATCTTTGCAAAATGTGTAGCAGTGATTGCATCTCACTGACATTGGAGCCCAGGCCCGAGAGGCCACACTTGGCCTGTACCCCAGACCCACTGAAGAGTGCACCCTTGTTCCCCACCAAGCACTGAAGAGTCTTCCTGTGGGCAGCTGGGCAGCCCAGTTACTCACCTATACCAACAGGTAACAGACTCTCCTGTGTGATATCAATCCCTTTGAGTTGCCTTGGAAAAGAGACTTCATAGCCAGAGTGCCCTTGACATAAATACTGGACTGTGTGCACCAGAAGTTCTCTCTAAATTCTGGACTTATCCATGATTATTTTCATTATATTTTTAGTAACTCCTAAATTTTCTAGTGACTGTATTTTTTTTTTTAATCAGAAAAATACTCTTAGATATTCAAGCTTTGAGTTGGTACTTTCAACAGGCATAATTCTCTATGAGCTGGATATGTCTCAACAGCCAGAGAGTTATGCCTGTTGAAAGTACCAACTCAAAACTTAAATATCTAAGAGTACTTTGAGAGCAGAGAATGCTTGTCTCCTGGGCTGGGCTTTGGAACCTGGAACCTTGAAAAAAGATCCACTTTTTTTCTCTTGCTCCTTCTCATCTCTGTGAAAGGAAACATTGCACCTGATTACCTGAGGTCTGTTTCTCCCCTCACGTTGCCACTGTCCAGGATGATGCCTTACCTGAGAGGTTAATCTGACAAAACGTGGGAGATCTGAGCTGCCTCCCCAGGACCACTACTGGTAGCACCACTTGTGCAGATGAATTGCTAACTGTCAGACCTGCCCTGGGCTTCAGGTTAAGCCAGGTTGTCCTAGGAATTAC
The DNA here is from genome assembly GCF_023091745.1 of Budorcas taxicolor. NCBI lineage: Eukaryota > Metazoa > Chordata > Mammalia > Artiodactyla > Bovidae > Budorcas > Budorcas taxicolor. Next base: position 58,619,162 of record NC_068920.1, read on the forward strand.
AGGGCAAAACTATTTCTTGTAATCAGGTAAAGACAGGAGATAGATGTAAGTTTAAGCTGCTAGGAAAAAGCAAGTTCCTTGCTACATGGCTTAACTGTTAAAAAAAAAAAAAAAAGCTTGTTAAAGACTGGGTTGAATAAAAAGTTTGAAACTGTTGAGCAGGTCAGGAGAAAAGGAATATGCAGAATTTTTCTGCTTGTCACCAAAAAAACTGTGGACCTGTTCTTATGGTTTTCTGGCACTAACTTAATATTCACAGTGAGTTTTCAAAATAAATATAATTTATTAAAGTAAAAAGAATTAGTAATAAATGATTCAGATCTCTATTATAAAGGATTAATTACCTCACGTTTCTGTAAAATTAATCTACTTTCATATTTATTTAAAATATTCTCATTTTTGATGGTTTTAGTAAATCCAAACAGATACAGTGTTTATAGAACAGAGAAGGCAATTAGCTTATTAAATATTTGTTATGTGCAGATCCATATCTAGTGTTTTATATGTTCTTAACCTACCCAGGAGCCTGAGAAGAAGGCTGATGATGGGAATTTGTCAGGCTGCACTTTGTGGTGGTCTTAGTAGAGAAGAGGCTGCACCTAATGGCTAACGTTGAGACTGAGACTCAGATGTTGTGTTCAGATCCCAGTGGCAGTGCTTAGACTCTGTGTAATCTTGGAGAAATTTCTTATCAATCTACACATCGTGTTTTCTCATCTGTAAAATGGAGATTACATCTGACCTAACACTTGTAGTTCTGAAGGTAGAGCCATCTGCATTGCTGTAAATTGCATGACACACGGGATGTACTTAGTGAAGTAGCTGCTGTTCCTCCTCCTTGCGACCTGGTTTTTCCTCATCTATACAGCAGCTTGTTAGATGAACACTGTCTTAGCCCTACTTGGGGAGACTGAGGATTAAAGACTGTAGACAACTAGCCTACAGTTGCTCAGTTTATCTGAATCCAGCGTTTCCATCTTTTCATTCTGTATCTTTTCTCCTCTTGTGCATCATGAATGCGTGAAAATGACTGCTTCAGTCCCCTCCCCTGCTTCTGGGTTAGCATTGCTGTCCCTCTGGCAGTTGTGGAGAAGAAATACAACTCTTCAAATGTAGTTGCAGGTAAGAAACTGGGAAACATGGCAACAGATGGTTTCCTTGGGTTACCCAGCCAGAAGGGCCCCCAGGAACTGCTTTTCAAAGTTTAAGGTCCTTCTTCAGCCCTCAGATGAAAGTTTTTGCTTGGAGTTTGTTTTATAATTTGTATCAATACCTGATTTTATTAATGATTCAGTCTACTAATTTAACCTTGTCATGTAAAAGTTTGTAGGGTGGTTTTACCTGGGATAGTGTAGTAGGGTGCCCTGTTTACCAGGGTATAGGAATACATCCCAAAAAAGCCTGATACAAGGATTCACAGACAAATAATGACTGTTCCTACAGGATATTTTTTAAAATATGAAGAATAAGAGTAAATAGACTGTTACATGATTGTTAGGGTTTATAAGAGAACAAGCTTGGCTTAAAATGTCTGATTTTGACTCCCCATTCTGCAACGGCTATCTGGATGGTCTGGTTATTGACCAGCCTTTATTAATGTCTTACATGGTGGCCTTCACTGTATTTTCCTCTTATATATCAGTGAACTTCTGACTCCCACATCAAAAGTATAGGCTGATAGTATTAACACATACTACATTAAATAGAATTTTCAGAGCTACCTTGAAAATAGTTAGCATTAATCATTTCTATGAGAACATCCTCCATTAGTTTCCGGTAACTCATGTATGAGAGAACTTGAAGATGATCCGCTTGTCTTTTGGAAACTGCCTGTTTATTTTTCTTATTTTATAAAATCACCTGTGAAGCAATTCATGGACCTGAGTGGAGCTGACCTTCACTTTAAAGCTCAGGATTATGTTATGACTCCCTATGCAGATTTGAGAATTTGTGAAGAAATTGACAATGAGTTTTCTCGGGTCGGGGGGCGGGGGGGGGGCCGGCATGCCACACAGTTTGTAGGATCTTAGTTTCATGACCAAGGATTGACTTGCAGCCCCTAGGGGGCAATGAAAGTCCTGAGTCCTAACTACTGGATTGGCAGTGAAGTCCTGACAATAGCTTTTTTGTCTCTAACATTAATTTTGGACTTACAATATGCCATGTGGTTTGTAACACTTCACTACACACATCATCAATTTAACAATAATTTTATGGTGGTATCCTTACTGTTCTTTCATGGTCCCTCTGTAATCCAGCCACTTTCAGAAGCCTCAGGGCACATAGCTCTGGAAAAGAGTGCAATATTTAAGTCAAGGCTTCTCTGTCCTTGTCCTGTTCTCATATGACTTCACACCATGTTCATTCCATGGCTTATGACTGTACAGTAGCACTGGCTTCTTTTCTCTTCCTTGTGCAACTGTTGGTTCTTTCCTATCTTAGAACCTTTGTAACATTTACTTTCCTGTGGAAGCATGACCCCCAGAGCTCTGCATGACTGACCACCTTTCCTCACCCTTGCCTCAGCTCTGAGTGACTGTCCACACCAGGTTAAATCAGGGAGTCTTGTGCCTGACCCTCTCTGTCCCATACCATCTTTTCTTTGATTGAAAACATTTGTCACAAACTTAAATCATTAACTTTTGTCTATTCTTACTGTCATGTTGTCTTCTTTTATGCTCTGTAAATTCCATGACTGCAGAATTCTTTCTTGCTGCGGTTCACTGTATCTGAAAAAGTACTTGACATATGCTAAGCCTGCACATATTTGCGGAATGATTGACTAGACACAGTTCAGAAAGGTTACAAATTGTGTCTGTCTATCTTCCTGGAGCTGGTGAAGAGGCAACACTATGAGTCCAAGCCCACACTCCTCAAAGATAGGAGAACATCAAATGCCTGATTGACATCTGGAACAAAACTGTGCAAGTTATAATGTAATAGATTTGCCACATTGGTTTTATTTTCTCACCCCTTTGCAAGGAAGAAACACCATGTTTGGGTTCCTCTTGCACCTCTTACCTCCAAGGTATGTGTTTCTGTGTCAGTTATGTTCTGGGTCAGTGTTTCCAGCCTGTGTTGAGGGTTGGGCTTTCTTACCTGTGCTGTTCTGCATGGCTGCTATCTGACAGGAGGATGCTCCACACAGAGTCCTTGGGCATCACGTTCCAGGGTGATGTGTGTGCCCAAAGTTATATCAGAAAGAGCAAAGTTTTACTATTTCAAAAAATGCTGCTAATTGTAGTAGTTTATAAGTCTAACATTCAAAACCATTTAAAATCATTTAAGGAAAGATGAAAGATATTTGGGTATCAAGAGGAGATGAAAATATGTACTCCAATAACACAAAGTAGAAAAATTATAAATTGTCACAAGATAGCTTGTTAGAATTATTGAAAATATGTTAAGGTGATAATAGAATTTTCTCTTTCTCCTCTTCTTCCTTTTCCTTCTTTGGTGAGTAAATTTTATTTATCTACATTATAGGTACTTTTTAAAATCAAATGGAACCTGAGTGTCAAGCAGTTTTCAAGTTGTACACCCTGCAGCATTATTTGAAAGGGAGAAAAAAAACAGACAGAGTCAGAACGGAAAGAGAGATATATTCAGATCAGTTCAGTTACTGAGTCGTGTCTGATTCTTTGCGACCCCATGGACTGCAGCATGCCAGGCCTCCCCGTCCATCACCAATTCCCAGAGTTTACTCAGACTCATATCAATTCAGTCGGTAATGCCATCCAATCATCTCATCCTCTGTCATCCCCTGCTCCTCCCACCTTCAATCTTTCCCAGCATCAGGGTCTTTTCAAATGAGTCCTTCACATCAGGTGCCCAAAGTGTTAAAGTTTCAGCTTCAGCATTAGTACTTACAATGAATATTCAGCACTGATTTCCCTTGGGATTGACTGGTTGGATCTCCTTGCAGTCCAAAGGACTCTCAAAAAGTTTCTCCAACACCACAGTTCAAAAGCATCAGTTCTTCAGTGCTCAGCTTACTTTATAGTCCAACTCTCACATCCATACATGACTACTGGAAAAACCATAGTTTTGACTAGATGGACCTTTGTTGGCAAAGTAATGAGATATATTACCTTACTGAGAGTAATGAGAGATATATTACCTTAATAAGTTTTCTGATCCCCCCAGAAATTTCTCTGAGGGGTACATTGAACCCATATGGGCTCAACCAGCTCTTTCCAGCAGAGGGGCAAGAGAAGAAAAACAGTAAAGATTTCATATTTTGTGGTGTCCATTATTTTGTATGAATGTGCATAAATGTTGTATAATTCATGTGTAAGCATACATTAAGCAAAAACCTTCCTCTAGTTAAAACATGAAGATAGTCTTGCTCCTTGGAACCTGTACTGAAAATGTTTATATGTGCCATTGTGGTAGCTTTATAGTATAATTTTTCCTTTGTATAGTTATGATTGTATTTTATATACATTTTTTGGTTTGTTTTTATTTCACACCTTAACTACAGGCCTGATATTCAGATTAAAATTATCAACATGCCAACTAGGAGAAGATAAAGGGTAACTGGAATATTTTTAATTTTTATTTTCTTTTCTAAAATTTTTTGAAGTATAGTTGATTTACAATGTTCTGTTGAATTTTGCTGCATAGCAAAATGATTCAGCTATACATGTATATACATGATTTTTCGTGTTATTTTCCATGTGGTTTCTTAACAGGATACTGAACATAGTTCCCTGTGCTGTGCTGTATACAGTAGGACCTTGTTGTTTACCCATCCTATATGTAGTAGTATGTGTCTGCTAATCTCAAATTTCCAGTCCATCACTCTCCCTTGGAAACCACAAGTCTGTTCTCTATGTCTGAAACATTTTATAAGGCCTTTCTTTGAACTGAGTTCTTTAGGAATTGAATATTTTAATTGGATAGAAGAGGAACATTCTTGACATTTGTTTTCTTTTAAGTCGTCATCAGTATTGTCGAACAAGGTTTAAAGTCATTTTAACTTTCTTTATGAAACTTTGGGACAAATTAAAAATAAAATCAGTACATAAATATTGAATAAATTCATCCAGAGGCTATTAGGCATTATGATTAAAATAAAGACATTTTACTTATGTCCTGGTCTCAAGAAGTTTATAATCAATTTGATTGGAAATGATAAAACTGGTTAAAAAATTTCAGTTTCTAAAATAAGGCTTAAATAATCTATTCACAGTAATGAGAAGACATTCTAGAATTTTGCGTTTATTGATAAATGAATGAAAGCATTTGAGTCTGAAATAGGAAAAGTTTTCTTTAAAGAGGAGCGATTCTTTTAAGAGAGGAACAGAGAGGGTATGCCATGTCTCTGTTTGGCAGATGATATAATGGGAGCAGAGACCCCTGGAAGCAGGAAGTGCAGCTGCAGACTGGCTCCTGTCATGCTTCCCAGAGGGCATCTGGGCTCTGCATTGCTGTGTGGCAGTTAATGTTATGTTACTGTTTATCAGAGCCTATTAGAAATATTAGAACCTGAGGTGAAGAACACATTCCTAGCACATTTATTATACCTATCCTCTTATAAATTCAGTGGACAGATATTGTTATGTGAGGTGCTAAGCCAGGAGTGTCCTCCTCCTTGGTAGCAAGTAAACTATTTGGTGATGTTCACAGTGTTCCACTTTGAGATATTATACATGGTAATGGAATGAGATTTTACATTACTGTGAACATTTAGCCTTCCATAGAAATCTTACTAGTTTCACAACTTAAAATATTTATTCTCTTCCCTTTAAAACTACATTTACTGTTTTCTTTCTTAATAATTACATTTTAAGTAAAAAGGTGATATCTTGCATGGATGTAAGAAGCATTATTTTTATTTTGGTTTTGAAACTAACTTCCATAATGTGTGATTTTATCAAATGTAAAATGTTCAATGTGTATGTAGATTAGGGTTTTAGTACCTGGAGTTCTTATAAAACCTAGAAGTTTTATTTTCTTTGCTGTGTGGATGGAGAAGCCTTGAGGCTACTGTACAAAGGAGGATTGAAACCCAGAGTCAGGAGACTCAACTCCAGAACTTTAGAACATCAGAGAACACCTGACTCTAGGGAAAATTAATAGACAAGAGCCCACCAAAAAGTTTCCATACCTACACTGAAACCAAGCTCCACGCAAGAGCAAGCAAGTTCCAGTGCAAGAGACACCACGGTAATTCTTCAGCAAAACAAGAATGCAAGACTGAACATTAAAAGATGGGCTGCCCAAAGCCATAGCAAACACGTAGACACCCCAAAACTCACTACAAGACTACTCACTGCACTCCAGTGAGAAAAGATCCATCTCCACCCAGCAGAACACAGACAAAGTTCCCTCAACCAGGAAACGTTGACAAGCTACTGGTCCAACCCTGCCCACAGGGAGCAGACTCTATACTTAAGTGGAACCATGACCTCCCAGCCTGCGGAAAGGACACCCCAAACACAGTAATGGAAACAAAATGAAAAGGCAGCAAAATATCCAGCAGGTGAAGGAACATAACAAAAACCCACCAAACCAAACAAAAGAAGAGATAGGGTGTCTACCTAAAAAAGAATTCAGAATAATGATAGTAAAGATGACCTAAAATCTTGAAAAAAAAAAAAAAGTTACAGATAAATAGACTAGAGACATAGACTGATAAGATGCAAGAAATTTTTAACCAAGGACCTAGAAGAAATAAGGGAGAGTCAATCAATAATTAACAATGAAATAACTGAGATTAAAAACACACTGGAGGACAAGGAGCTGCTGGGGAGCCTCAGGACCAGAGCATTGAGCACTACCCATGCCAGTGAAGACAGGTCAATATTTATATTTCACCCCCAAGAAATCTCCCATCAATTGCAAGCTGGGATGTTCACCAGGAGGCAGCTGTCCTGTGACAGGTAGATCATAGGACTAAGAATCCTGGTCCCCTGGGCATTTCTAGACCCATTTGGCATGTATTACTGTTGATGTTACAACCTGCCGGGACTGTGGACTCATGGTGGCCTTTCCCTCTAGGAGTCTCACAGTAACCATTAAGGGAGGTCCCTGCCTTGTCACACTTCTCTAAGGAGATCCTTGAATCCTCATAGACCAAAGACTGAAGATCAAGTCCTGAGCTTTTGGAGTGGGAACACTGACTCCAAGATCATAGCATACCAAAGAAATAACCCAAGGGGATATTAAATAGTGAGAACTCACACAAAGGAAACCACTTGAATACAAGCCCTGGCATCACCCAATTACCAGTAGCACCCTGTGTAGAACACCTCATCTAAACAACAAACAAAACAAAAATAAAAACCCAATCATCAACAGACAGGATTACGACCTCATTCAGCCTTCCCATCACAGGAAAAACAGACAAAAACTCAGCACAAATCTAATATAGAATTCTATATCACTAATAGAATTCTGTATCACTAAACTACTGCTCAATAGAAAAACATGTAATCACTTTTTAAAATCCAGATGCAGTTCTATTTCCAGTTTTATAAGGAATCTCCACAATGTTCTCCGTAGTGGCTGTACTAGTTTGCATTCCCACCAACAGTGTAAGATGGTTCCCTTTTCTCCACACCCTCTCCAGCATTTATTGCTTGTAGACTTTTGGATAGCAGCCATTCTGACTGGTGTGAAATGGTACCTAATTGTGGTTTTGATATGCATTTCTCTGATAATGAGTGATGTTGAGCATCTTTTAATGTGTTTGTTAGCCATCTGCATGTCTTCTTTGGAGAAATTTCTATTTAGTTCTTTGGCTCATTTTTTGATTGGGTCGTTTTATTTTTCTGGAATGGAGCCTATTATACAGAGTAAAGTAAGTCAGAAAGAAAAACACCAATACAGTATACTAACGCATATATATGGGGTTTAGAAAGATGATAACAATAACCCTGTATGTGAGACAGCAAAAGAGACACAGATGTATAGAACAGTGTTTTGGACTCTGTGAGAGAGGGTGAGGATGGGTTGATTTGGGGGAATGCCACGGAAAAATGTATAATATCATATAAGAAACGAATCTCCAGTCCAAATTTGATACAGGATCCTTGGGGCTGGTGCACTGGAATGACCTGGAGGGATGGTATGGGGAGGGAGGTGGGAAGGAGGTTCAGGATGGGGAACACGTGTACGCCCATAGAGGATTCATGTTGATGTGTGGCAGAACCAGTACAATATTTTAAAGTAATTAGACTCCAATTAAAATAAATAAATTTAAATTAAAATAAAATCCAGATCCATATCATAATTTTCTTGGACTATTTGAAAAATACTAATTCTCAGATATTGCTATTTTTCTCCAAAATTCTAGATTTGTTTCATGAGCAATCGTATTTAAAACAACTGTGCTATCTGATGATCTTTTATGTGTATCTGTTTTTTTTTTGTTTTTTTTTTTTTCACTTTTTCTATTTTGTATTCAATGCTTCCATTTCATTTAGTTTTTTTTTTAATTGTTGTTTTTCTTTCTCAAGCCTTTATCAAGTCCAGTAGTAAAGCCTTTGTATGTGTGTATATATATATATATATATATATATATATATATATATATTAGAAAATTTATGTATTTTTGCCTAGCTAAATAATTAATGACAGTTTGATTCCACTTGTTAGACTTAGTATGACTAGAATGCTAGATTTCTTATTTACATTCACACTGATCTTTGATATAGTTCCATGTATTTTGGTATCTAGTATTACATCTAAAAGTTTAGAAAAATTATTCTTATAGTGATTTTAAAAAATTTGAATGAAGCTTGAAACTTCTAATCCAATTTTGAAAATATAAACAAATACTACGTTGTAAAAGCAATAGGAAATTAAGTGATGCAGTATTATTAACTACAGATTTTGTTCAAATTCCACAAAATTTTATGCTAATGTCCATTATTTGTCTTCATACCATATTCAAGACTCCATATTGTATATAACTGCATTGAGCAGCTTCAATACATGCAATAAATCATGGTAACTTGTTTTTTCATTTTTATTCCATTACAAATATTTTCTAAATATCCTTGCTATTGCTTCTTAGATACACTCATCATTTAAAAGTGAACATTTAATTCCAAATACATGGGATTTTTTTTAAAGTATCTTTAATAGTAATTTATCTTTTTAATACTAGTTTCACATTTAAATGCTTTCTTATCTGAAATCACCCTCTGTGTTTTTCAGTCTTACTTTTCTGAGGCCTTTGATAGGTAAGTCTCTCTTGGTAAATGTCACTTGCACTTGAAAATATGTGGGTTATATTCAAATATTTTTTAATATTGATTTCTAACATAATTCCACAGTGATAAAATAATAAAATCTGTATGATTATAATTTCAATACCTTTAGACCATGAAATTTTTGTACTTTGATTTCCTTCCCTGGATATGTTCCAGTGTCTTCTCAGTTCAGTTCAGTTCAGTTCAGTTACTCAGTCGTGTCCAACTCTTTGTGACCCCATGAATCGCAGAACGCCAGGCTTCCCTGTCCATCAGCATCTGCCGGAGTTCACTCACACTCACGTCCATCGAGTCCGTGATGCCATCCAGCCATCTCATCCTGGGTCGTCCCCTTCTCCTCCTGCCCCCAATCCCTCCCAGCATCAGAGTCTTTTCCAATGAGTCAACTCTTCGCATGAGGTGGCCAAAGTACTGGAGTTTCAGCTTTAGCATCACTCCTTCCAAAGAAATCCCAGGGCTGATCTCCTTCAGAATGGACTGGTTGGACCTCCTTGCAGTCCAAGGGACTCTCAAGAGTCTTCTCCAACACCACAGTTCTTAAGCATCAATTCTTCAGCGCTCAGCCTTCTTCACAGTCCAACTCGCACATCCATGCATGACCGCAGGAAAAAGCATAGCCTTGACTAGACGGACCTTAGTCGGCAAAGTAATGTCTCTGCTTTTGAATATACTGTCTACGTTTGTCATAACTTTTCTGCCAAGGAGTAAGCATCTTTTAATTTCATGGCTGCAGTCGCCATCTGCAGTGATTTTGGAGCCCCAAAAAATAAAGTCTGACACTGTTTCTACTATTTCTCCATCTATTTCCCATGAAATTATGGGACAGGATGCCATGATCTTCGTTTTCTGAATGTTGAGCTTTAAGCCAACTTTTTCACTCTCCTCTTTGACTTTCAGCAAGTCTTCTCATGATGTACTCTGCACATAAATTAAATAAGCAGGGTGACAATATACAGCCTTGATGTGCTCCTTTTCTTATTTGGAACCAGTCTGTTGTTCCATGTCCAGTTCTAATGTTGCTTCCTGGCCTGCATACAGACTTCTCAAGAGGCAGGTTAGGTGGTCTGGTATTCCCATCTCTTCCAGAATTTTCCAGTTTATTGTGATCCACACATTCAAATGCTTTGGCATAGTCAATAAAGCAGAAATAGATGTTTTTCTGGAACTCTCTTGCTTTTTCCATGATCTAGCAGATGTTGACAATTTGATCTCTGGTTCCTCTGCCTTTTCTAAAACCAGCTTGAACATCAGGGAGTTCACGGTTCATGTATTGCTAAAGTCTGGCTTGGAGAATTTTGAGCATTACTTTACTAACATGTGAGATGAGTGCAATTGTGTGGTAGTTTGAGCATTCTTTGCATTGCCTTTCTTTGAGATTGGAATGAAAACTGACATTTTCCACTCCTGTGGCCACTGCTGAGTTTTCCAAATTTGCTGACATATTGAGTGTAGCACTTTCACAGCCTCATCTTTCAGGATTTGAAATAGCTCAACTGGAATTCCGTCACCTCCACTAGCTTTGTTCGTAGTGATGCTTTCTAAGGCCCACTTGACTTCACATTCCAAGATGTCTGGCTGTAGATTAGTGCTCACATCATCATGATTATCTTGGTCGTGAACATCTTTTTTGTACAGTTCTTCCATGTATTTTTTCTTCTTAATATCTTCTGCTTCTGTTAGGTCTAGAATATTTCTGTCCTTTATCGAGCCCATCTTTGCATGAAATGTTCCCTTGGTATCTCTAATTTTCTTGAAGAGATCTCTAGTCTGTCCCATTCTGTTCTTTTCCTCTATTTCTTTGCATTGATCGCTGAAGAAAGCATTCCTATCTCTTCTTGCTATTCTTTGGAATTCTGCATTCAGATGTTTATATCTTCCTTTTCTCCTTTGCTTTTCACATCTCTTCTTTTCACAGCTATTTGTAAGGCCTCCTCAGACAGCCTTTTTGCTTTTCTACATTTCTTTTCCATGGGGATGGTCTTGATCCCTGTCTCCTGTACAATGTCATGAACCTCCATCCATAGTTCATCAGGCACTCCATCTATCACATCTAGGCCCTTAAATCTGTTTGTCACTTCCACTGTATAATCATAAGGTATTTGATTTAGGTCATACCTGAATGGTCTAGCAGTTTTCTCTACTTTCTTCAATTTAAGTCTGAATTTGGTAATAAGGAGTTCATGATCTGAGCCACAGTCAGCTCCCGGTCTTGTTTTTGTTGACTGTATAGAGCTTCTCCATCTTTGGCTGCAAAGAATATAATCAATCTGATTTCGGTGTTGACCATCTGGTGATGTCCACGTGTAGAGTCTTCTCTTGTGTTGTTGGAAGAGGGTGTTTGCTATGACCAGTGCATTGTCTTGGCAAAACTCTATTAGTTTTTGCCCTGCTTCATTCCGCATTCCAAGGCCAAATTTGCCTGTTACTCCAGGTGTTTCTTGACTTCCTACTTTTGCATTCCAGTCCCTTATAATGAAAAGGACACCTTTTTTGGGGTGTTAGTTCTATAAGGTCTTGTAGGTCTTCATAAAACCATTCAACTTCAGTTTCTTCAGCATTACTGGTTGGGGCATAGACTTGGCTAACTGTGATACTGAATGGTTTGCCTTGGAGACAAACAGAGATCATTCTGTCGGTTTTGAGATTGCATCCAAGTACTGCATTTCAGACTCTTTTGTTGACCATGATGGCTACTCCATTTCTTCTGAGGGATTCCTGCCTGCAGTAGTAGATATGATGGTCATCTGAGTTAAATTCACCCATTCCAGTCCATTTTAGTTCGCTGATTCCTAGAATGTCGACGTTTACCCTTGCCATCTCTTGTTTGACCACTTCCAATTTGCCTTGATTCATGGACCTGACATTCCTATGCAACATTGCTCTTTACAGCATTGGATCTTGCTTCTATCACCAGTCACATCCACAGCTGGGTATTGTTTTTGCTTTGGCTCCATCCCTTCATTCTTTCTGGAGTTATTTCTCCACTGATCTCCCGTAGCATATTGGGCACCTAATGACCTGGGGAGTTCCTCTTTCGGTATCCTATCATTTTGCCTTTTCATACTGCTCATGGGGTTCTCAAGGTTAGAATACTGAAGTGGTTTGCCATTCCCTTTTCCAGTGGACCACATTCTGTCAGACCTCTCCACCATGACCCGCCCATCTTGGGTTGCCCCGTGGGCATGGCTTAGTTTCATTGAGTTAGACAAGGCTGTGGTCCTAGTGTGATCAGATTGACTAGTTTTCTGTGAGTATGGTTTCAGTGTGTCTGCCCTCTGATGCCCTCTTGCAACACCTACCATCTTACTTGGGTTTCTCTTTCTTTGGGTGTGGGGTATCTCTTCACGGCTGCTCCAGCAAAGCACAGCCGCTGCTCCTTACCTTGGACGAGGTGTATCTCCTTACCACCACCATTTCTGACCTTCAGTGTGGAATAGCTCCTCTAGGCCCTCCTGTGCCTGTGCAGCCACCACTCCTTGGGTTGCTCCTCCCAGCCTCTGGCCCTGACCTCAGGCGTGTGTGGCTCCTCCCAGCTACCGCCTCTGGCCTCGGGCTCCGGGTGGCTCCTTAAGGTCACCAGCCCCTGACCTAGGACGCGGGGTGTCTCTTTTCAGCCGCCACTGGACTTGGACGTTGGGTAGCTCCTCCTGGCTGCTGCCCCTGGTCTCGGACGCAGGGTGTCTCCTCCCGGCTGCCACTGACTTCAGACGCGGGGTAGCTCCTCTCGGCCGCCACCCCAGTGTCTTCTAATTTACCGTTCATGGGGAACTTGAATATAATTTGTATCCTACTCTTTTTGAAAATTCTATAAATCTTAATTATGTTGAATTGGTTCACAGTGCTTTTCAGGGCTACTATATTCTTCTGTTCCTCCGTGTATTAATTATTTTAATTTTGATACTCAAAGGTTGTTTTTGAATTATGACGCCAGGATTCTTGGCCCCGGGAGGAGAAGAATTCAATCTGGGGCCAGAGAGGAGGCTTGATCACTCAGAGCTTTTGTGTAACAAAGTTTTATTAAAGTATAAAGGAGATAGAGAAAGCTTCTAACATAGGCATCAGAAGGGGGCAGAAAGAGTACCCCCCTGCTAGTCTTTAGCTGGATGTTATATAGTCACCAGCAGTCTGTCAATGAAAGAAAATAATGTCTCAAAACTTAGAATGACACCTGGCCCCTCACCAATAGGATGTAGTTTGGGATAATCTTGGATCCAAATGGTTTATCTTGGGCCATAAAGGGATTAACTTGAATCTTGAAGAAAGGCAGAGCACCATACAAATAGTGTTATTTACATAGATTAGAGGAACAATATCGGAGTATAACACACTGGTTTATCAAGTAGGATCTGAGCGGAAAAGGCTGAAATGACTTGAAGACAGAGTTTGGGGTAAATGCATAGTACATTAGCATAGCTTAAGATAAACATTTTCATAAGAAAAAGGCAATGGTTAACTTCAAGTGAAACCAGGTGTCATTATGGCAACACAGAATTTTAAGAGAAACCTCCATTTAAATTTGTATAGAGAAGGAAAAAAATTCCTAGTTTGTTTCCTCCTGCCGCTTAAGGGAGATAAAAATATCTGACACTTAAAGGTTATTTCCTCAGTTTGGAGACCCCTGGCCTTCCTGCCTGTTACTCTCAATACTATGATATTGAAACTTCAACTAAAAATCTTAATTTATTTACTTAAAAAAAAAAAAACACAACTAATTGTAACATATAGTGGAAATTTGTGTAAGCTTTTCTGTATTTTCCAAGTTTCCTGTTAATGTATTATCATACTTTCATAATTTTGAATAAATACATAAATAAAATAAATCAAAACCTGTCATCCATCATATGAGAACTCTCTGTACCATCTATTCAGTTCTTCTTTTAACTAAAAGCTGCTCTAGAAAATGAAGTCTTTCAAAGAATTAAACCAAACAAACAAACACGACAAAAGTACCAGAAACATTCAACTTAATACTGCTGTTCACCAGAAGGTCAGAACAGAGCAAATGGCTTTTTCCTCATCTCTTAGAGGAAATCTTTCTCTCTTCTCCCAAGGAGAAATCTTCCTTCCTTTAGAAGGAAATCTTTCTCTCTTCTCTGTGTATTAGGGTGTTGGACAATTCAGCAGACAGCCTTCAATTTTAACAAAAGAGTTGGGTTTGTTTTTTTTCTGTTTATTTTGGTTTTAATTATCTCAGCCAAACCTAAGTTTAGGGTTCAATGATCTACATATTTATTCAGAAAAACTTTATTCACCATCAGCTAATTATTTAGTGTTGCCTCTTTTAATGACTTGCCTGATCAATTATGTTTCTTATACTTAAAAACAATCTTTTATATTTGATTAAAACTGAAATCATTTGGTGGGGAGCATGGCAATATAATATCTTGCTTTGCCAAATTAGGAAAAAATATTTTAAAAAATCAGAAGCCACTATGATATGTATAGATCTATTTCCCCTGAAAGCTTCATTAAAGATGCATGAGGGTTCATTTTTCTTTTCCTACTTTGTCAGCATTTGAAAATGGCTGTATGTCTTTCTTCTGAAAGCTGACTTTGAATAAATGCCCCGTGTACTATGCACTGAAAATTTTCTCACTTTGTAAAAGAGGATATTTAAAGTTGTATGCTGTAGGTTGCAAAGAACAGAATTTCTGTTACATATCTTCCCAGTCCAGCTGATAAGAGCATCTGGGAAACCACACTTCAAAAATGAAATGTTAGGGTTCAACAGATAGGTGAGTGGAGGTGTTTCATGTACATTTTCTGGAATTTATTTCAGCTGAGACAATAACTTTTCAAAGGTGCAAAATCACAAAACTCCAGCTAGTTTATGGAAGTTGCTGAATTAGCTAAAATATCTTGTCCACATCATGGACCCCTTGAGCCCAGTGATGACCTTTTGCCCTCTTCCTCTGGGGTTCACACTCCCTTGTCCTCTTTTGCAGACAGTTCACTATAACAAGAGTCCTTTATTGTAATATTCATTCCTCCAATTTGGTGAAACTTTTACATAGATCAGACAGGTTAGTTAATAGCTTATAGGGGCAATTTGAGTACTTTATGTGTTAAATAATTAATTATATTAAGATTCCTAAAATCTCCAATTAGAGCATATTGTTTGGTGAGGAATCTCTGTGTATGTCTGTTTGTAAATGTTGTGACTGTCGTATTTGTAGAAATTCCTGTCAACAAATAGTTTTTGACACATGGTTTCTAATTTGTATTATTATTTAAAATGTAGATTGACTCTTTTAAGGTGTAAATAGATATTGAGCTGGTTCTTGCCAGCAGTTATTTCAGTAATCACATATATTTAGAGCAGAAGGAACTGGAAACCAACTCTAGTATTCTTTCCTGGAAAATCACATGGGCAGAGGAGGCTGGTGGGCTACAGTCCATGGGGTTGCAAAAGATCAGACATGATGTGACTTAACAATTAAACAACAGCAAGTTATGACCAACCTGGACAGCATATTAAAAAGCAGAGACATTACTTTGCCAACAAAGGTCCATCTAGTCAAGGTTATGGTTTTTCCAGTGGTCATGTATGGATGTGAGAGTTGGACTGTGAAGAAAGCTGAGCACCGAAGAAGTGATGCTTTTGAACTGTGGTGTTGGAGAAGACTCTTGAGAGTCCCTTGGACTGCAAGGAGATCCAACCAGTCAATCCTAAAGGGGATCAGTCCTGGGTGTTCATGGGAAGGACTGATGTTTAAGCTGTAACTCCAATACTTTGGCCACCTGATGCGAAGAGCTGACTCATTGGAAAAGACCATGATGCTGGGAAAGATTGAGGGCAGGAGGATAAGAGGATGACAGAGGATGAGATAGCTGGATGGCATCATCGACTGGATGGACATGAGTTTGGGTGGACTCTGGGAGTTGGTGATGGACAGGGAGGCCTGGAGTGCTGCAATTCATGGGGTCACAAGGAGTCGGACACGACTGAGCAACTAAACTGAATTGAACTGAAAAAACAGCAGCATTGCTATCAACTGAAAGTGTTTAAAGCAGAGACAAGATGGTGGCATATATGTACACCCATGGCTGATTCATGATCAGTTCAGTTTAGTCGCTCAGTCCTGTCCAACTCTTTGTGACCTCGTGAATCGCAGCACGCCAGGCCTCCCTGTCCGAGGTATGGCAAAACCCACCACAATATTGGAAAGTAATTACCATCCAATTAAAAGAAATTAATTAACTAAAAAATCAAATGTAATTATTTGACATTGAATTTTCTACAGTTTGGCCACAAGTTTGAACTGAGAGGAATTGCCAACATCCGCTGGATCATGGAAAAAGAATGAGAGTTCCAGAAAAACATCTATTTATCCTTTATTGACTATGCCAAAGCCTTTGACTATGTGGATCACAATAAACTGGAAAATTCTGAAGGAGATGGGAATACCAAACCACCTAACCTGCCTCTTGAGAAATCTGTATGCAGGTCATGAAACAACAGTTAGAACTGGACATGGAACAACAGACTGGCTCAAATAGGAAAAGGAGTACATCAGGCTGGAATCAAGATTGCTGGGAGAAATAGCAATAACCTCAGATATACAGATGACACCACCCTTATGGCAGAAAGTGAAGAGGAACTAAAAAGCCTCTTGATGAAAGTGAAAGTGGAGAGTGAAAAAGTTGGCTTCAAGCTCAACATTCAGAAAATGAAGATCATGGCATCCGTTCCCATCACTTCATGGGAAATAGATGGGGAAACAGTGGAAACAGTGTCAGACTTTATTTTTTTGGGCTCCAAAATCACTGCAGATGGTGACTGCAGCCATGAAATTAAAAGAAGCTTACTCCTTGGAAGAAAAGTTATGACCAACCTAGATAATATATTCAAAAGCAGAGACATTACTTTGCCGACTAAGGTCCATCTAGTCAAGGCTATGGTTTTTCCAGTAGTCATGTATGGATGTGAGTGTTGGACTGTGAAGAAGGCTGAGTGCCGAAGAATTGATGCTTTTGAACTGTGGTGTTAAAGGAAACTCTTGTGAGTCCCCTGGACTGCAAGGAGGTCCAACCAGTCCATTCTGAAGGAGATCAGCCCTGGGATTTCTTTGGAAGGAATGATGCTAAAGCTGAAACTCCAGTACTTTGGCCACCTCATGCAAAGAGTTGACTCATTGGAAAAGACTCTGATGCTGGGAGGGATTGGGGGCAGGAGGAGAAGGGGAAGACAGAGGATGAGATAGCTGGATAGCATCACTGACTCAATGGACGTGAGTCTGAGTGAACTCCAGGAGTTGGTGATGGACAGGGAGACCTGGCATGCTGCGATTCATGGGGTCGCAAAGAGTCGGACACGACTGAGCCACTGAATTGAACTGAACTGAACCCTGAAAACAATATTCAATACAGTGTCTTTTAGAGCACTGAAGCGAAGATTTTCCTTGTGAAACTTGCATAGATTTAGAACATTTATTAGATATCTGCACCCCAGAAATGACATTTATGAGAATAAAATGCTTGAAAAGCAACAAAACATCTGTGTTTAAGAATAGCTGAGAATGGCAGAAACAAAGAGAAGGCAGCTTTCCTGTAAACAGTAACAGGATGAGAAATGTTTCTGAATTGCTCTTTCCGCCTTGGGTTCAGATTTGTGGTCCTGAAACCCTTCCAGTCCTCAGAAACCCTTCCAGCTGCATGAGTGTGTTGGCTATGTCTTAGCCTTGTAGTACATGAAGACCTTGGGAAGAAGGCTTAGAACTCTTAAAGTGCCATAATTCCCATCACTTCCTGAGCAGAAGCTACCTTTATTTCATTGGCAAGAACAGGGTTATACAGTCAGCCAAAACGAGACCAGGAGCTGACTGTGGCTCAGATCTTGAACTCCTTATTGCCAAATTCAGACTTAAATTGAAGAAAGTAGGGAAGAGCAATAGGCCATTCAGGTATGACTTATCAAAACCCTTATGATTATACAGTGGAGGTGACAAATAGATTTAAGGGCCTAGATCTGATAGACAGAGTGCCTGATGAACTATGGATGGAGGTTTGGACATTGTACAGGAGACAGAAATCAAGACCATTCCCATGGAAACGAAATGCAGAAAAGCAAAATGGCTGTCTGGGGAGGTCTTACAAATAGCTATGAAAAGAAGAGAAGTGAAAAGCAAAGGAGAAAAGGAAAGATATAAGCATCTGAATGCAGAGTTCCAAAGAATAGCAAGAAGAGATAAGAAAGCCTTCTTCAGTGAACAGTGCAAACAAATAGAGGAAAACAACAGAATGGGAAAGACTAGAGATCTCTTCAAGAAAATTAGATATACCAAGGGAACATTTCATGCAAAGATGGGCTTAATAAAGGACAAATTATATGGACCTAACAGAAGCATAAGATATTAAGAGGTGGCAAGAATACACAGAAGAACTGTGCAAAATAGATCTTCATGACCAAGATAATCATGATGGTGTGATCACTAACATAGAGCCAGACATCCTGGAATGTGAAGTCAAGTGGGCCTTAGAGAGCATCACTACAAACAGAGCTAGTGGAGGTGGTGGAATTCAAGTTGAGCTATTTCAAATCCTGAAAGATGATGCTGTGAAAGTGCTGCACTCAATATGCCAGCAAATTTGGAAAACTCAGCAGTGGCCACAGGACTGGAAAATGTCAGTTTTCATTCCAATCCCACAGAAAGGCAGTGCCAAAGAATGCTCAAACTACTGCACAATTGCACTCATGTCACATGCTCTTAAAGTAATGCTCAAAATTCTCCAAGCCAGACTTCAGCAATACGTGAGCTATAAACTTCCAGATGTTCAAGTTGGTTTTAGAAAAGGCAGAGGAACCAGAGATCAAATTGCCAGCATCTGCTGGATCATGGAAAAAGCAAGAGAGTTCTAGAAATACATCTATTTCTGCTTTATTGACTATGCCAAAGCCTTTGACTGTGTAGATCACAGTAAACTGTGGAAAATTCTGGAAGAGATGGGAATACCAGACCACTTGATCTGCCTCTTGAGAAACCTATATGAAGGTCAGGAAGCAACAGTTAGAACTGAACGTGGAACAACAGACTGGTTCCAAATAGGAAAAGGAGTACGTCAAGGCTGTATATTGTCACCCTGCTTATTTAACTTCTATGCAGAGTACATCATGAGAAACAGTGGGCTGAAAGAGGCACAAGCTAGATTCAAGATTGCCGGGAGAAATATCAATACCCTCAGATATGCAGATGACACCACCCTTATCACAGAAAGTGAAGAGGAACTAAAAAGCCTGTTGATGAAAGTAAAAGAGGAGAGTGAAAAACTTGGCTTAAAGCTCAACATTCAGAAAACGAAGATCATGGCATCTGGTCCCATGACTTCTTTGGAAATACATGGGGAAACAGTGGAAACAATGACAAACTTTATTTTTTTGGGCTCCAAAATCACTGCAGATGCCGATTGCAGCCATGAAATTAAAAGATGCTTACTCCTTGGAAGAAAGTTATGACCAACCTAGATAGAGACATTACTTTGCCAACAAAGGTCCTTCTAGGCAAGGCTATGGTGTTTCCAGTGGTCATGTATGGATGTGAGAGTTGGACTGTGAAGAAGGCACAGCACCAAAGAATTGATGCTGTTGAACTGTGGTGTTGGAGAAGACACTTGAGAGTCCCTTGGACTGCAAGTAGATCCAACCAGTTCATTCTAACAGACATCAGCACTAGGTGTTCTTTGGAAGGAATGATGCTAAAGCTTTAACTCCAATACTTTGGCCACCTCATGCGAAGAGTTGACTCATTGGAAAAGACTCTGATGCTGGAATGGATAGGGGGCAGGGTGAGAATGGATGACAGAGGATGAGATAGCTGGATGGCATCTCTGACTCAATGAATGTGAGTTTGAGTAAACTTCACGAGTTGGTGATGGACAGGGAGGCCTGGCGTGCTGCAGTTCATTGGGTCGCAAAGAGTCGGACACGACTTAGTGACTGAATTTAACCTACTGACTGATGTGGCCTGGGAGACATCAGTCCAAAGGTTGTGAGGTGCAGATATTGTTCAGCTGATCTGCCTGTTGTCCACTAAATAGGGACAGAATAAACCACATGGGAGGGCTGAAGCATGACACGCTGGTACCACTGCTGCATTACATAGAGATCACATTCAGAGTCATGGGGTTTGTATATAAGCAGACCCAGTTCAGAGATCTGCAATGGAAATCATTGAAAACAGATTAAATCTGTTGGCTACTCTATCTACCCATCAATCTACAGAGGACGCTGGACTAATAACATGGTGACTCTGCAGCTACCCACTTAGATGTTGGCTGTCGGGAAAAAAAAAAAAAAATAAAGTTTCTTCCTTTAAAAAAAATATATATTGGCGTATAGCTAATTTTTCCAGTCCTGTGGCACTGCTGAATTTTCCAAATTTGCTGGTTACACTTAAGTGTTGCACTTTAAGAGTATCGTCTTTTAGTATTTGAAATAGCTGAGCTGGAATTCCATCACCTCCATTAGCTTTGTTCACAGTGTACTTTCCTAAGGCCACTTAACTTCACATTCCAGGATGTCTGCCTCTAGGTGATTGATCACACCATCTTGATTATCTGGGTCATTAATATCTTTTTTATATAGCTATTCTGTGTATTTTTGCCACCTCTTCTTAATATCTTCTGTGAGGTACATACCATTTCTGTCCTTTATTGTGCCCATCTTTGCATGAAATATCCACTTGGTATGTAATTTTCTTGAAGAAATCTCTAGTATTTCCCATTCTATTGTTTTCCTCTATTTCTTTGCATTTAGGAAGGATGAAAGAAAGTGAAAGTGAAGTCGCTCAGTCGTGTCAGACTCTTTGCGACTCCATGGACTAGTAGCCTATCAGACTCATCCCTCCATGGGATTTTCCAGGCAAGAGTACTGGAGTGGGTTGCCATTTCCTTCTCCAGGGGATCTTCCTGACCCAGGGATCGAACCCGGGTCTCCCTCATTCCAGGCAGACGCTAATCCCTTGAACCTATTGTCAGTTCTTTTGTATAATCATGGAAGGCTTTCTTATCTCTTAAGAGAGATAAGAAATATCTTTCTTTCCTATCTCTCAAGGAGAGCTAACAATATTCTTTGAAACTCTGCATTCAAATGGATATATCTTTCCTTTTCTCCTTTGCCTTTTACTTCTCTTCTTTTCTCAGCTATTTGTAAGGCCTCCTCAGACAACCATTTTGGCTTTATGCATTTCTTTTTATTGAGTATGGTCTTCATCACTGCCTCCTGTACAATGTCATGAACCTTGGTCCATAGTTCTTCAGGGACTCTGTCTATCAGATATAATCCCTTGAACCTATTGTCAGTTCCACTGTATAATCTTAAGGGATTTGATTTAGGTCATACCTGAATGTTCTAGTGGTTTTCCCTACTTTTTTCAATTTATGTCTGAATTTTACATTAAGGAGTTCCAGATGTTCCAGCTGCAATATAAAAGGCTGAGGAACCAGAGAGTAAAATGCCAATATCCATTGGATCATAGAAAAAGGAAGAGAGTTTCAGAAAAACATCTACTTCACCTTAATTGACTATGCCAAAGCCTTTGACTGTGTGGATCACAACAAACTGTGGTAAATTCTTAAAGAAGTGGGAATACCAGACCACCTTACCTGCCTCCTGAGAAATCTATATGCAGGTCAAGAAGCAACAGTTAGAACTGGACATGGAGAAATGGACTGGTTCCAAATTGGGAAAGGAGTATGTCAAGCCTGTATGTTGCCACCCTGCTTCTTTAACTTATATGCAGAGTATATCATGTGAAATGCTGGTCTGGATGAAGCACAAGCTGCAATCAAGTTTGCTGGGAGAAATGTTAATACCTTCAGATATTCAGATAACACCACCCTAATGGCAGAAAGCGAAAAGGAACTAAAGAGCCTCTTGATGAAAATAAAAGAGGAGAGTGAAAAAGCTGGCTTAAAATTCAACATTCAAAAAACAAAGGTCATGGCATCTGGTCTGATACTTCATGGCAAATAGATGGGGAAAAACTGATAGATTTTATTTTCTTGGGCTTGAAAATCACTGCAGATGTTGACTGCAGCCATGTAAATAAAAGATGTTTGTTCCTTGAAAGAAAAACTATGACCAACCTAGACAGTATATTAAAAAGCAGAGACATTACTTCTCTGACAAAGATCTGTATAGTTAAAGCTATGGTTTTCCCAGTAGTCATGTATGGATGTGAGAGTTGGACCATAAAGAAAACTGAGTGCTGAAGAACTGACGCTTTTGAACTGTGGTGTCGGAGATGACTCCTGAGCGTCCCTTGAAGTGCAAGGAGATTCAACCAGTCTATCCTAAAGGAAATTACTCCTGAATTTTCACTGGAAGAACTGATGCTGAAGCTGAAGCTCCCATGCTTTGGCTACCTGATGCAAAGAACTGACTCGTTAGAAAAGACCCTGATGCTGGGAAAGATTGAAGGCAGGAAGAAAAGTTGACGACAGAGAATGAGATGGTTGGATAGCGTCACCAACTCAATGGACATGAGTTTGAGCAAGCTCCGGAATTTGGTGATGGACAGGGAGGCCTGGCATGCTGCATTGCATGGGGTTGCAAAGAGTCAAACGGGATCAAGCAACTGAATTGAACTGAGAGCTGACTTGCAATATTAGTTCAGCTGTACAACATGGTGATTCAATATTTTTATACATTACACACCATGCAAAATTATTTCATAGTATAAAATATTGACTATATTTCTATTGCAACACATTTCTCCTTTATACCTGTGCAGTGCTTCTCCTGAGGTCCAGTTCATTGTCTTTAAGTAATTCTCTAAATAGTCTTTTTTTAAAATTTAAATTTATTTATTTTAATTGGAGCCTAATTACTTTACAATATTGTATTGGTTTTGCCATACATCAACATGAATCCACCATGGGTGTACACGTATTTCCCATCTTGAACCCCCCTACCACCTCCCTCCCTGCACCATCCCTCTGGGTCATCTCAGTGTATCAGTCCTAAGCATCATGTATCTTTCATCAAACCTGGACTGGCAATTCGTTTCTTATATGATATTATACATCTTTCAATGCCATTTTCACAAATCATCCCACCCTCTCCCTCTCCCTCTCCCACAGAGTCCAAAATTTGTTCTAAACACCTGTGTCTCCTTTGCTGTCTTGCATACAGGTTTATCGTTACCATCTTTCTAAATTCCATATATATGTGTTAGTCTACTGTATCGGTGTTTTTCTTTCTGTCTTACTTAATTGCCACTGAACAGCAAATTTGTGCTTCCTTTATTATCTTAGCTTTGACATGTTTGTTGCTCCTTTCTCTGCCTTTGATTTTTATATCAGTTTGAGACCTCGAGGAGTCTTTGCAGATGGATGGACTTCAAATACTTTTAAATAATTAAAAAAAAATTACAGTTGCTTAGCAATTAATGAGCCATTTAAAAATAGGCTAATCCCTTCCAATTTTCCTTGAACTTACGTTTTTTATTTTATAAACTATAAAGTGAAGTGAAGTGAAGTCGCTCAGTTGTGTCCAACTCTTAGCGACCCCGTGGATGGTAGCCCACCAGGCTCCTCCGTCCATGGGATTCTCCAGGCAAGAATACTGGAGTGGGTTGCCATTTCCTTCTCCAGGGGATCTTCCTGACCCAGGGATTGAACCCAGGTCTCCCACACTGCAGGCAGACGCTTTAACCATGTAACATATATATAATAAATAACATAATTGTTTATATGTATATATATATATATTAAAGAGCCCAAGCTTTATATCTATATCTATCTATCTATCTATCTATCTATCTATCTATACTTTCCTAACATAGAAAAATATGGAAATATTTCAACTTATGTTTATGCTAGCTAGCAAAACCCAGCACAGAACCCAACATAAAGCAAGCCAAAATGATACTTTCATGTATCAATTTAGATGGAAATCTCTTTCAAAAGTAGCAGGTGACAGGAACAAGGAATATTTTGTTTCTATTTTGTTCCAGGAATGGCAATATGATTCAATAATTAGAAATACAATTTATTTAATTTATCATACTAATTGATTAAAGAGGAAAAGAAGACATGGGAGACTTTCAAAAACTCAAAAAAGATATTTGAAAAGGTCTAATGGATTATTAGTACACTGTGCATAAGGGGCTTCCTTCACAGTTATCATTTAGTGTACCATACCATACTTCCTCACAGTTACCATTTACTGAGCATCTGTTTCAAGCATTTACATAGCTGGCATTTTACTTACCTCCTGATCTATCTTTCCATCTCCTAGCTCTCATTAAGGTCACTGATAGTGTCTTTATTTTATACACAAAGACCCCAAGGGTTATGCATTGATATGTGGAGTCTGAACCCACAGTCTGAGTCCAAAGTCCTTGCTTTTCTTTAGTCCTTTATTATGAACTTCTGTTAAGAATTTATATATATATATTTATTTTATATATATATTTATATAATATATATTATATATATATTTATATATTATATTTATTTATTTATTTATTTATTTATTTATTTATTTATTTATGCAGGGCAGCAAAGGAGACACAGAGGTGAAAGACAGACTTGTATTCAATGGGAGAAGGTGAAGTTTGGGATGATTTGAGAGAATAGCATTGAAACAGGTACATTTACCATATGTAAAATAGATGACCAATATAAGTTCGATGCTTGAAGCAGAGCACCCAAAGCCAGGGCTCTGGGACCACCCAGAGGGATAGGGTGGGGAGGGAGGTGGAGGGCTTCAGAATTGGTGGGGGGGCACGTGTATACCTATGGCCAATTCATATTGATGTATGGCAGAAATCATCACAATATTATAAAGTAGTTATCCTCCAATTAAAATAAATACTTTTAAAAAAGAATGACCTTTTAGAAAATTATTTTTCAGGGAGCTATTATTATATCTCATTTTTAAGTCTGCTGAACATTGTGCTTTTCCTTCTTTTTTTTTTTTTTTTGTTTAAATTTATTTATTTTAATTGGAGACTAATTACAATATTGTATTGGTTTCGCCATACATCAACATGAATCCGCCATGGGTGTACACGTGTTCCCAGTCCTGAATCCCCCTCCCACCTCCCCCCCATACCATCCCTCTGGGTCATCCCAGTGCACCATGCCCATGCATCTTTACACTCCAGAGTAAAGGGGAAATCTAAGAATGCTCTGGATGGTGGACCTCTCATTATCATCATCTCGCATGTCTGCAGTTTACAAAACTGACTCACAGCCAGATTTCTCTTCATGTTAGGTTTCTATGCTGAGGCCACTGAATCTTAGAGACTCTACTCTACTGGAGTAATATTTGCATATAAATTTGATATCAATACACAAGTACATATAACTGCATCATGTCAGTATTTGCCAAGAGGTTTTTTGACCATTGTAGAAGCGCATAGAAACTGAATGCTTCCTATCTTAAAAGTCACTAAAAGTTTCTCAAAAAACATTTTGTTAAGCTGTGTCTAGATGAGTATTGCTGGAGCCACTTGTCCTGTGCCCACACAGGTAGCCCTGCATCCTGTATTTGGACCACTGTGTCACTTCCCTTTAATTTCAGACCCAGGAACTGAGCTGAGGCTCAGCTCACAGAATGAGGAGGGCATTTCTGAGAAAGTGATCTAGTACACACACTGCTTCTTTCACATTTTTCATCATCTGTGAGGGTTGTAGTTGTGGCATCTAACAAAATGTATAAAAGCAAAGAGCCATGTCCTATAAGCAAACATGCAGGCTGGCTTTGGACTGGATGTTAAATCGTGTAAATGCCATAAAGGCAGACGTCTTTAAAGAAAGAAGAAAACACTGGTTTTGAGAGAGAGTGCACTGTTCAGTTTTCTACTTGTGAGGATGTGATTTATGAAAGAGATGTAGTTTTCTTTTTGCTTTGGTGCTGCAGAGGTTGATTCTATTGAAATAGAAGCTGCTCCTAGAAAAAAGCTCTTTTTAACAAAGACTTTTCTCCTTTGATGTAATTCAGTAACTACCAGTCCTCTAGATGTTTGGTTCTCAGCTGGGGTACTGTTCTCTCCAGGGGCCATTGGCTGTGTCTAGAGACATTTTGCTCATCCTAGTGAGGTTTTGGGGGAGATAATACTGGCACCCAGTAGATAGAGCCTGGAATGCTGCTAAGTATGCCACAACCACAACAAAATACTTCTGTCCCAGCATATCAGTAGTGAAGAAACCCTGCTCAAAACTGTATTCTGATTTTTAATTTTAGTAAATAGAGATGAAGAGATCATCAAGAAAAATAA
Source organism: Budorcas taxicolor (assembly GCF_023091745.1). NCBI lineage: Eukaryota > Metazoa > Chordata > Mammalia > Artiodactyla > Bovidae > Budorcas > Budorcas taxicolor. Next base: position 58,645,611 of record NC_068920.1, read on the forward strand.
ACAACCTAACTGAAAGGTTTGGTTCAGTTCAGTTCAGTCACTCAGTCGTGTCTGACTCTTTGCAACCCCATGAATCACAGCATGCCAGGCCTCCCTGTCCATCACCATCTCCCAGAGTTCACTCAGACTCATGTCCATCGAGTCAGTGATGCCATCCAGCCATCTCATCCTCTGTCGTCCCCTTCTTCTCCTGCCCCCAATCCCTCCCAGCATCAAAGTCTTTTCCAATGAGTCAACTCTTTGCATGAGGTGGCCAAAGTACTGGAGTTTCAGCCTTAGCATCATTCCTTCCAAAGAAATCCCAGGGCTGATCTCCTTCAGAATGGACTGGTTGAATCTCCTTGCAGTCCAAGGGACTCTCAAGAGTCTTCTCCAACACCACAGTTCAAAAGCATCAATTCTTCAGTGCTCAGCCTTCTTCACAGTCCAACTCTCACATCCATACATTACTACTGGAAAAACCATAGCCTTGACTAGATGGACCTTAGTCGGCATAGTAATGTCTCTGCTTTTGAATATGCTATCTAGTTTGGTCATAACTTTTCTTCCAAGGAGTAAACGTCGTTTAATTTCATGGCTGAAGTCACCATCTGCAGTGATTTTGGAGCCCCCAAAAATAATGTCTGACACTGTTTCCACTGTTTCCACTGTTTCCCCATCTATTTCCCATGAAGTGATGGGGCAGGATTCCATGATCTTCGTTTTCTGAATGTTGAACTTTAAGCCAACTTTTTCACTCTCCTCTTTTATTTTCATCAAGAGGCTTTTTAGTTCCTCTTCACTTTCTGCCATAAGGGTGGTGTCATCTGCATATCTGAGGGTATTGATATTTCTCCCGGCAATCTTGATTCCAACTTGTGTTTCTTCCAGTCCAACGTTTCTCATGATGTACTCTGCATATAAATTAAATAAGCATGGTGACAATATACAGCCTTGATGTGCTCCTTTTCCTATTAGGAACCAGTCTGTTATTCCATGTCCAGTTCTAACTATTGCTTCCTGGCCTGCATACAGATTTCTCAAGAGGCAGGTCAGGTGGTCTGGTATTCCTATCTCTTTCAGAATTTTCCACAGTTTATTGTGATCCACACAGTCAAAGGCTTTGGCATAGTCAATACAGCAGAAGTAGATGTTTTTCTGAAACTCTCTTGCTTTTTTGATGATCCAGTGGATGTTGGCAATTTGATCTCTAGTTCCTCTGCGTTTTCTAAAACCAGCTTGAACATCAGGAAGTTCACGGTTCATGTATTGCTGAAGTCTGGCTTGGAGAATTTGAGCATTACTTTACTAGCGTCTGAGATGAGTACAGGTGTGCGGTAGTTTGAGCATTTTTTTGCATTGCCTTTCTTTGGGATTGGAATGAAAACTGACCTTTTTCAGTCCTGTGGCCACTGCTGAGTTTTCCAAATTTGTTTGCATATTGAGTGCAGTAGTCAGGGCTATTTTTGTTTTTGTTGTACTTGACTCCCAGATCTGAGATCCTACATGATCATGATAATGATTGCTAACACTTTTTGAGCAATAACTACGTACCAAGCACCATAACAAATGTTTTATCATCCCCATTTACAAATAAAAAATAGACATGCAACACTTTAGTAATTTATCTAAAGTTGCACTCACAATAATGGTGGGACTGAGATTCAAATCATCTGGTTCCAGAACATGTACTCTTAACCATGATGGTATACTGCCTCTCTGATTACAGATACCTGCCTTCAACATTATTTTTTGGGATAACAGCACTTGCTGGGAAAAAAATCACACAGAACTGTGTGATCTATTACAGATGTAAATATATTTTCCAACCTCAACAGGTTTACTTAGTAACCAATATGTTTTATTTTTTTTCTTCTACTTTCAGATGAATTAACTAGTGCCTTCAAGCACTTTCCTAAAGTTTATCCAGAGCTTCTTATTTCAAATATATGACTATACAGTTTTGTCATAGGAGAAAGAAATAAGGAAAAATAATTATTGGGGCTTTCTATTGATTCTTGATGAATATCTTCTTTTGCACCCGTATATGATATCTAGTCTCATCTTCATTTTAGTTTTTCCTCATAAAGTAACCATGAAAATGCTGAGAAGTTAATAACGGTTTTGCTTCAGGGTCTATTATATGTTGTTTTCAAGACTCTGGTAGGGCTCCTAGCAATGTGCTCCTTTTATGATTTTATAAATTTTATGAAATAAGAAAATTTTACTTTATTCTTTCAACATTTTTTTTTTTTTCATTTTGAAATATGTCAAACCTACATACAGAAGAACACAGCAAGAAAAACATCCATATGGGGGAAAGGGTCTGATCTAAGTAACTTTGGGCATAAGTGCAGCCTGTAAGTTCAAAGGCAGAAGGACCTGCATGAAACCTTGTGCTCTGTTAATGAAGGTGTATGATGGAGATAGAGTAACACTTCTGAAACCACCTGTGTGTTGGGATCAGATGTGTGGTCAGTGTAGGGGGTGGTTAGGGCCACAGTGTTAGCTGTTAGATGAGAGGCTTCAGCCATTAGAATGGAGATGGCCAGGGTAATTCCTGCAGTAAGAGATTCAGGTGAACGCTAAGTATGACTCATGTTTGGTATAATATATATGATGCTACATTCTGTTATGTTATTTTTTTTATCATTTTTCAGTCAGTAACTGGTGTCTGACTCTGTGACCCATGGACTGTAGCATGACAGCTCCTCTGTCCTCCACTATCTCCTGGAGTTTGTTCTTTGTTCAAATTCATGTTCATTGAGTTAGTAATGCTATTGAACCATCTCATCCTCTGCCTCCCTCTTCTCCTCCTGCCTTCAATCTTTCCCAGCATCGGGTCTTTTCCAGTGAGTCAGCTCAAGTGGTCAAAGTATTGTAGCTTCAGCTCCAGCATCAGTCCTTCCAGTGAATATTCAGGGTTGATTTCCTTTAGGATTGACAGATTTTATCTCCTTCCAATCTAAAGGACTCTCAAGAGTCTTCTCCAGCACAACAGTTCAAAAGCATCAATTTTTTGACACTCAGCCTTCTTTATGTACCAACTCTCATATCTGTACTTGACTACTGGTGTTAAATATGCAGATGGCTTTTAAAACTTTTTTTTTTTAATTTAAAGTATGGTTGAATTACAATGTTGTGCTATTTTCTGCTTCACAACAAAGTGATTTAGTTACATGCATATATATTCTTTTTAATATTCTTTTCATTATGGCTTATCATAGGATATTGAATATGGTTCTCTGTGATATACAGTAGGACTTTGTTGTCCATCCCTTCTGTGTGTAATACTTTGCACCTGCTAAGCCTAACCTCCCAATCCATCACTCCCCCAACCTTTCCCCATTGGCAACCACTAGTCTGTTCTATATGTCTATGAGGCTGTTTCTGTTTTGAAAATAAGTTCATTTGTATCATATTTCATTCCACTTATAAGTGATATCTTATGGTATTTGCCTTTCTTTATCTGAATTACTTTAATAAAATCTCTGAGTCTATCCATATTGTTACAAATGGCATTATTTCATTCTTTTGTATAGCTGAGTAGTATTTCATTGTATATGGCTTTATATGTGTTGTATATACATGAATAATATACACATGTATTTCCTTGTTCTGTCTGTTGAGCTGAGAAGCAGTGACATCTCAGGGACATGAGCATATTCAGTACCCAGATTCTGCTTTTTAATATATTTCTACTTAATATAGAAGAAACCAGTCTCGTTGGAGGAAAGCCTGATTATAGTATAGGGCAAGACATAAAGCAAGTGAGCCTGAGCATCTTAAGTTGTGAAAAAGTAAAGAAGTTCTTCACAAAAAGTCCACAATGAAAAGAATGTGTCAAAATGACACAGAGGCCCACCGAGAGAACTCCATACAACAAACCAGTAGCAATTTGAGGCTAAAAAAAAAAAAAAAAAGTAATGTTGGATTATAATGCCCAATATAAAATAAATATCTGTGAGTCCACACTGTCACTGATAAATAATTAAGTGGGAAAAACACACGTATGTCCTGTTCAGTTCATTTTAGTCGCTCATCGTCGACTGAGTTAGTAATGCTATTGAACCATCTCATCCTCTGCCTCCCTCTTCAACCCCATGGACTGCAGTAGTTCAGGCTTCCCTGTCCATCACCAATTCCAGGAGTTTACTCAAACTCATGTCCATTGAGTCGGTGATGCCATCCAACCATCTCATCCTCTGTCATACCCTTCTCCTCCAGCCTTCAATCTTTCCCTGCATCACAGTCTTTTCTGGTGAGTCAGTTGTTCATATCGGGTGGCCAAAATATTGGAGTTTCAGCTTCAGCATCACTCCTTCCAATGAATATTCAGGACTGATTTCCTTTAGGATGAACTGGTTGGATCTCCTTGCAGTCCAAGGGACTCGCAAGAGTCTTCTCCATCACCGCAATTCAAAAGCATCAATTCTTCAGTGCTCAGCTTACTTAATAGTCCAACTGTCACATCCATACATGACTACTGGAAAAACCACAGCTTTGACTAGAAGGACCTTTGTTGGCAAAGTGATGTCTCTGCTTTTTAAAATGCTGTCCAGGTTGGTCATAACTTTTCTTCCAAGGAACAAACATCTTTTAACTTCATGGCTGCAGTCACAATCTACAGTGATTTTGGAGCCTACAAAAATAAAGTCTGTCACTGTTTCCCCTGTTTTCCCATCTATTTGCCATGAAGTGGTGGGCCCAGATGCCATGATCTTAGTTTTCTGAATGTTGAGCTTTAAGCCAACTTTTTCACTTTCCTCTTTCACTTTCATCAAGAGGCTCTTTAGTACTTCTTTGCTTTCTGCCATAAGGATGTGCCATCTGCATATCTGAGGTTATTGATATTTCTCCCAGCAATCTTGATTCCAGCTTTCTTTCATCCAACCCAGCATTTCTCATGATGTACTCTGCATATAAGTTAAATAAGTAGGGTGAAAATATGCAGCCTTGATGTACTCCTTTCCCTATTTGGAACCAGTCTGTTTTTCTATGTCCAGTTCTAACTATTGCTTCCCGACCTGCATACAGTTTTCTCAAGAGGCAGGTCAGATGGTCTGGTATTCCCATCTCTTTCAGAATTTTCCACAGTTTATTGTGGGCCGCACAGTCAAAGGCTTTGGCATAGTCAGTAATGCAGAAGTAGATGTTTTTCTGGAACTGTCTTGCTTTTTTGATGATCTAATGGGTGTTGGCAATTTGATCTCTGGTTCCTCTGGCTTTTCTAAATCCAGTTTGAACATCTGGAATTTCACAGTTCACGTACTGTTGAAGCCTGACTTGGAGAATTTTGAGCATTTTTTTTGCTAGTGTTTGAGATGAGTACAATTTTGCAGTAGTTTGAGCGCTCTTTGGCATTACCTTTCTTTGGGATTAGAATGAAAGCTGACCTTTTCCAGTCCTGCGGCCACTGAGTTTTCCAAGTTTGCTGACATAATGAGTGTGGCACTTTCACACCATCATCTTTTAGGATTTGAAATAGCTCAACTGGAATTCCATCGCCTCCACTAGCTTTGTTCATAGTGATGCTTCCTAAAGCCTGCATAACTTCACGTTCCAGGATGTCTGGCTCTAGGTTGTTGATCACACCACCATGATTATCTGGGTCGTGAAGATCTTTTTTTTTTGTGTGTAGTTCTTTTGTGTATTCTTGCTACCTCTTCTTAATATCTTCTGCTTCTGTTAGGTCTGTACCATTTTTGTCCTTTTATTGTGCCAATCTTTGCATGAAATATTCCCTTGGTATCTAATTTTCTTGAAGAGATCTCTAGCCTTTCCTATTTTTTTGTTTTCCTCTATTTCTTTGTGTTGATCACTGAGGAAGGCTTTCTTATCTCTCCTTGCTATTCTTTGGGACACTGCATTCACATGGGTATATCTTTCCTTTTCTCCTTTGTCTTTCGCTTCTCTTCTATTTACAGCTATTTGAAAGGCATCCTCATACAACCATTTTGTCTTTTTGCATTACTTTATGTGGGTGATTGTTTTGATCCCTGCCTTTTATAGAATGTCAGGAACCTCCACCCGTAATTCTTCAAGCACTCTATCAGATCTAATCCCTTGGATCTATTTGTCATTTGCACTGTATAATCACACAGGATTTTATTTAGGTGATACATGAATGGTCTAGTGGTTTTCCCTACTTTCTTTGATTTAGGCTTGAATAAAGAGTTCATGATCTGAGCCACAGTCAGCTCCTGGTCTTGTTTTTGGTGACTCTATAGAGCTTCTCCATCTTTGACTGCAAAAATATGATTCGGTGTTGACCATCTGGTGATGTCTATATGTCGAATCTTCTCTTTTGTTGTTGGAAGAGAATGTTTGCTATGACCAATGTGTTCTCTCGGCAAAACTCTATTAGCCTTTGCCCTGCTTCATTCTGTACTCCAAGGCCAAATTTGCCTGTTACTCCAAGTGTTTCTCGACTTCTTAGTTTTGAATTCCAGTCCCCTATAATGAAAAGGACAGCTGTTTTGAGTGTTAGTTCTAGAAGGTCTTGTAGGTCTTCATAGAACCATTCAACTTCTGGTACTTCAGAATTACTGGTTAGGGCATAGGCTTGGATTACTTGGATTCTGAATAGTTTTCCTTGGAAAACATTTCTTCAGAGCCCCATGAACAGTCCTGTTCAGGAGAATTCTAAATAATTTAGGCAGATAGTTTGCCCTCAAGGAGGAAGGAACTAAAGCATTACTCCTTACTGAAGTATTGACTGTATGATAACTTCCAAAGACTGCAGTATGGGCAATGAGGAAAAGAGCACCTTCCCAGTGAAGAAATCTGATGAATGTTACCTTAGCTGGGTAATCAGGGTACCATCAGTCATAGTATGTGTTCTTGTTATATTGTGATAAGTTTGTCACTTCACCGTAACACACATCTCTCCAGTGCAGTCATGAGGAAAACATCAGGCAAATGCCAATTATTTGTATTTTATAAAACCTTTGACCAGTACACTTCAAAACTGTCATGGGCATCAAAATAAATGAATAAATAAATAAAATAAAATCCTAACAAAATCACACCAAGAGAAGCCTAAGGAGACTGACAACCATATGTATTTTACTGGGATACTGAAAGACATTAGGCATAAGCTAAGAAAATTAAGCACAGATTTTAGTTAATAATAGTTTATTGGTTTTGGTGCATTAATGGTGACAAGTGTGTTATAGTAATTTATTGTTTTTTTTTTTTTTTAGTATTAAGTTTTTTATTTTTTTAATTTTAAAATCTTTAATTCTTACATGTGTTCCCAAACATGAACCCCCCTCCCACCTCCCTCCCCATAACATCTCTGTGGGTCATCCCCATGCACCAGCCCCAAGCATGCTGTATCCTGCGTCAGACATAGACTAGCGGTTCAATTCTTACATGATAGTATACATGATAGAATGCCATTTTGTTGTTGTTCAGTTTCTAACTGTTGTGCAAGTCTTTGCAGCCCCGTGGATTGTAGCACACCAAGCTTCCCTGTCCTTTACTAGCTCTCAGAGTTTGCTCAAACGTGTGTCCATTGAGTTGGTGATTCTATCCAACCATCTCATCCTCTCTCATCCCTGTCTCTTCCTGCCTTCAAGCTTTCCCAGTATTAGAATATTTTCCAATGAGTCAGTTCTTTGTGTTAGGTGGCCAAAATTTCAGAGCTTCAGCTCCAGGGGTCCTTCCAATGAAGATTCAGGGTTTATTTCCTTTAGATTAACTGGTTTGATCTCCTTGCTGTCCAAGGGACTCTCACAAGTCTCTGGAACCGCAGTTCAAAAGCATCAGTTCTTCAGTGCTCAGCCTTCTTTATGGTCTGATGCATACATCTCTACATGAGTACTGGAAAAACCATAACTTTGACTACACAAACCTTTGTCAGCAAAGTAATGTCTCTGCTTTTTAATATGCTGTCTAGGTTGGTCATATCTTTTCTTCCAAGGAGCAAGTGTCTTTTAATTTCATGGTTGCATTCACTATCTGTAGTGATATTGGAGCCCAAGAAAATAAAGTTTGTCAGTTTTTTCATCTTTTCTCCATCTATTTGCCATGGAATGATCAGATCAGATGCCATGATTTTTGTTTTTTGAATGTTGAATTTTAAGCAAGCTTTTACCCTCCTCTTTCACCTTCATCAAGAGGCTCTATAGTTCCTCTTTGCTTTTTTGCCATAAGGATGTCATCATCTGCATATCTAAGGTTGTTGATATTTCTCCTGGAAGTCTTGATTCCACCTTGTAATTCATCCAGCCTGGCATTTTACATGAGGTACTCTGCATATCTCCTTTCCCAATTTTGAACTAGTCCATTATTACATGTCCAGTTTTAACTGTTACTTCTTGACCTGCATACAGGTTTCTCAGGAGGCAGGTACGGTGGTCTGGTATTCCCATCTCTTTAAGAATTTTCCACTGTTTGTTGTGATCCACACAAAGGCTTTCACGTAGTCAGTGAAACAGAAGTACATATTTTTTTTCTGAAATTCTGCTTTTCTATGATCCAGCACTTGTTGAAAATTTGATTTTTATTTCCTCTGACTTTTCTGAATGCAGCTTGTACATCTGGAAGTTCTCAATTCACGTACTGTTGAAGCCAACTTGGAGATTTTGAGAATTACCTTGCTAGCATGTGAAATGAGTGCAGTTTTACATAGTTTGAACATTATTTGATATTGTCTCTTTGGGATTGGAATAAAAATTGGCCTTTTCCATTCCTGTGGTCACTGCTGAGTTTTCCAAATTTGCTGGCATATTGATTGCAGCACTTTAACAACATCATCTTTTAAGATTTTCAATAGCTCAGCTGGATTTCCATCACCTCCACTAGCTTTGTTCCTACTAATGCTTCCCAAGTCCCACTTGAGTTCACATTCCAGGATGTCTGGCTCTCATTCTGTGACCATATCATGGTTATCCAGATCATGTAACAGAAGATGTCAATAATGAGAGAAACTGAGTATGTGGTATGTGGAAACTGTCTATCCCACATTCACAACTTTTTTACACTAAATCTACTCTAAAATATTATGTTTAAAAAGTTTAAAAACAAATGACTGTCATCTGGATTTGTGCTCTGAATCTCTGTGTTAAGGTGAGTGTGGGTTAAGTGTTTCCATGAACTGTTTGAAGGTAAGTGATTGACCTCCAAACCCTTAGCCCTCCACTTGCCTCTGTGGCATGTTCTCCTGTGAACAGAGACATTCTACACAGCAGTGCCACATTAACACTGAGGAGTTCAACATTGAATTCATGATATTTCATTGACACAATCTGTTTAAGGAGAATTAGGATGAAATAGAAGCTAATATATTTCATTTAGTATAAATGCCTTTTAATCCCCTTTATTCTGAGTTCTCTTACCTTCCTTGTCTTTTATAATGTAGAAAGAATTGTTTTACATTTCATTCCAGCTATTTTATTGTATCCTTACTTTGGATGGTTTACTTATGATTAGATTCATATTATTATTATTATTTTTTTTTTTTTTGCAAAATGCTACATGGGAAAATTTCCTTGCTATCACAGTAGAAGGCACATGATTTCAGTGAGTCTCATTATTGCTTCTACTAAGTTTGCTCACTTAAAGTGTTGATATATTAATTTAAAATAATATTTTCCTGATGTAATTCATAAGCAATCTTTGGACTGTAGTTTGGAATTGTGCATACATATATCCTGTCCCTACAGATCTTCTACCCAGTTGTCTTAGCACCTATTGATGTTCATTGCTGAATCATTTATTACTTTGGCTGTTTTATGATTCTGTCAGTTTTCTTCTACATTTAGTAACTTGCAGTCTTCTTTAAATGCGTCTTCCCATCCCTCTTAAATGCGTGTTTGAGTATTGCTGTGATTTCAAACAATTTCTATTTCCTATTTGACACTCTGCTCCTTCCATTGTTCTCTTCCTATTAAAATTGTCCCGAATTTGGCAAGGAAGAGCCACATGCACAAGAAGGCACACTATCACCCTGGAATCAAACATTTCTCTAAAAATATTAGATATTTTTCTAATTTATTTTTTTAAAAAATTCAGGGTGATGGGTGTGTTTATTGTTACTGGGGTGACTTTTAGGATACATAGCTATGAAATACACACATATACTTACCCATGCCAGAATCAGACACATATATGTGAATATATATGTGTGTGTCTGTATTTAAATAACAGGAGATGATTTTCACTGCTGTTATTCAAATATAGCAATTTACAGTTCACCCCACATTACATATCTGTGTCCTCCTGTTTCCACGGTAAAAGTTCTGGTTCTGCAGATATCAGTATATGTACTCATATGCTCTGTACTTGAACTAGTTGCTGAATGTCTACAGTGATGTTACTTCTCATTTAAAAAACCCTACTATTAAGATTGCTTGTGTTACAATAATGTAAAATGCCCTTGAGGAAAGAACATGAAAAACCAGGCCCAGACAAACATGTAGCCTGGAAACCAGGGCAGGCCTGAGCTTCATCACTACTCTATGCCCTCAACACAAAACAGAAATTCCCACCGAGGAAGCCATAAGAACTCCTGCCTTTACCAGGGTTCCTGCTTGGAAAGTCCCCAGCAAAAAGCAGGATAAGAGCCCATCATAAGGACATGTGACCAGGCTGTAAATGTCACTCCCACCCCCCTTAGAATCTCCCAGTGGTGGTTTCTGGGGTTTAGGTTTTAACTCCCCTTCACCTCCAGGGAGGTGTTCACTCTATAGCTCTAGGCTTTGCATCCCTGATTTGCAAACCTGCAAATGATAAAGCCGTCCTTTTGTTTCAAGATCATTCTGATCCATTTCTGGTTTTTATTGGTAATTTTACGATAAGCCTTGGCAGTTCTTTATATTCCTACTGTATATCTAATAAAGATGTAGGATGAAAACACTAAATCTAAAGTAGCTTGAATTACTTCTGTATGTAGTTATGTTTATGTTATTAACTTTGGTATTCTGTGAGGCATATTTGTTTCCTTATATGTGGTTTTAGAATTTTTATTTTCATTAATTTTAAACCAAGTGTAACACCAACTCCTATATTTCTCTATCATTCAGAATATCTTTCTAAGCTGAACATACAACATCTAGTTTTTCTATCCCTGTCTTGCGTGAATCGGGAGTTTGTTCCTTTCTGTTGCTGAGTTGTGTTTCATGGCATGAATGCATCACAGCCTGTTTATTCATTTACCTCTGCTTTCTCTAGTTTTGTGAGTAAATCACTGTGGATATTTTCTTATAAGTATTTGTGTGAACATAGTTTTCATTTTACTTGGGTAAGTACCATGAAGTGCTTTTGTAACTTTAGAAGAAACTTCCCAACTTTTCAATTTTTTAAAAAAATTAATCACCTTATTCATTTTGTTCCTTTTTAAGGTGATAATCCCAAAATATTATATCTAATGAAATGCTTTTCCTTTTTTAAAATGACACTGTCTTCTGAAAAAATATTTTTAAAAATACTAAAATTAAGACAAAAAATTGTATTTTGGGGGAGGTGGAAAATAGCTCTGACATGTTCATTTGGGATTATGACCAAAAAAAGCTTTGCTCTTTTTTTTTTTTTTCCTAAAAGTAAATCTGACTTTTCTAAGAGAAATGAGGGAAAAGATAAAATAAAGAGACGAAACAGTCTCGTGTTTTTTTTTTTTAACTTACCTAAAAATAATTATACAATTTTTAAAGGTTATACTCTATTTACAGTTATTGCAAATCATTGGCTGTATTCCCCATGTTGCACAATACCTCCTTGTAGCCTTTCTTGCACAAGACAGTTTATACCTCCCAGTCCACTACCTGTATGTTCCACCCTTCACTAGTAACCACTAGTGTCCTTTCAATCTGTGAATCTGCTTATTTTTTGATATATTCACTAGTTTGTTGTAGCTTTTAGATTCCATGTATACGTTATACAGTATTTGTTTTTCTCTGTCTGACTTAACTTCACTTGACATAACACCCTGTAAGTTTTTCTCTGTTGATGTAAATGGAAAAATTTTCTTTTTCTTTTTTTTTTTGTATATATTAGCTGAGTAGTAGTGCGTTATATATATTTACCATTTATGCATTCATCTGTTGATGTACACTTGTGTTGCTTCTATATCTTGGCAATTGTAAATAAGACTGTTGTGAACATTGGAGTGCAAGTATCTTTTTGAATTAGTGGGGTTTTATTTGGATATAACCCAGGAATAGAATTTCTGGGTCATATGGTATTTCAAATCCTCCATACGGTTTGCTACTGTGTCTGCAGCAATTTACATTCCTACTAACAGTATGAGGATTCCTTTTTCTCCACATCCTTGCTGACATTTGCTATTTGTGTTGTTTTTAATGATAACCATTTTGACCCTTCTGAAGTGATATCTCATTGTGGTTTTGATTTGCATTACTTTGCCGACTAAGGTCTGTCTAGTCAAGGCTATGGTTTTTCTAGTAGTCATGTATGGATGTGAGAGTTGGACTGTGCTGAGTGCCGAATAATTGATGCTTTTGAACTGTAGTGTTGGAGAAGACTCTTGAGAGCCCCTTGGACTGCAAGGAGATCCAATCAGTCCATTCTGAAGGAGATCAGCCCTGGGATTTCTTTGGAAGGAAAGATGCTGAATCTGAAACTCCAGTACTTTGGCCACTTCATGTGAAGAGTTGACTCATTGGAAAAGACTCTGATGCTGGGAGGGATTGGGGGCAGGAGGAGAAGGGGACGACAGAGGATGAGATGCCTGGATGGCATCACTGACTCGATGGACGTGAGTCTTAGTGAACTCCGGGAGTTGGTGATGGACAGGGAAGACTGTCATGCTGTGGGGTCGCAAAGAGTCGGACACGACTGAGTGACTGAACTGAACTGAACTGAATGATTAGTGATGTTGAGCATCTTCTCATGTGCCTGTTCGCCATCTACATTTCCTCTTTGGCAAAATGTACAGTCAATTCTTCGTGTTAATTTTTTTTTTTTTGGGGGGAATGTTAAGTTGTAGGAGCTATTTATATATGTTGGATATTAATCCTTTTTTGGTCATATAACTTGTGAATATTTTCTCTCATGCAGTAGGTTTATCCTAGGGTTGCAAGGATTTTTCAGTGTTCACAAATCAATTAATTTGATTCACCATATTAAAACTGAAGAATATATGGTATGGAGGGAGATGGGAGGGATTTCAGGATGGAGGGGACACATATACCTATGTGTGATTCATGCTGATGTATGGCAAAAACCATCACAATGTTGTAATTATCCTCTAATTAAAATAAATGGAAAAAAAATCATCACAGTAGATGCTGAAAAATCTTTTAATAAAACACAACTTGCATTTATGTTAAAAAAAAACGAAAGAAAAATCTTTCCAGAAAGCAGACATAGAGGGAACATACTTCAACATAATAAAGGCTATATATGACAAACCCACAGCTAACATCATACTCAACAGTGAAAAGCTGATAGCATTTCCTCTAAGATCAAGAATAAGACAAGGATCCCCACTCTCACCACTCTTATTCAACATGTTTTAGAAGTCCTGGCCATGTTAATCAGAGAAGAAAAAGAAATCCAAATTGCAAAGGAAAAAGTAAAACTGTCATTGTTTGTAGATGACAAGATACTATACATAGAAAATCCTAATGATGCTGCTAGAAAACTACTATACCTCAGTAATGAATTTGGTATTCACAGGATACAGAATTCATGTACAAAAATCTGTTGTATTTCTATACACTAACAATAATATATCAGAGAGAGAAATTAAAGAAGCAATCCCATTTACCATCATACCAAAAAGAATAACATAGGAATAAATAAATCTACCAAAGGAGGCAAAAGCCAGTACTCTGAAAACTGTAAGAAATTAGAGATGGAAGTGAAATAAATTAAAGAGGACACAAACAGGAAGATAATTGTTTTCTTGGATTGGAATAATCAATTTTGATAAAATGACTATACTACCCAAAGTAATCTACAGGTTCAGTGCATGTGTGCTAAGTCACTTCAGTCATGTCCAACTACCTGTGACCCTATGGACTGTAGCCCTGCTAGGTTCCTCTGTCCATGGGATTTTCCAGGTAAAAATACTAGGCTGTATTGTCATTTCCTTTTCCAGGTTTAATGCGATTTCTGTCAAATTTCCAATGTCATTTCCACATAACTAGAACAAGTAATTTTAAAATTATATGGAAACAAAAAAGACCATAAATAGCTAAAACAATCTTGAGAAAGAACACAGCTGGAGGAATCAGGCTCCCTGTCTTCAGACTACTATCAATCCAAAGCTAGAGTCATCAAAACAATAAAATACTGGCATAAAAAAAAATAGAAACAGAAATCAATGGAACAGGGTAGAAAGCCCACAAATCTAATGGACAGTTAATCTATGACAAGAAAGCAAGAATATACAATGGAGAAAAGATGGTGCTTCAATAAGTGGTGCTGGACAGCTACATAAAATGAAGCTTGAACATTCTCTAACACCATACACAAAAATAAACTCAAAACATCACAGACCTAAATGTAAGTCTGGATACTATAAAACTGTCCAGTTCAGTTCAGTTCAGTAACTCATTTGTGCCCGACTCTTTACAACCTCATGCACTGCAACATGCCACACTTCCCTGTCCATCACCAACTCCCAGAGCTTGTTCATACTCATGTCCATTGAGTCGGTGATGCCATCCAACCATCTCATCCTCTGTCATCCCCTTCTCTTCCTGCTTTCAATCTTTTCCAGCATTAGGGTCTTTTCCAGTAAGTCAGTTCTTCACATCAAGTGGCCAAAGTATTGTAGCTTCAGTTCCAGCGTCTGTCCTTCCAATAAACATTCAGGACTGATTTCCTTTATGATTGGTTTTATCTTCCTTGCAATCCAAGAGATTCTCAAGGATCTTCTCCAACACCACAGATCAAAAGCATCAATTCTTCGGCACTCAACTTTCTTTATGGTCCAGCTCTCACATCCATATATGACTACTGGGAAAACCATAGCATTGACTAGATGGACTTTTGTCAGTAAAGTAATGTCTTTGCTTTTTAATATGCTGTCTAGTTTGGTCATAGCTCTTCTTCCAGGGAGCAAGTGTCTTTTAATTTCATGGTTGCAGTCACTATCTGCAGTGACACTGGAGCCCAAGAAAAAAGTTTGTCACTTTTTTCATTGTTTCTCCATCTACTTGCCATGAATTCATCGGACCAGATGCCATGATCTTTGTTTTTGAATGTTAAGTATTAAGCCATCTTTTTCACTGTCTTCTTTCACTTTTATCAGAAGGCCCTTTAGTTCCTCTTTGTTTTCTCCCATGAGGGTGGTGTCATCTGCATATCTGAGGGTATTGATATTTCTCCTGACAGTCGTGATTCCAGCTTGTGCTTCATTCTTCCTGTCATTTCACATGATGTACTCCTCTTATAAGTTAAATAAACCGGGTGACAATATACATCCTTGACATACTCCTTTCCCAATTTGGAATCAGTCCATTGTACCATGTGTCATTCTAACTATTGCTTCTTTACCTGCATACAGATTTCTCAGGAGGAAGATAAGGTGGTCTCATATTTCATTCTTTTTAATAATTTTCCATAGTTTGTTGTGATCCACACAGTCAAGGGCTTTTAACATGGTCAATGAAGCAGAAGTAGTGTTTTACTGGAATTCTCTTGCTGTTTCTATGATTCAATGGATGTTGACAATTTGATCTCTGGTTCCTCTACCTTTTCTAAATCCAGCTCAAACATCTGGATGTTCTAGATTCACAAACTGTTGCAGCCTAGCTTCGAGAATTTTGAGCATTCTAGCTCAAATGCTAGCGTGTGAGATGAGCAATTGTGCAGTAGTTTGAACATTATGTCACATTATCTTTCTTTGGGATTGGAATTAAAACTGACCTTTCCCTAAAACTCTTAGGATAATATATAAGCAAAACACTCTTTGACATAAATCATATCAATGTTTTTGGATCAGTTTCCTAAAGAAAAGGAAATAAAAGCTAAAAGAAGCAAATGGACCTAATAAGTTTTTTAAACTTAAAAACTTTTGCACAGCAAAGGAAACCATTGACAAACAGACAACTTTCCTAACAGAAGGAAAATCTAATCTTTCTACACGGAAGTGTTGCATTAGATGCCATTTAGAACCAAGAAGAGGAATTGGGCTGCATGGAAGCAGAGTCAGTTTTGATTTAAATGTGCCCTCATGGGAAATATTAGTGCTTCTTTTGTCAATACTTCCTTACCTTGACCTGATAAAGTTAGCAGCCTAAACATGTTTTAATTAGTTTTACTTTATTTTCTCATTTTTGTCTAATGTGTAAGGATAGATTTGCTTTCAGTATCATTTCATAAAAGTACAATCACAGCCCATTCATAAGTGAAAATTGAAATTCACCAACTTGGCTTGAATTAGGGAAAACAGTAGCTAGTTCAGTTCAGTTCAGTTTAGTCGCTCAGTCGTGTCCTACTCTTTGCAACCCCGCGAACTGCACCACGCCAAGCCTCCCTGTCCATCACCAACTCCCAGAGTTCACTCAAACTCACATCCATTGAGTCGGTGATGCCATCTAGCCATCTCATCCTCTGTTGTCCTGTTCTCCTCCTGCCTCCAATCCCTGCCAGAACCAGGGTCTTTTCCAATGAGTCAACTCTTCCCATGAGGTGGCCAAAGTACTGGAGTTTCAGCTTCAGCATCAATCCTTCCAAAGAACACCCAGGACTGATCTCCTTTCGAATGGACTGGTTGTATCTCCTTGAAGTCCAAGGGACTCTTAAGAGTCCTCCCAACACCACAGTTCAAAAGCATCAATTCTTCGGTGTTCAGCTTTCTTCACAGTCCAACTGTCACATCCATACATGACTACTGGAAAAACGATAGCCTTGACTAGACAGACCTTTGTTGGCAAGGTAATATCTCCGCTTTTGAATATGCTATCTAGGTTGGTCATAACTTTCCTTCCAAGGAGAAAGCATCTTTTAATTTCATGGCTGCAGTAACCATCTGCAGTGATTTTGGAGCCCCCCAAAACAAAGTCTGACACTGTTTCCACTGTTTTCCCATCTGTTTGCCATGAAGTGATGGGACTAGATGCCATGATCTTCGTTTTCTGAATGTTGAGCTTTAAGCCAACCTTTTCACTCTTTCACTTTCACCAAGAGGCTTTTTAGTTCCTCTTCACTTTCTGTAATAAGGGTGGTGTCATCTGCATATCTGAGGTTATTGCTGTTTCTCCCAGCAATCTTGATGCCAGCTTGTGTTTCTTCCAGCCCAGCGTTTCTCATGATGTACTCTGTATAGAAGTTAAATAAGCAGAGTGACAATATACAGCCTTGACGTACTCCTTTTCCTATTTGGAACCAGTCTGTTGTTCCATGTCCAGTTCTAAATCACAAATTTAAACAATAGGATAAACATTGATCCAGAAAAAGCTGTATAGATGAAGTGTGAATTAGATCAGTATTTTTATACCTTAGGCCTCATACAAAAAGAGTACCTTACAATCCTGGATGAAGTCCTGATACATTAAGATGCATACATTACATTCATGGGTATTGCTGAAATAGTATGGAAAGTAATGTAAACAAGAATATTCAGGCATATAAATTACTATGTAACAAATGGAATTTATATTAAGAAATAACTTTATGATGTTTTCATGTTTTATGTTGATCTGAATCTAATTCACCATATCGTGAGTCTGCTTTCTTCTCAGTTTTAACAGTTAATGGTCAGTGTGTATAAAGTGCATCATTATTAGTGCTTTAATCAGTTTATGATTAGTGTGTGGTATTTCCTAGATTTTAAGGGTAAATTAAGTGCTTTGGAGTTTTTTTTTTTTTTTTTTTTTGCTTTAATCAGAAAACGATCTTAATTTAACTTATGATAAAATAATGTCCTGAAACCATGTTGGAACAATGCATTCTTTAGAATAATGACCACTTTAGGGTAATGTAGATTCTCTTTAATGCATTCAAGGATTGACTATGGTCTAGTTCATGAACTTGAGTGTATTTTTGTTTTATGAAAGGAAAATGTATTTTTCCTTTATGTAATAGCATATTCTATTTACATCAGATTATATCCTATTGTATTATATGAAAATGTAAGCATTAAAATATACAGATTTTTTTTTTTTTTAGATTTTATATGTATTTATATACATATCCATGGGGAATTTTATAGGGCTGGCATTTAGAAATTTTATAAAAGTGTCACACATTTTGAAACCATATAAATATTTTTCAATAGTAAAAAGCGACTTTCTTTTCAGTATCTTTATGACAAATATAAAATCATATACCATGGGCTATTTATTTGTTCCTACATACATTGGAATTCAGCTTGTTTGGAAATACTGACATGATTTGTAACTCTTTTCTGTGTCTCCTCCACCTAAAGAATGTGTTAGTCCCTTACAAAAGGATATTTTATTGCAAATGCATGATTTTAAACCTCTGGTTTTGACCAGATCATTCGATCTTATAATCATGTTCCTAAATTTTAATCATGATGAAACTGAGGTTCAGAGTGTTTTAATGCCTTGTCCAAGGCCATCCAGCTAGATTTCGAGAGGACAAAGAAAACGCTTAGTGTTACTGATATCCATGACTGCTCATTACGTTAGGTTAGGCTGTGATTTAGTGCTATCAGATAGTATCAGTTTCTCAGTCCTGTCCAACTCTTTGCAGCCTCATGGACTGTAGCCCACTAGGCTGCTCTGTCCATGAAATGTTCCTCAGTCTAAAATCTCAGGGGTGCTGTAGTAGAAAGTATCAATGATTGAGTTACTTGTTTGTTTTCTGTCTTGAAAATTGAAATCAGAAGTTGTTTGTTTCAGAAAAAAAAAAAACAAATACTGTCAAGCAAAGAAACAGATTGTTTTGTAATTTTTTTTTTTCTTTTCAAATTTATTTATTTTTCACTGAAGGATAATTGCTTTACAGAATGTTGCTGTTTTCTGCCAGACCTCAACATGAATCAGCCATAGGAATACACATATCCCCTCCCTTTTGAAACTCCCTCCCATTTCCCTCCCCACCCCACCCTTCTAGGGTGATACAGAGCCCCTGTTTGAGTTTCCTGAGCCATACAGCAAATTCTCCTTGGCTATCTATTTTACATAATGTAAATTTACATATTGCGATTCTCATACATCTCACCCTCTCCTCCCCGCTCCCCAAGTACATAAGGCTATTCTCTATGTCTCTTTCTCCATGTTGCCCTATAAATTAATTCTTTAGTAACATTTTTCTAAACTCTGTATATATGTGTTAGAATACGATATTTATCTTTCTCTTTCTGATTTACTTCACTCTGTATAATAGATTCTAGGTTCATCCACCTCATTAGAACTGACTCAAACACATTCTTTTATGGCTGAGTAATATTCTGTTGTTTATATGTACCATAATTTCTTTATCCGTTCATCTGTTGATGTATATGTAGGTTGCTTCCATGTTCAAGCTACTGTAAGTAGTGCTGCAATGAACAATGGAATACATGCATCTTTTTCAACTTTGGATTCCTCAGGGTATATTCCTAGGAGTCAGATTGCTGGGTCGTAAGGTGGTATTATGCCTGATTTTTAAAGGGAACATCATATCATCTGCCAGAGTGGCTGTATCAATTTATATTCCCACCAACAAGAGTATTCCCTTTTCTCCACACACTCTCCAGCATTTATTATTTGTAGACTTTTCGAAGATGGCCATTCTGACTGGTGTGAGGTTTTATGTCATTATAGATATGATTTGCATTGACTGCAACCATGAAATTAAAAGACACTTACTCCTTGGAAGGAAAGTTATGACCAACCTAGATAGCATATTCAAAAGCAGAGACATTACTTTGCCAACAAAGGTCCGCCTAGTCAAGGCTATGGTTTTTCCAGTAGTCATGTATGGATGTGAGAGTTGGACTGTGAAGAAAGCTGAGCACCGAAGAATTGATGCTTTTGAACTGTGGTGTTGGGGAAGACTCTTGAGAGTCCCTTGGAATGCAAGGAGATCCAACCAGTCTATGCTAAAGGAGACCAGTCCTAGGTGTTCTTTTTTTTTTTTTTCTTTAACATGCCATGTAGCTTACAAAAGGCCAGCCACATTGTGTTTATTTTATTTTTTAAATATAAATTTATTTATTTTAATTGGAGGTTAATTACTTTACAATATTATGTTGCTTTTGCCATACATCAACATGAATCCACCACAGGTATACACGTGTTTCCCATCCTGAAACCCCCTCCCTTCTCCCTCCCTGTACCATCCCTCTGAATTGTGTCACTGCACCAGGCCCAAGCATCCAGTATCATGCATCGAACCTGGACTGGTGATTTGTTTCATATATGATATTATAGATGTTTCAATGCCATTCTCCCAAATCATCCCACCCTTGCCTTCTCCCACGGATTCCAAAAGACTATTCTATACATCTGTGTCTCTTATCGTTACCATCTTTCTAAATTTCATATATATGTTGTAGTATGCTGTACATATGCTTAGTATACTGTATTTGTGTTTTTGTTTCTGGCTTACTTCACTCTGTATAATCGGCTCCAGTTTCATCCACCTCATCAGAACTGATTCAAATGTATTCTTTTTAATGGCTGAGTAATACTCCAGTGTGTATATGTACCACAGCTTTCTTATCTATTCATCTGCTGATGGACATCTAGGTTGCCTCCATGTCCTGGCTATTATAAACAATGCTGTGATGAACATTGGGGTAGAAGTGTCTCTTTCAATTCTGGTTTCCTCAGTGTGGATGCCCAGCAGTGGGATTGCTGGATCATAAGGCAGTTCTATTTCTAGTTTTTTAAAGTAATCTCCACACTGTTCACCACACCCTCTCCAGCATTTATTGCTTGTAGACTTTTGGATTACAGCCATTCTGACTGGCGTGAAGTGGTGTCTCGTTGTGGTTTTGATTTGCATTTTCTTATCCCATGTTGAAGGTCAGGAAGGGTGGCGGTAAGGAGATACCCCTCGTCCAAGATAAGGAGCAGCGGCTGTGCTTTGCTGAAGCAGCCGTGAAGAGATACTCCACACCCAAGGTAAGAGACATCCAAGTAAGATGGTAGGTGTTGCAAGAGGGCATCAGAGGGCAGACACACTAAAACTGTACTCACAGAAAACAAGGCAATCTAATCACACTAGGGCCAAGACTTGTCTAACTCAATGAAACCAAGCCATGGCCACGGGGCAATCCAAGCCAGGTAGGTCATGATGGAGAGTTTTGACAGAATCTGGTCCAGTGGAGAAGGGAATGCAAACTACATCAGTATTCTTGCCTTGAGAACCCCATGAACAGTATGGAAAGGCAAAATGACAGGATACCGAAAGAGGAAGTCCCCGGGTCAGTAGGTGCCCAATATGCTACTGGAGATCAGTGGAGAAATAACCCCAGAAAGAATGAAGGGATGGAGCCATAGCAAAAGCAATACACAGCTGTGGATGTGACTGGTGATAGAAGCAAGATCCGATGCTGTAAAGAGCAATATTGCATAGGAACCTGGAGTGTCAGATCCATGAATCGAGGCAAATTGGAAGTGGTCAAACAAGAGATGGCAAGGGTGAACATCGACATTCTAGGAATCAGCGAACTAAAATGTACTGGAATGGGTGAATTTAACTCAGATGACCATTATATCTACTACTGCAGGCAGGAATCTCTCAGAAGAAATGGAGTAGCCATCATGGTCAACAAAAGAGTCCGAAATGCAGTACTTGGATGCAATCTCAAAAATGAAAGAATGATCTCTGTTCGTCTCCAAGGCAAATCATTCAATATTGCAGTTATCCAAGTGTATACCCCAACCAATAATGCTGCAGAAGCTGAAGTTGAATGGTTTTATGAAGACCTACAAGACCTTTTAGAACTAACACCCAAAAAAGATGTCCTTTTCATTCTAGGGGATTGGAATGCAAAAGTAGGAAGTCAAGAAACACCTGGAGTAACAGGCAACTTTGGCCTTGGAATGTGGAATGTAGCAGGGCAAAGACTAATAGAGTTTTGCCAAGCAAATGCACTGGTCATAGCAAACACCCTCTTCCAACAACACAAGAGAAGTCTCTACACATGGATATCACTAGATGGTCAACACCGAAATCAGATTGATTATATTCTTTGCAGCCAAAGATGGAGAAGCTCTATACAGTCAACAAAAACAAGACCAGGAGCTGACTGTGGCTCAGATCATGAACTCCTTATCACCAAACTCGGACTCAAATTGAAGAAAGTAGGGAAAACTGCTAGACCATTCAGGTATGACCTAAATCAAATCCCTTATGTTTATACAGTGGAACTGAGAAATAGATTTAAGGGCCTAGATGTGATAGATAGAGTGCCTGATAAACTATGGAATGAAGTTCGTGACATTGTACAGGAGACAGGGGTCAAGACCATCCCCATAGAAAAGAAATGCAAAAAAGCAAAATGGCTGTCTGGGGAGGCCTTACAAATAGCTGTGACAAGAAGAGAGGCGAAAAGCGAAGGAGAAAAGCAAAGGTAAAAGCTGCTGAATGCAGAGTTCCTTGAATAGCAAGAAGAGATAAGAAAGCCTTCTTCAGCGATCAATGTAGAGAAATAGAGGATAAGAACAGAATGGGAAAGACTAGAGATCTCTCCAAGAAAATTAGAGATACCAAGGGAATATTTCATGCAAAGATGGGCTTGATATAGGACAGAAATGGTATGGACCTAACAGAAGCGGAAGATATTAAGAAGATGTGGCAAGAATACACAAAGAACTGTACAAAAAAGATTTTCATGACCCAGATAATCATGATGGTGTGATCACTAATCTAGACCCAGACATCCTGGAATGTGAGGTCAAGTGGGCTTTAGAAAGCATCACTATGAACAAAGCTAGTGGAGGTGATGGAATTCCAGTGCAGCTATTTCAAATCCTGAAAGATGATGCTGTGAAAGTGCTGCACTCAATATGCCAGCAAATTTGGAAAACTCAGCAGTGGCCACAGGACCAGAAAAGGTCAGTTTTCATTCCAATCCCAAAGAAAGGAAATGCCAAAGAATGCTCAAATTACCTCACAGTTGCACTCATGTCATATGCTAGTAAAGTAATGCTCAAAATTCTGCAAGCCAGGCTTCAGGAATACGTGAACCATGAATTTCCTGATGTTCAAGCTGGTTTTAGAAAAGGCAGAGGAACCAGAGATCAAATTGCCGACATCCGCTGGATCATGGAAAAAGCAAGAGAGTTCTAGAAAAACATCTATTTCTGCTTTATTGACTATGCCAAAGCCTTTGAATGTGTGGACCACAATAAACTGTGGAAAATTCTGAAAGAGATAGGAATACCAGACCACCTAACCTGCCTCTTGAGAAGTCTGTATGCAGGCCAGGAAGCAACAGTTAGAACTGGACATGGAACAACAGACTGGTTCCAAATAGGAAAAGAAACACGTCACGGCTGTATATTGTCACCCAGCTTATTTAACTTCTATGCAGAGTACATCATGAGAAATGCTGGACTGGAAGAAACACAAGCTGAAATCAAGATTGCTGGGAGAAATATCAATAACCTCAGATATGCAGATGACACCACCCTTATGACAGAAAGTGAAGAGGAACTAAAAAGCCTCTTGATGAAAGTGAAAGAGGAGAGTGAAAAAGTTAGCTTAAAGCTCAACATTCAGAAAACGAAGATCATGGCATCCAGTCCATCACTTCATTGGAAATAGATGGGGAAACAGTGGAAACAGTGTCAGATTTTATTTTTTTGGGCTCTAAAATCACTGCAGATGGTGACTGCAGCCATGAAAGTAAAAGACGCTTACTCCATGGAAGGAAAGTTATGACCAACCTAGATAGTATATTCAAAAGCAGAGACATTACTTTGTCGACTAAGGTCCATCTAGTCAAGGCTATGGTTTTTCCAGTAGTCATGTATGGATGTGAGAGTTGGACTGTGAAGATGGCTGAGCACTGAAGAATTGATGCGTTTGAACTGTGGTATTGGAGAAGACTCTCGAGAATCCCTTGGACTGCAAGGAGATCGAATTAGTCCATTCTGAAGGAGATCAGTCCTGGGATTTCTTTGGAAGGAATGATGCTAAAGCTGAAACTCCAGTACTTTGGCCACCTCATGCGAAGAGTTGACTCATTGGAAAAGACTCTGATGCTGGAAAGGATTGGGGGCAGGAAGAGATGGGGACGACAGAGGATGAGATGACTGGATCGCATCACGGACTCGATGGACGTGAGTCTTAGTGAACTCCTCGTGTTGGTGATGAACAGGGAGTCCTGGCGTCCTGCGATTCATGGGGTCGCAAAGAGTCGGACACGACTGAGAGAGTGAACTGAACTGAACTAAGCTGTAATGAGTGATGTTGAGAATCTTTTCATGTATTTGTTAGCCATCTGTATGTGTTCTTTGGAGAAATACCTAGTTAGTTCTTTGGCCCATTTTTGATTGAGTTGTTTATTTTTCTGCAATTGAGCTTCAGGTGTTTCTTGTATATTTTTGAGATTAATTGTCAGTTGCTTCATTTGCTATTATTTTCTCCCATCTGAAGGCAGTCTTTTCACCTTGCTTATAGTTTCCTTTGTTGTGCAGAAGCTTTTAATTTATTTAGGTCCCAGTTGTTTATTTTTGCTTTTATTTCTAGTATTCTGGGAGGTGAGTCATAGAGGATTCTGCTCTGATGTATTTCGGAGAGTATTTTGCCTATGTTCTCCTCTAGGAGTTTTATAGTTTATGATCATACATTTAAATATTTAATCCATTTTGAGTTTATTTTTGTATATGGTATTAGAAAGTGTTTTAGTTTCATTCTTTTACAAGTGGTTGACCAGTATTCCAAGCACCACTTGTTAAAGAGATTGTCTTTAATCCATTGTATCTTCTTGCCTCCTTTGTCGAAGATAAATTGTCCATAGGTGCGTGGATTTATCTCTGGGTTTTGTATTTTGTTCCATTGATCTATATTTCTGTCTTTGTGACTGTACCGTACTGTCTTGATCACTGTGGCTTTGTAGTAGAGCCTGAAATCAGACAGGTTGATTCCTCCAGTTCAATTTTTCTTTCTCAAGATTTCTTTGGCTATTCGAGGTTTCTTGTATTTCCATACAAATTATGAAATTATTTGTTCTAGCTCTGTGAAAAATACCGCTGGTAGCTTGATACAGATAGCAGCGGATATGTAGATTGCTTTGGGTTGTATACTCATATTCACTATATTGATTCTTCTGATCCAGGAACATGGTATATTTCTCCATTTATTAATGTGCTCTTTGATTTCTTTCACCAGTGTCTTATAGGTTTATATATATATATATATATATATATATATATATATATATATATATATATATATATATGTCTATCTTTAGGTAGATATATACCTGAGTATTTTATTCTTTTCATTGCAATGGTGAATGGAATTGTTTCCTTAATTTCTGTTTTTACCTTCTCATTATTAGTGTATAGAGTGCAAGGGATTTCTGTGTGCTGATTTTATATCCTGCAACTTAACTATATTCATTGATTAGCTCCAGTAATTTTCTAGTGGAGTCTTTAGGATTTTCCATGTAGAGCATCATGTCATCTGCAAACAGTGAGAGTTTTGCTTCTTCTTTTCCAATTTGGATTCCTATTATTTCTTTTTCTGCTCTGATTGCTGTGGCCAAAACTTCCAGAACAATGTGGAATAGTAGCGGTGAAAGTGGGCACCCTTGTCTTGTTCCTGAGTTTAGGGGCAATGCTTTCAATTTTTCACCATTGAGGATAATGTTTGCTGTGTGTTTGTCATATATAGCTTTTATTATGTTGAGGTATGCTCCTTCTATTCCTGCTTTCTGGAGGGTTTTTTTTTTTTTATCATAAATGGATGTTGGATTTTATCAAAGTCTTTCTCTGCATCTATTGAGACAATCATATGACTTTTATTTTTCAATTTGTCATTGTGGTGTATTACATTGTTTTATTTGCAGATATGGAAGAATCTTTGCATCCCTGGGATAAAGCCCATTTGGTCATGGGTGTATGATCTTTTTAATGTGTTGTTAGATTCTGATTTCTAGAATTTTGTGAAGGATTTTTGCATCTATGTTCATCAGTGATATTGGCCTGTAGTTTTCTTTCTTTGTGGCATCTTTGTCAGGCTTTGGTTTTAGGGTGATGGTGGCCTCATAGAATGAGTTTAGAAGTTTACCTTCCTCTGCAATTTTCTGAAAGAGTTTGAGTAGTATAGGTGTTAGCTCTTCTCTAAATTTTTGGTAGAATTCAGCTGTGAAGCCATATGGACCTGGGCTTCTGTTTGCTGGAAGATTTCTGATTAGAGTTTCAATTTTCATGCTTGTGATATGTCTGTTAAGATTTTCTATTTCTTTCTGGTTCAGTTTTGGGAAGTTGTACTTTTCTAAGAATTTGTCCATTTCTTCCATGTTGTCCACTTTATTGGCATATAATTGCTGATAGTAGTCTCTTATGATCCTTTGTATTTCTGTGTTGTCTGCTGTGATCTCTCCATTTTCATTTCTAATTTTATTGATTTGATTTTTCTCCCTTTGTTTCTTGATGAGTCTGGCTAATGGCTTGTCAATTTTATTTATCCTTTCAAAGAACCAGCTTTTGATTTGTTGATTTTTGCTACGGTCTCTTTCGTTTCTTTTGGATTTATTTCTGCCCTAGTTTTTATGATTTCTTTCCTTCTACTAACCCTGGGGTTCTCCATTTCTTCCTTTTCTAGTTGCTTTAGGTGTAGAGTTAGGTTATTTATTTGACTTTTTTCTTGTTTCTTGAGGTATGCCTGTATTGTTATGAACTTTCCTCTTAACACTGCTTTTATAGTGTCCCACAGGTTTTGGGTTGTAGTGTTTTCATTTTCATTTGTTTCTATTCATATTTTGATTTTTCTATGATGTGTTGTTTATTCAGAAGCATGTTCAGGCTCCATATGTTGGGATTTTTAATAGTTTTTTTTTTCCTGTAATTGAGATCTAATATTACCATATTTTGGTCAGAAAAGACGCTTTGAATGATTTCAGTTTTTGAATTTACCAAGACTAGATTTATGGCCCAGGGTGTGATCTATCCTGGAGAAGGTTCCATGAGCACTTGAGAAAAAGGTGAAATTCATTGCTTTGGGGTGAAAGAGATATCAATTAGGTCTAAGTGGTCTTTTCTATTGTTTACAGTTTGTGTTTCTTTGTTTATTTTCTGTTTAGTTAATCTATCCATAGGTGTGAGTGGGGTATTAAAGTCTTCCACTATTATTGTGTTATTGTTAATTCCCCTTTCATACTTGTTAGCATTTGCCTTAAATATTGTGGTGCTCCTATGTTGGGTGCATATATATTTATAATTGTTATATCTGCTTCTTGGATTGATCCTTTGATCATTATGTAGTGTCCTCCTTTGTCTCTTTTCACAGGCTTTGTTTTAAAGTCTATTTTATCTGATATGAGTATTGCTACTCCTGCTTTCTTTTGGTCTCTATTTTCATGGAAATCTTTTTCCAGCCCTTCACTTTCAGTCTGTATGTGTCCCCTGTTTTGAGGTGGGTCCCTTGTAGACAACATATATAGGGGTCTTGTTTTTGTATCCATTCAGCCAGTCTTTGTCTTTTGGTTGGGGGATTCAACCCATTTACATTTAAGGTAATTATTGATAAGTATGATCCCGTCGCCATTTGATTTATTGTTTTAGATTCGAGTTTATACACCCTTTTTGTGTTTCCTGTCTAGAGAATATAATTAAGCATTTGTTGGTAAGCTGGTTTGGTGGTGCTGAATTCTCTCAGCTTTTGCTTGTCTGTAAAGCTTTTGATTTCTCCTTCGTATTTGAATGAGATCCTTGCTGGGTACAGTAATCTGTGCTGTATGTTATTTTCTTTCATTACTTTAGTATGTCTTGCCATTCCCTCCTGGTCTGAAGAGTTTCTAATGAAAAATCAGCTGTTATGCTTATGAGAATCCGCTTGTGTGTTATTTGTTGTTTTTCACTTGCTGCTTTTAATATTTGTTCTGTGTGTT
The DNA here is from genome assembly GCF_023091745.1 of Budorcas taxicolor. NCBI lineage: Eukaryota > Metazoa > Chordata > Mammalia > Artiodactyla > Bovidae > Budorcas > Budorcas taxicolor. Next base: position 58,673,530 of record NC_068920.1, read on the forward strand.
TGATCTTTGTCAATTTGATTAATATGTGTCTTGGGGTGTTTCGGCTTGGATTTATCCTGTTTGGAACTCTCTGGGTTTCTTGAACTTGGGTGATTACTTCCTTTTCCCCTTAGGAAAGTTTTCAACTATTATCTCCTCAAGTATTTTCTCATGGTCTTTCTTTTTGTCTTCTTCTGGGTCTCCTATGATTCGAATGTTGGGGGCATTTAACACTGTGTTGGATGTCTCTGAGATTGTCCTCATTTCTTTTAATTCGTTTTTGTTTTTTCCTCTCTGATTCATTTATTTCTACCCTTCTATCTTCTAATTCACTTATCCTATCTTCTGCTTCCGTTATTCTACTCTTTGTTGCCTCTAGAGAGTTTTTGATCTCATTTTTGCATTATTCATTATATGTTGACTCTTTTTTATTTCTTCTCCGTCCTTGTTAAAACTTTCTTGCATCTTCTCAATCCTTGTCTCCAGGCTATTTATCTGTGATTCCATTTTGATTTCAAGATTTTGGGTCATTTTCACTATCATTATTCAGAATTCTTTATCAGGGAGATTCCCTATATCTTCCTCTTTCATTTGGTTTGGTGGGCATTTATCCTGTTCCTTTACCTGCTGTGTATTCCTCTGTCTCTTCATCTTGTTTATATTGCTGAGTTTGGGGTGTCCTTTCTGTATCCTGTCAGTTTGTGCAGTTTCCTTGCTGTGGGTGGGGTTGTACAGGTGGCTTGTTAAGGTTTCCTGGTTAAGAAAGCTTGTGTCGGTGTTCTGGTGTGTGGAGCTGGATTTCTTCTCTCTGGAGTGCAATGAGATGTCCAGTAATGAGTTATGAGATGTCAATGGTTTTGGAGTAACTTTGAGCAGCCTATATATTGTAGCTCAGGGCTGTATTCCTGTGTTGCTGGAGAATTTCCGTGATATGTCTTGCTGTGGATCTTGTTGGCTCTTGGGTGGTGCTTGGTTTCAGTGTACGTATGGAGGCGTTTGATGATTTCCTGTCAATTAATGTTGCCTGGAGTCAGGAGTTTTCCGGTGTTCTCACGGTTTGTACTTAATCCTTCTGCTTCTCGTTTTCAGTCTTATTTTTACAGTAGTCTCTAGGCTTCTCCTTCTATACAGCACTGTTGATAAAACATCTAGGTTAAAGATGAAAAGTTTCTCTACAGTGAGGGACACCCAGAGAGGTTCACAGAGTTACATGGAGAAGACAATAGGGAAGAGGGAGTTAGAGGTGACCCAAATGAGATGAGGTGGAATCAATAGAGGAGGGAACAAGCTAGCCAGTAAACACTTCCTTATGGGCACTCCGCAACTGAACCAGTCAGAGATGTTTACGGAGTTATACAGAGAAAAGAAGAAGGAAGAAGGAGACAGAAGTGGTCTGGAGGATAAAAGGGGGGGAGCAGAACGAGAGAGACAGATCAATCCAGTAATCAGTCCCCTAAGTGTTCTCCACCATCTGGAACACAGAGAGATTCACAGAGTTGAGTAGAGAGGGGGTGGGGAGGAGACACAGGCGACCTGGTGGAGAAAAAGGAGTGTCCAAATGGTGAGAGAGCAGTCAAGCCAGGAATCTTGCTCCCAGGTAAAAATGGGTACTGAAGATTGAGTTCTTAAAGATACAAAATTCATAAGAAATACCAAAAAGCAAACATTAAAAGTCTAGGGTTTGGAATCTCAAAGATACAATATTAAAAAAAAAAAAGAAAAGAAGAAGAAAAGAAAAAGTGACAAAAATTATAATATACATATATATATGAAGTTTGCTTTCAAAAAATAGGGGGTTTTTTTTTGCTTCTTTTTTTGCAAAGTAATAATAGTAGCTTATAAAAGTGAAAATTCAGGGAGTAAGAGAGGACTTAACATTAAAAAAATTAAAAAAAGAATGATCGTAAAGATATTAAAAGTATATCTAGGACTTTCTCTGATGTTGTTGTGGATATTCTGGCATCAGTTAAATTTTCAGATAGTTCCTTGGTCCGGCTCATATTTCTCAAGATCTATAAGCCCATTTCTATGTAGTCGGTACTAACGACAGGGTTTTAATCTATTGCACGTGTCACTTCCAAGGCGGTTCCCTCTGTTTTAGCTTCTTCTGTTTGCTGGTCTCTTCAGTGTCTGATTTGTGCCCTGACACAAAGGGGGCAGTGGTGGACACTTTTTTTAGGCTCACTTGTTCATTACCCCTTTGGGGAGGGAGGGACACTCCAAACAAATAACACTGGCATGTGCTCGCAGTGCCTCAGCCACATGGGGCCTGCCCCCACCCGCGGTGAATGTACCCTCCCTGCCCACACTGCTCAGGCTCTAGGTTGCTCCACCGGGAATCATCCGAGGCAGACCCTGGGCTGCATGCACCTCCCAGATCTAAGCCGCTCAGGTTCAGGCACTTGGGTAGTCCTCAGTGGCGCAGACTCGGTTGGGCCTGTGTTTTGTGCCCTTCTCAGATCCGAGCAGCTCAGGTGATGAGGTGTTTGGCAAGTGCGGTTGGCGCATTTTATTGCCTCCCCCACCCCTGCTGCTCGGTTTTCTGGGTGTACAACCGGCGCACCTTCTCAGGCAGATGTTGACTGTTCAGAACCCCAAGAAGTCTTAGCAAAGAAGCCTGCTTACAGTTTTGTAGATAATGTCTGTCTGGGGCTGCGATTGCCCCCTTCTGGCGCTGGCTGCCTGTCACCAGAGGGGGATGGTCTGCAGCCGGCTATCTCTGTTCAGTCCTTTGTTCTGTGTGTGGGCCTGATGGTGTCTTAGGTTAGGGCTGACTTTTCGCGTGGTAGTTTTCCCAGTCTGGGTTGCTAGCCCAAGTTAGTTCACTCAGTTTGCCCTTGGGGCATTCAGGCCAGGTCCTTACTCTCAGCAATGCAGCCTGTGCCTCCCTGCCCAGCCCCTGCTTGCTAGTGGTGGGTGCAGGTTTCTGTGCTGCTTCTCTGCTGGGGGAGTTACCGTTGGGCTCGTAATCTGTTGGTTTTAATTATTTATTTATTTATTTTTTCCTTCCTGTTCTGTTGCCCTCTCTGCTTCCAAGGCTCTCCACAGACTCGGCAGTGAGAGTGTTTCCAGGTGTTTGGAAACTTCTCTTTTTAAGGCTCCCTTCCCAGGACAGAGCTCCATCTGTACCTCTTTTGTCTCTTTTTTTTTTTTTTTTTTTTTTTGTCTTTTATAGTTTTTCCTACCTCCTTTTGAAGACAATGAGCTGCTTTTCTGGGTGCCTGATGTCCTCTGCCAGCATTCAAAAGTTGTTTTGTGGAATTTACTCAGCGTTTAAATGATCTTTTGATGAATTTGTGGGGGAGAAGGTGGTCTCCCCGTCCTATTCCTCCTTCATCTTAGGACCGCCTCCTGGGTGTTCTTTGGAAGGAATGATGATAAGGCTGAAACTCCAGTACTTTGCCCACCTCATGTGAAAAGTTGAGTCACTGTAAAAGACTCAGATGCTGGGAGGGATTGGGTGCAGGAGGAGAAGGGGACGACAGAGGATGAGATGGCTGGATGGCATCAGCGACTCAGTGGACATGAGTTTGAGTGAACTCTGGGAGTTGGTGATGGACATGGAGGCCTGGCGTGCTGCAGTTCATTGGGTCGCAAAGAGTCAGACATGACTGAATGACTGAACTGAACTGAACTGAATAATATCCATCTTAAATGTACAACCAGTCCATCCTAAAGGAAATGAGTCCTGAATATTCATTGTAAAGACTGATGCTGAAGGTGAAACTCTAATATATTGGCCACCTGATGTGAAGAACTGAATCATTTGAAAAGACCCTGATGCTTGGAAAGACTGAAAGCAGAATGGGACGCGGACAACAGAAGATAAGATGGTTGGATGACATCACCAACTCAATGGATATGAGTTTGAGTGAATCTCAGGAGTTGGTGATGGACAGGGAGGACTGGCATGCTGTAGTCCATGGGTTTGCAAAGAGTCAGACACGACAGAATGACTGAATTGAACTGCACTGCACTGAGGTGATTAATGAGCAATGTTGAACATATTTTCATGGGTTTGTTAATCATCTGTATATCTTTAGATAAATGTTTGCTTAGATCTTTTCCCCACTTTTTGAATTTCTTTTTTTCTGGTATTAAGTTTCATGAGCTTCTTCTATATTTTTTAAGTTAATCCACTGTTATTTCACTTTCTATTATTTTCTCCCATTCTCAGGGTTGTCTTTTCACCTTGCTTATAGGGAATGGCAAACCACTTTAGTATTTTTGCCTTGAGAACCCCATGAGCAGTATGAAAAGGCAAAATGATAGGATACTGAAAAAGGAACTCCCCAGGTCAGTAGGTGCCCAATATGCCACTGGAGATCAGTGGAGAAATAACTCCAGAAAGAATGAAGGGATGGAGCCAAAGCAAAAACAATACCCAGCTGTGGATGTGACTGGTGATAGAAGCAAGATCCGATGCTGTAAAGAGCAATATTGCATAGGAACCTGGAATGTCAGATCCATGAATCAAGGCAAATTGGAAGTTGTCAAACAAGAGGTGGCAAGAGTGAACGTTGACATTCTAGGAATCAGCGAACTAAAATGTACTGGAATGGGTGAATTTAACTCAGATGACCATCCTATCTACTACTGTGGACATGAATCCCTCAGAAGAAATGGAGTAGCCATCATGGTCAACAAAAGAGTCTGAAATACAGTACTTGGATGCAATCTCAAAAACGACAGAATGATCTCTGTTCGTCTCCAAGGCAAACCATTCTGTATCACGGTAATCCAAGTCTATGCCCCAAACAGTAATGCAGAAGAAGCTGAAGTTGAATGGTTTTATGAAGACCTACAAGACCTTTTAGAACTAACACCCAAAAAAGATGTCCTTTTCATTCTAGGGGATTGGAATGCAAAAGTAGGAAGTCAAGAAACACCTGGAGTAACAGGCAACTTTGGCCTTGGAATGTGGAATGAAGCAGGACAAAGACTAATAGAGATTTGCCAAGACAATGTACTGGTCATAGCAAACACCCTCTTCTAACAACACAAGAGAAGACTCTACACATGGACATCACCAGATGGTCAGTACCGAAATCTGATTATATTCTTTGCAGCCAAAGATGGAGAAGCTCTATATAGTCAACAAAAACAAGACCACGAGCTGACTATGTGGCTCAGATCATGAACTCCTTATTGCGAAATTCAGACTTAAATTGAAGAAAGTAGGGAAAACCGCTAGACCATTCAGGTATGACCTAAATCAAATCCCTTATGATTATACAGTGGAAGTGAGAAATAGATTTAAGGACCTAGATGTGATAGATAGAGTGCCTGATGAACTATGGAATGAGGTTCGTGACACTGTACAGGAGACTGGGATCAAGGCCATCCCCATGGAAAAGAAATGCAAAAAAGCAAAATGGCTGTCTAGAGATGCCTTACAACCAGCTGTGAAAAGAAGACAAGTGAAAAGCAAAGAAGAGAAGGAAAGATATAAGCATCTGAATCCAGATTTCCAAAGAATAGCAAGAAGAGATAAGAAAGCCTTCTTCAGCGATCAATGCAAAGAAATAGAGGAAAAGAACAGAATGGGAATGACTAGAGATCTCTTCAAGAAAATTAGAGATACCAAGGGAATATTTCATGCAAAGATGGGCTTGATAAAGGACAGAAATGGTATGGACCAAACAGAAGCAGAAGATGTTAACAAGACCTGGCAAGCATACACAGAAGAACTGTACGAAAAAGATCTTCAGGAGCCAGATCATCAGGATGGTGTGATCAGTCATCTAGAGCCAGACATCCTGGAATGTGAAGTCAAGTGGGCTTTAGAAAGCATCACTATGAACAAAGAGTTATTGGAATTCTAGTAGATCTATTTCAAATCTTGAAAGATGATGTTGTGAAAGTGCTGCACTCAATATGCCAGCAAATTTGGAAAACTCAGCAGTGGCCACAGGACCAGAAAAGGTCAGTTTTCATTCCAATCCCAAAGGAAGGCAATGCCAAAGAATGCTCAAGCTACCACACAATTCCACTCATCTCACATGCTAGTAAAGTAATGCTCAGAATTCTCCAAGCCAGGCCTCAGCAATTTGTGAGCCATGAACTTCCAGATGTTCAAGCTGGTTTTAGAAAAGGCAGAGGAACCAGAGATCAAATTGCCAACATCTGCGGGATCATTGAGAAAGCAAGAGAGTTCTAGAAAAACATCTATTTCTGCTGTATTGACTATACCAAAGCCTTTGATTGTGTGGATCACAATAAACTGTGGAAAATTCTGAAAGAGCTGGGAATACCAGACCACCTGACTTCCCTCTTGAGAAATCTGTATGTATGTCAGGAATCAACATTAGAAGTGGACACGGAACAACAGACTGGTTCCAAATAGGAAAAGGAGTACGTCAGGGATGTATATTTACATCCCTGCTTATTTAACTTTTACACAGAGTACATCATGAGAAACGCTGGACTGGAAGAAACACAAGCTGGAATCAAGATTGCAGGGAAAAATATCAATAACCTCAGATACGCAGGTGACACCACCCTTATGGCAGAAAGTGAAGAGGAACTAAAAAGCCTCTTGATGAAATTGAAAGAGGAGAGTGAAAATGTTGGCTTAAAGCTCGACATTCAGAAAATGAATATCATGGCATCCAGTCCATCACTTCATTGGAAATAGATGGGGAAACAGTGGAAACAGTGTCAGACTTTATTTTTGGGAGCTCTAAAATCACTGCAGATGGTGACTGCAGCCATGAAATTAAAAGACGTTTACTCCTTGGAAGTAAAGTTATGACCAAACTAGATAGCATATTCAAAAGCAGAGACATTACTTTGCCGACTAAGGTCCGTCTAGTCAAGGCTATGGTTTTTCCAGTAGTCATGTATGGACTATGAAGAAGGCAGAGTGCTGAAGAATTGATGCATTTGAACTGTGGCATTGGAGAAGACTCTTGAGAGTCCCTTGGACTGCAAGTAGATCCAACTAGTCCATTCTGAAGGAGATCAGCCCTGGGATTTTTTTGGAAGGAATGATGCTAAAGCTGAATCTCCAGTACTTTGGCCACCTCATGTGAAAATTTGATTAATTGGCAAAGACTTTGATGCTGGGAGAGATTGGGAGCAGGAGGAGAAGAGGACGACAGAGGATGAGATGGCTGGATGGCATCACTGACTCAATGGCATGAATGTGAGTGAACTCCGGGAGTTGGTGATGGACAGGGAGGCCTGAGGTGCTGCGATTCATGGGGTTGCAAAGGGTTGGGCACGACTAAACTGAACTGAACTAATGGTTTCCTTTGCTGTGTAAAATTTTTTACATTTAATCAGGTCCCACTTGTTTACTTTTGTTTTTATTTCTATTACTCCAGAAGGTGGGTCACAGAGAATCTTGCTTAATGTCATCAAGTGTTCTGCCAATGTTTTTCTCTAAGTGTTTCATAGTTTCTGGTCTTCCATTTAGGTTTTTAATGCTTTTTGAATTTATACTTTGTGTACAGTGTTTGGAAGTGTTCTAATTTCATTCTTTTACAAACTAAAGTCCAGTTTCCACAGGACGATTTGTTTAAAATGCTGACCTTGCCCCATTTATATTCTTACCTCCTTTGTAAAAAATAAGCTACCCATAGATGCATAGGTTTATTTCTGGGCTTTCTATCTTGTTCCATTGGTCTATATATCTGTTTTTGTGCCAGTGCCATAGTGTAATGATGACTGTAGTTTTGTGGTATAATCTGAAGTCTGGAAGGTTGATTCCTTCAGCTCCATTCTTCTGTCTCAAGACTGCTTTGGCTATTTGGGGTCTTTTGTATTTCCGTATGAATTGGGAAATTTTTTGTTCTTGTTCTGTGAAAAATGCCATTGGTAATTTGATAGGGATTGCATTGAATCTGTAGATTGCATTTGATAGTATAGTCATTTTCACAACATTGCTTCTTCCTAGCCACGAACATGAAATATCTCTCCATCTGTTTATGTTATCTTTGATTTCTTTCATCAGTGTCTGATAATTTCCTGTGTACAGTTCTATTGTCTCCTTAGGTAAGTTTATGCCTAGATATTTAATTCCTTTTGTTGCAGTGGTGAATGGGATTGATTCCTTAATTTCTTTTTATGATTTTTCATTCTTAGTATATAGAAATGCAAGTGATTTCTGTGTTGATTTCATATCTTTTAGCTTTGCTAAATTCACTGATTAGCTCTAGTAATTTTCTGATACTATCTTTACGGTTTTCTATGTATAGTATCATGTCATCTGCAAAGAGTGAGAGGCTTACTTCTTTTCCAATCTGGATTCATTTGTTTCTTTTCCTTCTTGATAGTTGTATCTAGAACTGTGTTGAATAACAAACAGTGGGGTAAGTGGGCACCCTAATCTTGTTCTTGTTCTTAGGGGTAATACTTTTTAGTTTTTCACCTTTGAGAATAATATTTGCTGTAGGCTTATCATATATGGTCTTTGCTATGTTGAGGTAGGTTCCTTCTATGCTCATTTTTGAGGAGTTTTAATCATAAATGGGTGCTGAATTTTTCAAGGCTTTTTCTGCATCTATTGAGGTTATCCTGTGGCATTTATCTTTCAATTTGTTAATATGGTGTATCATGTTGATTGATCTCTGTATATTGAATAATCCTTGTATTCTTGGAATAAACCCAACTCGATCATGATGTATGAACTTTTTGATGTGTTGCTAAACTCTGTTTGCTAAAATTTTGTTGAGGATTATTGCATCTATATTAATCAGTAATATTGGCCTATAGTTTTTTCTTCTTTTTTTTTTTTTTTTCTTCTGGTTTTGTTATCAGTGTGATGGTGACTTCATAGAATGAGTTTGGAGGTGTTCCTTCCTCTGCAACTGTTTGGAAATAATTTTAGAAAGAGAGGCATTAATTCTTCTCTGAATATTTGATAGAATTCTCCTGTGAAGCCATCAGGTCTTGGGCTTTTGTTGTTTGGGAAATTTTTGCTCATAGCTCAGTTTCCATGCTTGTAAATTGATTGTTCATAATTTCTATTTCTTCCTGGTTCAGTCTTGGAATATTGAACTTTTCTAAGAATTTGTCCATTTCTTCCAGGTTATGTATTTTATTGCTGCACAGTTGTTCATAACAATATGTTATAATTCTTCGCATTTCTGCCTTGTCTGTTGTTACCTCTTTTTTCATTTCTTGTTTTCTTGATTTGATTTTTTTTTTTTCTTGTCAGATCTAGCTAAAGGTTTGCCAATTTTGTGTATCTTCTCAAAGAACCAGGTTTTAGTTTTATTAATCTTTACTGTTGTTGCTTTCATTTCTTTTTCATTGCTTTTTTCTCTAATCTTTATTATTTATTTCCTTCTACAATTTCTACAATTTTTTTGTTCTTCTTCTTTATCTGGTTGTTTTAGGTTTAAAATTAGGTTGTCTGTTCAATGTTTTTCTTGTTTCTTGAGGTAAGATTGTATTGCTGAAAACATCCCTCTTAGAACTGCTTTTGCTATATCCCATTGGTTTTGAGTTATCTTGTTTTCATTGTCATTTGTTTCTAGAAATTTTTGATTTCCCTTTTGATTTCTTCAGTAGCCTGTTGGTCATTTAGAAACATGCTGTTTAATCTCCATGTATTTGTGGTTCTTACAGTTTTTCTTCTTGTAATTGATATCTAGTCTCATAGCGTTGTGGTCAGAGAAGATGCTTGATAATAATTTCAATTTTCTTAAATTTACTGAAGTTTGATTTCTGATCCAAGATGTAGTCTAGCCTGGAGAATATTGCATGTGTACTTGAGAAGGTGTATTCTTCTGCATATGGATGGAATGTCCTAAAGATATCAGTGAGATTCATCCCATCTGATATATCACTTATGACTAGTATTTCCGTATTTATTTTCTGTTTTGATGATCTAGGTGTTAAAGTCTCTTACTATTCTTGCGTGACTGTCAATTTCTCCATTTATGTTTGTTAGTGTTTGTCTTATGTATTGAGGTACTGCTATTTTGGGAGAACAGATATTTATAATTGTTATGTCTTCCTTGTGGATTGATCCCTTGGTCATTATATAGTGTCCTTCCTTGTCTCTTGTAATCTTTTCGATTTTAATGTCTGTTTTGTCTGATATGATTAGGACTTCCCTGGTGGCTCAGATGGTAAAGCATCTGCCTACAATGTGGGAGACCTGGGTTCGATCCCTGGGTTGGAAAGATCCCCTGGAGAAGGAAATGGCAACCCACTCCAGTACTCTTGCCTGGAGAATCCCGTGTGTGGAGGAGCCTGGTGGTCTAAAGTCCATGGGGTCACAAAGAGTCAGACACGACTGAGCGACTTCACTTTTACTTCACTCCAGCTTTCTTTTGCTTCCCATTTGCACAGAATACATTTTACTTCCTCTCACGTTCAGTCTATATGTGTCTTTAGGTCTGAAGTGGGTTTCTCGTAGACAACATATATATATGAATCTTGTTTTTGTATCCATTCAGTCAGTCTGTGTCCTTCAGTTGGGAAATTTATCCATATACATTTAAAGTAAATATTGATATACTTGTACCAGTTGCTATTTTCTTAATTGTTTGGGGTTGATTTTGTGGATCTTTATTCTTCTCTTGTATTTCTTGACTGTATCAGTCCTTTTAATATTTGTTGTAAATGTGGTTTGGTGGTACCAAATTCTCTTAACTTTTGTTTGAAGAGCTTTGTATTCTCCATCACTGTTGAATGAGATCCTTGCTGGGTACAATAATCTTGATTGTATACTTTTCCTTTTCAGTATTTTAAATATATCCTGTCATTCTCTTCTGAACTGCAGAGTTTCTGCTGATAGATCAACTGTTAAAGGTATAGAATTTCCCATGTATGTTACTTGTTGCTTCTCCCTTGCTGCTTTTAATAGTCTTTCTTTATGTTTAGTCTTTGTTAGTTTCATTAGTATGTGTCTTGGCATGTTTCTCCTTAGGTTTATCCTTTATGGGACTCTTTGTGCCGCTTGGACTTGATTAACTGTTTCCTTTTCCATGTTAGGGAAATTTTCAACTATAAATCTCTTCACAAATTTTCTCATACCTTTTCTTTTTCTCTTCTTCTTCTGGGACCCCAATGATTAGAATGTTGGTGCATTTGATATTGTCCCAGTGGTCTCTGAGCCTATCCTCAGTTCTTTTCATTCTTTTTACTTTATTTTGCTCTTCGGAAGTTGTTTCCACCATTTTATCTTCCAGCTCACTGATATGTTTTTCTTCTTCAGATATTCTGCTATTGATTCCTTCTAGAGTATTTTTAACTTCTGTAATTGTGTTGTTTGTCTCTGTATGTTTATTCTTTTTTTTCTTTTAGGTCTTTGTTAATTGATTCTTGCATTTTCTCCATTTTGTTTTCAAGGTTTTTGATCATCTTTACTATCATTATTTTGAATGGTTTTTCAGATAGTTTGCCTATTTCTTCTTCTTCTTCTTCTTTTTTCTTTTCTTTTTCTTTTTTTTTTTTTTTTTGTATTATTGTGTCTCTAGTTTGTTCCTTTATTTGTGTAGTATTTCTCTGCCTTTTCTTTTCTTTTTTTTTTTTCTTTCTAAACTTATTGTGTTTGAGGTTTCCTTTTCCCAGGCTTCAAGGAAAATTGAATTCTATCCTTGAAGAAGGTTGAATTCTTTCTTCCTTTTGTATTCTATCCTCCTAATCTTGGTCCAGTAGTTTGTGCAAGCTTTGCTTAAGGTGAGAGTTGTGCTGAGTTTTTGTTTGTTTGTTTTTCCTCTGATAGGCAAGGCTGAGTAAGGTGGTAATCCTATTTGCTGATGATTTGGTTTGTATTTTTGTTTTGTTTGCTGTTTAGATGAGGCATCCTGCCCAGGATACTACTGGTGGTTGGGTGATACTGGATCTTGAATTCAAGTGGTTTCCTTTGTGTGAATTCTCACTATTTGATACTCCCTACGGTTATTTATCTGGTAGTCAAGAGTCTTGGATTCAGTGCTCCCACTCCAAAGACTCAGGGCTTGATCTCTAGACCATGTTCAACCAAAGTTGTGTATACTTATTTCCCTTTAGGAGTCCATATGGTATTAATATAAAGAGGCATTGTGGGAAGAACGTGTTAGTAGCTACTAAGTCTTGAGTTCTGCAGGTGATTTGGTGATCCAGTGGTTAAGACTCTGCACTTCCACTCACTGGTATGGTTGGAGTACTAAGATCTCACATGCTGAGTGGTGTGATTTTCCTTCAGTGGCATCACCTCCTTGCAGGTCCTGAGGAGACCAGGCTCCCAATAGGTGATGTGGGAAGGCAGGTGCTGCTGAGAGTTGTTTCATAAAATTTTTAAGCCAAAATTTATATATATTATTTGCCCTTGTCTCTCTCTATTATAGGTAATATATAAGCTTCTTAATAGTTAAAGAACATTTCAATATTTCCCTTTGACATCTACTACTATTTTCTGTTTATGGTACCATATTTGTAAGCTGAGTCCTTGGAAGCCCCTGAGTTTCCATCTTTTTAGAATCATTCCTTTTTATTTTTCTGATCTTCATGAAATTCTAATTTAGATCTCTTTGTTCTGTCCAAGGTGCTGCATCCATACTTTTCTTGGATAAGACAGAGCAATGATGGAACAGTATCCTTACCCACTAGTGGCAACAATTGGTACATTTTCTCACATTTTCTCACTCCCTTTCATCACCTGGTACATATTGTAAATGAAATATTTTTATGATCTATTTTATTGTTGAGGTATAAAGAATGCTATACATAAGCAGTTCATGGAGAACTCTGTTATAGTATGTGAAAAATGGTCATTGAGAATTCTTTTGATAATGAGTTAGTGGCCTGTGTCAATACAATGAAAATTTTTGATGACTATTTCCATTAAACCGACTCTGTAAACAGAAATAAAATATGGAAAGGCCTTAAAATATTATCTGATTTTCCTCCTCTGGACTAAAAAATGGTAGTTCTGACTGGTTATATGACTTACCTGAGACTGCAATGCTAGTTCCAAGAAAAAAAAAAAAAAAATCTAGGAGACTCAGAATGTTTGATTTGTCTTTTTTGTGGTCTCACAAACTATTTTCAAGGTAATTAGCATGGTTTTCATGTTTTATAAACTCCAACATTGCACTATTGGAGAATTGAGGTTTATTGTTTGTTTTGGGGAGGTGGATAGTGAAGGAGGGAAATACTTTGCTTATTTAACCATTTGTTTTGTTAAATTTTAAATGAATTCAGAATTATTTTATATTTCACTGATATCTTTATATTATCATCGAATTCTCAGGGGAAATTTTGCATTTCTACTGCCTTCCTGGGAATGTCACTGGGAATATTCATTGAGAAAACACAAGACAAGTAAATATAATCTTTTTCCAAAGGAAATAAATATAATACTGGGGCCAAAGATAAAATTAAAAAATAAATTCTCTGTAATAATTATCCTCAGAAAGATTTTAGAAGATAATGTGACTTTCAGTTGCCAGATTACTAAAGAAGAAACAGCTTTACTAAACTAAAGCTGGCAAACAGGTGGATTAGGAATAAGTAGAACATTAAGATAAAAGTAGTTTGAGAATATCAAGAACCAATGGTGGAGAAGAAAATGACAACCCATTCCAGTATTCTTGTCTGGGAAATCCCATGATCAGAAGAGCATGGCAGGCTACAGTCCATGAAGTCTCAAAGAGTTGGGCACAACTTAATGACTAAACAACAACAATCAGGAATCAATGGAGAGAGAAATTTAAAATAGAGGAAAGAGGGGATATGAGTTAGATGATTGAAAAGAGAGGTTTCTCTTCAACAGTTTACGTCCCAAGGGATAAATTATTTGGCCATCTTAAACTGAAAACTTAAAAATGTAGATGTAGTGCTTTGTTATATTGAGCTGGCTCTAAAAGGCCTACAGTAGATGGCTATATCCTCACTTTGTAACGTAATAAGCATTCTATAATTTCATAGGATAATTTGTGTTAAATATTTTACTAGGTGTTCATCATTATCAACCAAGCCACTTTAACATGAGGCACTATACCATTTAAAAATAATCACTTTAAGTTGAAAGTGTTATTTTACCTGGGTTTTGATGCAGAAGGAGAATGACATTGGGCTTCACCCTGTCCCAGGAACTCAACTTTAATCCTTGTCAAACCTGTGTTAGTCATTAGAGATGGCAACAGATAATGATTTTATGGTGGTGCTAGAACCTCCCGGGTGAGTTATGTTCGAGCACTCCTGTGAACTGGACATCTCTCACTGCAGGTCAGGGAGGGACACCGTCAGGACCAAAGGAGCAGTGGAAATTTTGGTGACATAGTCTAGTCTCTCTAACAGAACATGGCTATTGAATTAAACCCATCTTTAAATATCTGCAGTGCTCACATGTATAGTCATGATAGAATTTTTTGCTTTGTTCATCAGATCTTAATCTGAATCTATGATTAATTCCTTAGATATGAAACACTTCTCTCCAATTTACTTAAAAAAATATGTAAGTTTCATGTGTGCAGCTTAATAATTTGACATCTGTTTCCAGCTATTAATTTTTACCCTGGTGATCACTGCATAAGAATGTATACCCAGGGCAGAGAACAGCTGTCATTTGCTGGTGATCTGTGGTGTAACTCTGGACTCTTGTGGACTCCGCCCTGCAAGTGGACTCAGATCTGGTGCATAAGCCTGTGAACGCTTAGCCCACCTACTGTTGCTTCATCCAGATCAGTTTCCCATGGGATGGATCTCTTTGTGAAGGTTTTATGGGTTAACAAGCACATTTAACTAACAGACTCAAAGGGTATTCTCCAGTTGGGCCCTGTCAGAGGTAAAGGTGCTCTTCTGCCTTTATTTATCATCTTTATATAGTGCTGATCTTGATGTAACTGAGAGTAGATGAAAAGTGCAATTTTTTGAAGATCCTAAGGAGATCCAGACAGGGCTTGTTTTCATAAGGATTATAAACAATTATCAACTTGGAAACTATTAATAGTTTCTGGTCATATGTCACTTCTATTGACTAGATTTTTGAAAACTATGCTATTCCTAAAGACACTATATGTTATATTTCTTTTAAATGTTTTTAAAACTTGAAGACTACTATTGACTGGATATGAAAAATTGCATCTTTGGTTTATGTGATTCTGATAGTTTTTGGAAAAAAAAAAATTCTGTTAAATTTCCAGTTTAGACTTTCAGGAGTCCAGAAACTTTGAGACAGTACCAGGTGGAGGAACTGAAGAGGAGACTATCGGTGTGGTCAACAGCCTGCTTGCCTATCATGTCTTATTTCTTTCCAGAAGGCAGAACTTTCTCTGGTATCTGAGCCTCCTTCACATAGCTCTGCACTTCTGAGAAAGCTGTTCTTCTCACTGGCTTACGGCTGGATCTTAGTTAATCTATACCAGTTATCATATGACACTTTCCTACCAACTGTGGACTATCTAATATAATCCAGTAAAACTGAAAGGAGGGATTATGGTCCTGGTTCCCAGAGTTTTCTTTCTCTTTTTGTAAGATATGGCAAGGAGCCAGTCCTGTTAAGTGTTCTTCTTTGATAGGGTGGCAAAGCAGAGAAAATTAAGTTCTCTGTGACCTAGTCCTCCTTTTATGGTGCACTCTAGTTGTTATTTGGCTTGCTTTAAATCTTATTATCTTAGTATGTCAAATACTGAGTTTCCTTATGGTTCAGTTCAGTTCAGTTCAGTCGCTCAGTCACGTCCGACTCTTTGCGACCCCATGAATCGCAGCACGCCAGGCCTCCTTGTCCATCACCAACTCCCGGAGTTCACTCAGATTCGCGTCCATCAAGTCAGTGATGCCATTCAGCCATCTCATCCTCGGTCGTCCCCTTCTTCTCCTGCCCCCAATCCCTCCCAGCATCAAAGTCTTTTCCAATGAGTCAACTCTTTGCATGAGGTGGCCAAAGTACTGGAGTTTCAGCTTTAGCATCAGTCCTTCCAAAGAAATCCCGGGGCTGATCCTGTGTTTAGGACATGTAAAAGTGAGCTGGATGAATTACAAGCTGGAATCAAGGTTGCCAGGAGAAATATCAGTGACCTCAGATATGTACCACTCTGATGAGGAACTAAAGAGCCTCTTGATGAGGCTGAAAGAGTAAAAAAGCTGGCTTGAAACTCAACATTCAAAAAACTAAGAACATGTCATCTGGTCCCATCACTTCATGGCAAATAGAAACAGAAAAAGTGGGAGCATTGACAGGTTTTATTTTCTTGCCCTCCAAAATCACTGTGGACATTAACTGTAGCCATGGAATTAAATGATGCCTGCCCCTGGAATGAAAGCTATGACAAAGTAGTCAGCATATTAAAAAAGCAGAGTCATCGTTTTGGTGACATATTTCACATGGTCAGAGCTATAGTTTTTCCAGTAGTCATGTACAGATATGAGAGTTGTACTGAAAAGAAGGCTTAGGTATGAAAATTTTATGCTTTTGAATTGAGGTGCTGAAGAAGACTCTTGACAATCCCTTGGAAAGAAAGGAGATCAAACCAGCCAATCCAAAAGGAAATCAGCCCTGAATATTCATTGGCAGGACTGTTCTGAAAGGATCTAGTGAAGGTAAAAGGAGGGGGTGGCAGTGAATGAGATTGTTAGATAGCATCACCAACTCAATGGACACGAATTTGAACAACCTCCAGGAGATAGTGGAGGACAGAGGAGCCTGGCATGGTACAGTCCATGAGGTCTCAAATAGACACTATTTCACACAACAATACAAGAAAAACATGTTATTAGTCTAATTCAGCAAACGTTTAAGTATGATTAATGGATGCATCCTCATGTTAAGTGTCCCTGAATACATGGTATAATCCTGTGAAATGCAACATTGGCTTCATGATCTTCAGTTTGAATAATGGGATAGAGTTTTATGAAGGCTTGTGTCCAGCCCCAAATAAAAGGAAAAAGGATGATAATAACTAACATTTATCATGCTATCATGTCTTTATTATGTACATGTAATGCTCTAAGTGATTTAAATGACTTGACTTGTTTAAGCCTCACAAGAACTTTATGGAGATTTTAAACCCATTTTTAGAAGTGAGCAGCATGACAGAAAATTTAAGTAAAATGATTTAATTAACTAGCTAATGGGCAGAATTAGACCACTGCTTGGCATATAGAAACTTTGTAGAAAGCAATAACTAGCATCATCCCTGATGCCAAGTGCTATACAGCTAACAGATGACAGGTACAATACTGTGTCAGGAGGTCTGTGAAATTAAGAATATACTAAGATTTGATAAAATTTGAATGCCATTTTGGGGTTGGTGGATGGGTTGTGAGCAGGAAAAGATGAGGCCCAGAATGCAACATTGATTTGTTCACAGCCACAGGGTTAGGACATGCCTGGTGCAAGGGCTGAAATGTACTGACTGAATTTATAACATGAGAAGTAAGTGATAAGCGGGGGCCTGAACAGAGCTCCCTGGGAGCCATGCTATACCTTCCATGGGGAGAGGACTGGTGAGCTGACACTTAAAGCAGAGTGGTATCTGATGGTTTCAGTTTTAGTATGTTCAGGGTCTTAAAATGCATTAGTAGTAATTAAAATAGCTAACTGTCTTATGATGTATCTTGCTGAAAACCACTTCGATTATTTTATAATCAATTTTAGCACTTTTATTTCATTCACCAAAATAATTACTTGTGTAGGTGGTTTAAATTATTTGCAAATGGGACTGAACCGAAGTAGTAATTTATCCTCAGTGGATCTGAAATAGTTATTCTTGCCTACAATGAAAAGGAACATATTATTCCATGTTTAAGAATAACTTCCCATGTCTTAAGTTACCACTCGACCTGCTGACCTTGCATCTGAGTGATCCATTATTTACATCTGCTTTCCTGCCATCATTGTTCACATGTAAGGTTATCCCTCTTATCATTTAAGCTCTGTCTTATAAGAAATGATTCATTTCATTTTTCTTTGGTGAAAAACACAGGGCTTAGAGATTTATTTCTATCTTGTTAGTCACTGGGCTAAGTACAGGGGCCATGAAAGTAAATAAAATAAACCTCCTCAATCTATAATATAGAGGGAGACAGATATGAAACATTATGACCTCAAAACAATGTGATAATTATTGCCAGAGAAGTAGATACAAAATGCTAGTTCACATAATGTCATCACTTAGTAGATGTACTTTCCTCAAAAATTTAAAAAAAAAAAAAAAAGAAGGAACTGAGGCTAATTAACTTGCTTAATATGCAAGAAGGGCTTCCCTCATAGCTCAGTCAGTAAATAATCTGCTTGCAATGCAGGGGACCTGAGTTCAATTCCTATGTTGGGAAGATCCCCTGGAGAAGGAAATGGCAACCCATTCCAGTATTCTTGCCTGGAAAATCCCATGAACAGAGGAGACTGTCAGGCATGACAGTCCATGGGGTTGCAAGAGTCAGACGTTCCTTAGTGACTAAACCACCACAGCAAGTGACAAAGCAATTTTAGCACTCAAATTTGAATCCAAAAACTACAAACAGAACTCAAATAAACTTTACATTAGTAGAGATTGTTGATTTGATAGTTATTAATGCAGAATATTAAATGATTTTAAAATAAAGTGGTGAAGGAGTGACTGCCCAATATTATTTGACTCTTTGTGACCTTATGGACTGTAGCCCACAAGTCTTCTCTGTCCATGGGATTTTCCCGGCAAGAATATTGTAAGTGGGTTGCCATTTCCTCCTTCAGGGGATCTTCCTGAGTCAGGGATTGAACCCATGTCTCCAGCATCTCCACCTTTTCTGGCATATTCTTTACCCCTGAGCCACTGGTGAAGCCCTAAAATAAAGTGGTCTTTGTCAGTTATTTATGAGATAGATTTGAAAGAGTTTATTATTCTACTACATTGTACTCCATTTTATTAGCACTAATCATTAAAGATTTCATTCTGCATTCAAATTCAAAAAGGAGGAAACATTTTTTCTTAGAAACTAAGTTTAATTTGAAGGTGGAGCAAGAAATATAACTGTTCACTTATGTAAATATGTTATTCATGCTCCGCTTATAATCAGAAGTTCTCATCACCAAGCAGCTGTGTATCATTCCTGTTATACAATCCCTTTCGCTTTCACTTTTCACTTTCATGCATTGGAGAAGGAAATGGCAACCCACTCCAGTGTTCTTGCCTGGAGAATCCCAGGGATGGGGGACCCTGGTGGGCTGCCGTCTATGGGGTCACACAGAGTTGGACACGACTGAAGCGATTTATCAGCATACAGTCCCTTCTGAAAATGCCCATAAATAGAAGCATTTCTTTTATAAGTTTTATTGATTTTTGGTTTGGGATGAGCGTAAACTTCAAAACAGCTCAATACTGGCCTCATTCGCTGTCATTGTATTTAAAAGTCATTTACATTTTATTGACAGTAATTCATTTTCTTCCATGCCCTTTGCTTCAGTATATCTTATATTAATATCTCCTACATAAATGCTCTTTTCTCTTACATTGCTTTGAAAATTATTTTCAAAGTCTAATTGGTAATTAAATGTCTCTTGATTCTTTAAAATTTCCCTAGAAGTTATGTTTGGGCATATTTTAAGTTTGCCTGTCTTCTGAATTTTAGAATTATGATATCTGGAAGATTATGTATTTCACACTCCATGAAGAAATTTAGTCATAAAGAGCCTTATGTAACAACATATTTTGTAGTATTCTTTAGTGTTTAGCTCTAACAAGGTTGATTGTATAGTTTCCTGGTTAAATAAGTCAGTGTACATAGGTGTGATATAGTGCCATCAGAGTAAAGGCTAATTAAAAATGATTAAAACAGAAATTAAAGTAACAATTAATTAAAAAAAAAAAAAAAACAACAAAACAAAACATGATCACAAAGGTATTCTAAACATTCATGAACACATAACTTACCTAGGGGGCTACATCTTTTATTTTATCCTTGTCTTGCTTTCCTGCCCATAAGGGAAATACTATTGCATGGTGCCTTACCTTTAAGACTTATCCCAGTCTGGTTACTGGTAACTGTTTAACTTCATCATGTAAACTAAATTTCTCTTTTTAATTCCTGGCTTTTCCTATTTCTTTTCTATATTTAATCTGCTACATGTGAGGTAGAGTGTAATTCATTAGTATTTATTGAATTAATGAGAGAATAAAGTCACTACTACAAGTCTATGCCCCGACAAGTAATGCTGAAGAAGATGAACTTGAACGTTTCTATGAAGACCTACAGGACCTTCTAGAATTAACACCCCAAAAAAGATGTCCTTTTCATTATAGGCACTGGAGTGCAAAAGTAGGAAGTCAAGAAACAGCTTGAGTAACAGGCAAATTTGGCATTGAAGTACAGAATGAAGTAGGGCAAAAGCTAATAGAGTTCTGCCAAGAGAACACACTGGTCATAGTGAAAGATTGTTGTTGAATCACGCAAAGATGCTGGGATTCTTGGCCCCTGAATGAGAAGAATTCAATCCAGGGCCTGAGATGAGGCTTGATTACACAGAGCTTTTGTGTAATAAAGTTTTATTAAAGTATAAAGGAGACAGAGAAAGCTTCTGACATAGGCATCAGAAGGGGGCAGAAAGAGTACCCACCTGCTAGTGTTCAGCTGGATGTTATATAGTCACTAGCAGTCTGTTAATAAATGAAAGGAATGTCTTAAAACTCAGAATGGCACCAGGCCCCTCACCCATAAGATGCATTTTGGGATAATCTTGGCACCAAATGTTTCATCCTGGGCCATAACATGATTAACTTGAATCTTGAAGAAGGGCAGATCGCCATACAAATAGTTTTGTTTACACAGATTAGGGGAACAATATCTGAATATAACATACTGGTTTGTCAAGCAAGTTCTGAGCCAAGAGGCAGAACTGACTTGAAGTTTGGGGTAAATGCATAGTATATTAGCATAGCTTAAGATAAACGTTTCTATAAGAGAAATTCATTGGTTATCTCTAGGTTTGAGAATAGTTAACTTCAGGTGAAACCAGGTGTCATTATGGCAACACAGTATATTAAGAGAAACCTCCTTTTAAATTGGTATAGAGAAGGAAAAAATACTAGTTTGTTTCCTCCTGCAGCTTAAGAGAGATAAAAATGTTTGACACTTGCAGGCTATTTCCTCCATTTGGAGACCTCTGGCCTTCCTGCCTGTTACCCTCTCATTCCCCCCTTTTCTATAGGAGAATTATGTTGCCTAGGGAAAAGGGGCATCATTCTCCTTCCATAACTGCTTCTGAGCTGACAAGGGGCGTTGTCCCTAAATTGGTGAGGCAACATATTCTCCTAATCCTCATATTGAGGATATCTGATCCAGCGGCCCCAAATAGTAGTTGGAGAGAGCTGCAGTAGTAGCAGGAGTTTGAGCAACCATTTGTAACTTAAAAGCTTTCATCTGGCTAGAAAAAAATCTAGTTACACAGTTACAGATGTAAGGCAACATAGTCATTAAAACAAGTTAAAATCAAATTTAGAAGTCACATTATATCCATATTTAAAGTGCAACGTGTTGCACCAGTCCATTTTAGGGTCGTTAGATGTCATCAAATAAGAGGCATCTCATGATTGTTGTAGAAGGTATTTGCAGACTTTGAGAAAGTTTTTTCCTTGAAGTGGAGATGTTGACCATGGGAATCCTTGCACTGATGAAGAGGGGAGTGCTCCACAGACCCAGCAGTTAGACCGATTGTGGAGTGCAGTGTAGGAGTGAGCCCAGGATAGGAAGGCATTGTCTTGAGGATCAAATGGCAGATTCAGGATTTTTGGAGTCAGCACAAGTAGGCTCACATAGATTATCAGGCCCATCTGAAAAGTACAAAGTCAAAGCATAGAAAGTAAAGACATAAAATGAAGTCACTTAGTTTTGGTCACTATGCCACCTCTTAACTTGAGTGTGATGTACCCACAAATCAATTCTTGGCACTTTGACAGCTGTGGGAGAAGAAAGAATAACCTGGTAAGGGCCTTCCCAGAGGGGCTCGAGGGATGGGCCCCCAGATCCCAATGTTTGTATGAGAACCTCAGTTCCTGGTTCAAATAGAGGCTTGCTTGACTCAGAGGCTGGGTCAGGAGTCGTCTTCAGGAGTTCTGTTAATGTCTGCTGAAAAGCTGAGAGCTGAGTTACATAACTAGTTAATTTCAAGGCTTCAAGGTCTATAGCAATATCTGTGTGTAAGAAAGGCCTTCCATAAATACATTCAAAGGGGGACAGTCCCTCTTTTTGGGGGGCAGTTCAAGCCCTCATTAAAGCTATGGGTAGGACTTTAATCCAATTGTCCTCTGTCTCTTGAGTTAGTTTGCGCTGATGTCTTTTGATAATGTCATTAGCTTTTTCAATCTTTGCTGAGGATTGGGGTCTCCAGGAACAGTGTAAGTGATATTTTATTCCTAAAGCTTTAGAAACCCCCTAAGTTACAGCAGGTTTAAAGGCAGAGCCATTGTCACTCTGAAGGCTCCGTGGCAGCCCAAACCTGGGGATAATTTCATGGATTAAAATCTTTATAACCTCCTTAGCCTGTTCCCTACGACAGGGAAAGGCCTCAATCCATCCAGTATAAGCATCCACCCCAATTTGTAAGCAACAATATCCATTAGATTTTGACATATGAGTAAAATCAATTTCCCAGTCCTCTCCCGGATACTTCCCACTTCGTTGTAATCCAGATTTTGCTAGCTTTTCAGTCTTTGGGTTACTTCTTTGACAAACCTCACACCTTTTGATAATATTCTTTAAAGTTTTCATTACATTTTTACCCTCAAACGAGAAACAATTTGGTAAATACTCTCTGCACCCAAATGAAAACTCTAATGTAAACCCTTAAGAATTTTCCACTGAGCGTTTTCAGGAATTATTAATCGTCCATCTTCGGACTTTAACCATCCTTTATCAGTAATCTTTGTTCCTTGTTTCTCATATCTTTCTAATTCTTCCTCAGTATATTTTGGTTGTTCCTGTTCCACAGGACCTGTCCAGATCAAAGGCATCCGCAGTGAAGGGGTTATGTAAAGTGCCTCTTTTGCTTTTCTGGTTTGACTGTCAGCCAACTGATTATCTTTGGCTACCTTACTCCCATCCCTGCTGTGCCTTTTGAAATGCATAACAGCTACTTCTTTAGGACAATATATAGCAGTTAAAAGTCTCTCAATATCTCTGAAATGCTTAATAGGTTCTCCTGTTGCTGTTTTAAACTGTCTTTTTTTTCCATATTGCAGCATGAGCATGTAAAGTCAAAAAAGCATACTTAGAATCAGTGTAGATATTTACTCACTGCCCTTTGCTTAATTCTAGAGCTCGGGTCAGAGCCACAAGCTCCGCTAACTGAGCACTGGTTCCCTGGGGGAGAGATTTTGCTTCCAAAACCTGTTCAGCAGTCACCATGGCATTACCTGCATTATGCTTTCCATCCCGAACAAAAGAACTGCCATCTGTAAATGTTTCCATGTCAGGATTGTCTAATGGAGTATCCATTAGATCTTCCAGAGCTGCATAGTTAAAAGTTAGGGATTGGGAACAATCATGATCAGGTGTTTCATTTTCCTTCTCAGGAAGGAAAGTGGCAAGATTTAAATTTACACAAAATTTAAGCTTAGTTACTGGTCCTTCTAACAACAATGATATTTAAGAAGCCTACTGTCTGTCATCCAAATATTAACTTTAGAATTTAAGATTCCGCTCACATCATGAGAAGTCAGTACAGTAAGGTTTCATCCATTAATTATTTTTAAAGCTTCAGGTGCTAATAAAGCCTCTGCCCCAATTACTTTTATACAGTGGGGCCACCCACGTGAAATAAGCAATAGGTTGCTGCTGAGGCCCTCGGTGTTGTGTCAAAACTCTCAAGGCCATACCTTTCCTTTCAGTGACAAACAAATTAAATTCTGACACTGTGGGCAACCTCAGAGCTGGAGCCTGCAGGAGAGCAGTCTGAAGAACCTTAAAAGCCTTTTGAGTTTCTGGAGACCAAACCAGTTTGTCAATTTGGGCCTGCTGAGTTTCAGCTATAGGTTTATATAAAGGCCAGACATGTTCCCCATAACCCGGAATCCAAATGTGACAGTAAACTGTGATTCCCAAAAATCCTCTCACATGTTGTAAAGTCATAGGTAGGGGATGATTTAGTATAGGTTTAATTCTCTCAGGGCCTATGGCCCTAGTCCCTTCTGATATGATTAGGCCCAGATATCTAACCAATTGTTGACAAAGCTGAACCTTTTCTCTTGATGCCTTGTAACCACAGCCTGCCAAAAAGTTTAAGAAATCTTCTGAGGCTCATGAACAAGCTTCCCCTGTCTCAGAAAAGAGCAAAATATCATCTACATACTGTAACACCACTGGTTCAGAGCTATTAAAGTTTTGTAGATATCCTGACGAACTTTGTCCAAATAAGTGAGGACTGTCACGAAATCCCTGGGGCAAAACTGTCCAGGTTAACTGAGAAGCTGGCTGCCTAGGGTCTTCAAAGGCAAATAGAAATTGACTTTCTTCTGCCAAAGGCACTGAATAGAAGGCATCTTTCAAGTAAATTACTGAGAAATATTTGGCTCGTTTAGGAATTTCAGACAATAGAGTATAAGGGTTAGGCACCACGGGGTGTAAAGGAACTACAGCCTCATTTATTATTTGTAAATCTTGAACTAGTCTCCATTTACCATTTGATTTTTTTTTATTTTTTTAAAATTTTTATTTTTACTTTACTTTACAATACTATATATATATATATATATATATATATATATATATATATATATATATATTTTTTTTTTTAATACCCAAAGTAGGAGTGTTGCCAGGACTGTTATGGAGAGTTAATAGTCCCTGCTCCTTTAAACTTTTGATGATGGTTAAACCCTTCCTTAACCTGAGGTTTCAGTGGATACTGCTTCTTATGTGGAAATAAGTGTGGGTCTTTGAGTTTGACAACTACAGGAATAGCATTTTGTGCTTGACCCACAGATTTTCCATCAGTCCATACTCTAGGATTTACATTTTGTTCAACTAAAGGAGAGAAAGGGAGGGCTCCATATTCATGAAAACAGAGGCATGGACCTTGCTCAGTATATCCCTTCCCAAAAGAGGTGAGGGATTCTGGCACGATCAAAAACTCATGTGAAAATAGCACAGAATCCCAGTTGCAAGATAAAGAATAACTGAAATAATACATTTTGGCTTGTCCAGACAGTCCCATTACAGAAGCGGATTGGGAAGAAAGTGGGCCAGGGGCTTCAGTAAGCACAGAGTAAGTTGCCCCAGTATCTAAAACGAAATCGATGGATTGGTCCCCCACAATTATTAATACCCGGGGTTCCTCAGGTGTAATTAGGGCAGGAATTTGTGTGGGGACCCCCAGGCCCCTTCAGTCCTGATTGTCTTGAGAGTCCGACCCCAGAGACCTATGCCTCTGGGGGCAGTCTCTCTTCCAGTGTGGTCCTTTGAAGACTGGACATGGAGCTGGGGGTGGCTTAGATGCCTGGGAGCAATTCCACTTGAGGTGCCCCTCTTTTCCACAGTAATAGCAAGCCCATTCCTTTTCACCTAGGTCCCTCTGGGCATCTTTCTCAGGCTGTTTAGGAAAGTTTTTCGTAGCCATTGCGAAGGCTTCTGCCTTTTCCTTTGTCTTTTGCTGCCTTTCTTTCTTTTCCTCTTATTCCCTACCATAATAGATTGTCTGAGCCAGTTGTAACAGAGTATCTAAAGACTGATTTGGTCGATACAGCCGTTTTAATAGCTTATGACTGATATCTGGAGCCGACTGAGTGAGAAAGCTATCCTTTAAGATCACTTTTCCCTCTTCACTTTTGGGATCAATCTCAGTGAATCTGCGAAGGGCTTCTCTCAGTCTATCTAGAAATTTACCAGGAGCTTCCTTCTCCTCCTGTTCTATGTCTGCCAATTTGCCACAGTTTAAAGGCTTAAAATGCGCTTGCCTGAGTCCTTCAAGAATACATCTGACAAAATGACTCTGATCCCATCTTCCTTTAGCTGTGTTGTAGTCCCAGTCTGCTTCTGTAGTTGGGACCGCCTGATTCCCAGTGGGGAGGGCCGCTATCTCATTCTCCCTATTCTCTACTGATTCATTACTAAGCAATTCATCTCCATGTGTGAAGTCACTCAGTCGTGTCCGACTCTTTGCGACCCCGTGGACTATAGCCCGCCAGGCTCCTCTCTCCATGGGATTCTCCAGGCAAAAATACTGGAATGGATTGCCATTTCCTTCTCCAGGGGATCTTCCCAACACAGGGATCGAACCCGGGACTCCTGCACAACCACTTTTCCCAAAACTCGAGTCTTTGAGTCGGGAGTCAGCGTTTGTCCCAAGATATACATCATATCCTTCCAAGTAAGGTCATAAAGCAGAGTAACACCTTTAAAAGCTCTAATATATTTTTCTGGGTCCTCTAAATAGTCTCCCAGATCCTCCTTGATTCTTTGTATTTCTTGATAAGAAAAAGGCTTATTGATTCTCATAGACTTGATTATTTCTCCCAGTGGGTGTTTCATGAAGAGGCAACAGCTTGTGTGGCTGTTCCTCAGTCTCTCTGGCTGCTCTGTGCATATGATCCCAGGGATAGATTGGACAGCCGGTTTTTCTTTTTCTCTTTGTCTCCTGTCCTCCATTTCATCTTTTACTTTGATGGTCTGAGTTTCTACTGAAACCAGAGTAGTCTGAGGTCTTACTGAGACAGGAGTTGTTTGGATCGCCATGTGGGCAGTTTGAATCTCAGTTTGGATTTCCACTGAGACCAAGGGAGTTTGAATCTCAGTTTGGGTTTACACTGAGACAAAAGCAACCCTTCTGAGAGGGGTTCTCTGGTTTTCAGTTTGCTCAGCTTGGAGCCTCCGGGTACAGGGGCAAAGTAGGAGGACAGGAGGGAACTGAAGGTTTCACGCCCAAATCTATACCCTTAGGACATAAGTCTGGCATATTTCGCAGAGAGAAAAAGGGCAACACATATGCTACTTCTACCCATTTCCCTTGTTCCTTACAGAACCGGTCTAATTATAAAACTATTATCCTTAAGAGACCCTCCAATTGGCGACCGTTCGCCATCCTCCAGTGGATACCGTGGCCGTGCAGCATCACATAGGAAGACCAGGTGTGTCTTCTTTAAGCCCTGGGAATCAAGTCTATCCCAGTTTTTCAGGATACAGGTCAAAGGAGTAAGGCTGGAGTTGTTAGCTCCCATGTGTAAGAGAGAAAAAAAGCGACCAGCACCATTTTTATACAGGAGGCTTCCCTCCCTGCTCAGATGGGGGTGTAGACAGACTTTACACCAAAAGTTTTTCCTTCCTGGTCGGAATTAGTCTGTCCCTTACTGACGCAGGCGCCATCCTCGTCCTTCCCGGTTCTACCACCAAGACGGGATGAGGATGTACCTGACATCAATCCAGCTCTTCACCATTAACCTTGCTTGCCTCTGATGCCACCCGGGGTGCAATCAGAGTAACCTTCCAGCATGCCACCCAAGCTAAGACCGCTGGGGGAAACATTTGTCACCTGAGTGCCTGTGCACGACCCTGAATATATTCCTGTCTACAATAAGACCAATATGAACATAAAACTGAGATGTTCCTTCCAAGCATCACCACACCAGTATAAGAGCCTGCCTCTGGTCCACTAAGAGCCAGCGTCACCAAAGGGGAAAAACAAAACCAAAAACAAACAAACAAAAAACCTCTGCAGTCCCTATTTGAGTAACGTTTTACCTCAGAGATGTTCTTGGAGCTAGAGCTCCATTTAGCTTCTGAACTTCCAATTCCTAGCGAGGCTAGGCACTTTCTTGACTACCAATCCAAGTTTGGGACCTAAGCCACAGTACACAATAACAGTATAGATCACAAGTCTCTTGAAAGTCTATGATCTGATTGATTAGGTTAGCACTTCTAATTTCCAAGGAGTTATGAAATGGTCAAAGAGACTGAAAAGTTTGACCAAGAAAGGAGAGTTTGGTCCACATGCTTTGTCCATTTCTGGTCGGTTCCTGAAGGAGACATTGGATGCCTCTTGGCATTGGCAGGTCAGTATAAACCCCCAACAGGTTTCTGCCGTAAGCTGTATGAGATCACTGTGGAACCGCAGAGCAGGGCTCCTCACTTGCTTCGTGCAGGGCATGCCATTTATTCACACAAGCACACCGTAGAGTTAGTAAAGAACAGCAGAAATCATCCTCACTAAGAGAACAAAGAACTAGAGCTCCAAACATCCTTACCTTGTCCTGAAGGATGCCGGATGAGCTCCCAAGATGAAAGATTGTTGTTGAATCACACAAAGGCACCGGGATTCATGGCCCCCATATGAGAAGAATTCAGTCTGGGGCCAGAGACGAGGCTTGATCACTCAGAGCTATTGTGTAATAAAGTTTTATTAAAGTATAAAGGAGATAGAGAAAGCTTCTGACATAGGCATCAGAAGGGGGCAGAAAGAGTACCTACCTGCTAGTGTTCAGCTGGATGTTATATAGTCACTAGCAGTCTGTTAATAAATGAAAGGAATGTCTTAAAACTCAGAATGGCACCAGGCCCCTCACCCATAAGATGCATTTTGGGATAATCTTGGCACCAAATGTTTCATCCTGGGCCATAAAATGATTAACTTGAATCTTGAAGAAGGCAGATCACTATACAAATAGTTTCATTTACATAGATTAGGGGAACAATAACTTAATATAACATACTGGTTTGTCAAGCAAGTTCTGAGCCAAGAGGCAGAACTGACTTGAAGACAGAGTTTGGGGTAAATGCATAGTACATTACCACAGCTTAAGGTAAATGTTTCCATAAGAGAAATGCATTGATTATCTCTAGTTTGAAAATAGTTAACTTCAGGTGAAACCAGGTGTCATTATGGCAACACAGTATATTAAGAGAAACCTCCTTTTAAATTTGTATAGAGAAGGAAAAAATATCCCTAGTTTGTTTCCTCCTGCAGCTTAAGAGAGATAAAAATGTTTGACACTTGCAGGCTATTTCCTCCATTTGGAGACCTCTTGCCTTCCTGCCTATTACCCTTTCAATAGCAAACACCCTCTTCCAACAACACAAGAGAATACTAAACATGGACATCGCCAGATGATCAGCAACAAAATTAGATTGATTATATTCTTTACAGCCAAAGATGGAGAAGCTCTATACAGTCAGCAAAAACAAGACCGGGAGCTGACTGTGGCTCAGATCATGAACTCCTTATTGCCAAATTCAGACTTAAATTGAAGCAAGTGGGGAAAACCACTAGACTATTCAGATATGACCAAAATCACATCCCTTACAAATACACAGTGGAAGTGAGAAATAGATTTAAGGGACTAGATCTGATAGACAGAGTGACTGAAGAACTATGGATGGAGCTTCATGACATTGTACAGGAGAGAGGAATGAAGAGCATCCTCAAGAAAAAGAAATGAAAAAAAAAAAAAAAAAAAAAAAAAAAGGCTGTTTGAGGAGGCCTTACAAATAGCTGTGAAAAGAAGAGACCTGAAAAGCAAAGGAGAAAAGGAAAGATATACCCCTTTGAATACAGAGTTCCAAAGAATAGCAAGGAGAGATAAGAAAGCCTTCCTCAGCGATCAAGCCAAAGAAATAGAGGAAAACAATTGAATGGGAAAGACTAGAGATGTCTTCAAGAAAATTAGAGATAGCAAGGGAACATTTCATGCAAAGATGGGATCCATACAGGACAGAAATGGTATAGACCTAACAGAAGCAGAAGATATTAAGAAGAGGTGGCAAGAATAATCAGAAGGACTGTACAAAAAAGATATTCATGACCCAGATAATTCATGATGGTGTGATCATTCAGAGTCATATCCTGCAATGTGAAGTCAAAGGGGCCTTAGAAAGCATCACTACGAACGAAGCTAGGAGAGGTGATGAAATTCTAGTTGAGTTATTTCAAATTCTGAAAGATGATGCTGTGAAAGTGCTGCACTCAATATGTCAGCAAATTTGGAAAGCTCAGCAGTGGCCACAGGACTGGAAAAGTCAGTTTTCATTCTAATCCCAAAGAAAGGCAATGCCAAAGAATGCTCAAATTACTGCACAATTGCACTCATCTCACATGCTAGTAAAGTAATGCTCAAAACTCTCCAAGCCAGACTTCAGCAATACTTGAACCGTGAACTTCCAGATATTCACATTGGTTTTAGAAAAGACAGAGGAACCAGAGATAACATTGCCAGCATTGGCTGAATTATAGAAAAAGCAAGAGTTCCAGAAAAAACATCTATTTCTGCTTTATTGACTATGCGAAAGCCTTTGACTCTGTGGATCACAATAAACTGTGGAAAATCTTGAAAGAGATGGGAACACCAGACCACCTGACCTGCCTCTTGAGAAACCTATATGCAGGTCAGGAAGCAACAGTTAGACTGGACATGGAACAACAGACTTGTTCCAAATAGGAAAAGGAGTACGTCAAGGCTGTATATTGTTACCCTGCTTATTTAACTTATACACAGAGTACATCATGAGAAATGCTGGGCTGGAAGGAAGCACAAGCTGGAATCAGGATTGCTGGGAGAAATATCAATAACCTCAGATACGCAGATGATACCACCCTTATGGAAGAAAGTGAAGAGGAATTAAAGAGCCTCTTGATGAAATTGAAAGAGGAGAGTGAAAAAGTTGGCTTAAAACTCAGCATTCTGAAAACTAAGATCATGGCTTCGAGTCCCATCACTTCATGGGAAATAGATGGGAAAACAGTGGAAACAGTGTGAGACTTTATTTTGGGGGGCTTCAAAATCATTGCAGATGGTGATTGCAGCCATGAAATTAACAGGCACTTACTCCTTGGAAGGAAACTTGTAACCAACCTGAACAACATATTAAAAAGCAGACATTTCTTTGTCAACAAAGGTCTGTGTAGTCAAGGCTATCGATTGTCCAGTGGTCATGTATCAATGTGACAGTTGGACTATATAGAAAGCTGAGTGCTGAAGAACTGATGCTTTTGAACTGTGGTGTTGGAGAAGACTCTTGAGAGTTCCATGGACTGCAAGGTGATCCAACTAGTCCATCCTATAGAAGATCAGCACTGGGTGTTCATTGGAAGGAATGGTGCCAAAGCTGAATCTCCAGTACTTTGGCCAACTAATGCAAAGAGCTGACTCATTTGAAAAAACCCTAATTCTAGGAAAGATTGAGGGCAGGAGAAGGGGACGACAGAGCATGATATGGTTGGATTACATCACTGACTCAACGGACATGGGTTTGGGTGGACTCTGAGAATTGGTGATGGACAGGGAGGCATGGGATGCTGCGGTTCATGGGGTCACAGAGTCGGACACAACTGAGCAACTGAACTGAACTGAAGGATACATAACTGGCAGGAAGTTTAAATGGTACAAACCACTTTATTAAATGCTCTGTCAATTTCTTACAAAGTTAAACACCATTTTGTGAAGGATTTCCGACTCTTTGCGACCCCGTGAATCACAGCATGCCAGGGCTCCCTGTCCGATACCAACTCCTGAAGTTTACACAAACTTACTCCTTGGAAGAAAAGTTACGACCAACCTAGATAGCATATTCAAAAGCAGAGACATTACTTTGCCGACTAAAGTCCTTCTTGTCAAAGCTGTGGTTTTTCCAGTGGTCATGTATGGATGTGAGCGTTGGACTGTGAAGAAGGCTGAGTGCCAAAGAATTGATGCTTTTGAACTGTGGTGTTGGAGAAGACTCTTGAGAGTCCCTTGGACTGCAAGGAGATCCAGCCAGTCCATTCTGAAGGAGATCAGCCCTGGGATTTCTTTGGAAGGAATGATGCTAAAGGTGAAACTCTAGTACTTTGGCCACCTCATGCGAAGAGTTGACTCATTGGAAAAGACTCTGATTCTGGGAGGGATTGAGGGCAGGAAGAGAAGGGGACAACAGAGGGTGAAATGGCTGGATGGCATCACTGACTCGATGGACGTGAGTCTGAGTGAACTCCGGGAGTTGGTGATGGACAGGGAGGTCTGGCGTGCTGCAATTCATGGGGTCTCAGAGTCGGACACGACTGAGCAACTGAACTGAACTAAACGTCATTGAGTCGATGATGCCATCCCGCCATCTCATCTTCTGTCATCCCCTTCTCCTCCTGTCCCCAATCCCTCCCAGCATCATAGTCTTTTCCAGTGAGTCAACTCTTCGCATGAGGTGGCTAAAATATTGGAGTTTCAGCTTCAGTGTCAGTCCTTCAAATAAACACCCAGTACTGATCTCCCTCAGGATGGACTGGTTGGGTCTCCTGCAATAAAAGGGACTCTCAAGAGTCTTCTCCAACACCACAGTTCAAAAGCATCAATTCTTCAGCACTCAGGTTTCTTTATAGTGCAACTCTCACATCCGTACATGACTACTGCAAAAACCACTGTCTTGAGTAGATGGACATTTCTTGGCAAAGTGCTGTCTCTGCTTTTTAATATGCTGTTCAGGTTGGTCATAACTTTCCTTCCATGGGGTAATCATCTTTTAAATTCATGGCTGCAATCACCATCTACAGTGATTTTGAAGCACCCAAAATTAAAGTGTGACACAGTTTCCTTTGTTTCCCCTTCTAGTTTCCATGAAGTGTTGGGACCGGATGCCATGATCTTCATTTCCTGAATGTTGAGCTTTAGCCCACTTTTCAGTGTTCTCTTTCATCAAGAGGCTTTTTAGTTCCTCTTCACTTTCTGCCATAAGGGTGGTGTCATGTGTATATCTGACGTTATTGATATTTCTCCCAGCAATCTTGATTTCAGCTTGTACTTTTTCCAGCCCAGTGTTTCTCATGATGGTACTCTGCATATAAGTTAAATAAGCAGAGTGACAATATACAGCCTTGACATACTCCTTTTCCTATTTGGAACCAGTCTGTTGTTCCATGTCCAGTTATAACTGTTGTTCCTGACCTGCATATAGGTTTCTCAAGAGGCAGGTTAGGTGCTCTGTTATTCCCATCTCTTTCTGAAGTTTCCATAGTTTATTGCGATCCACACAGTCAAAGGCTTTGGCATAGTCAATAAAGCAGAAATAGATGTTTTTTGGAACTCTTGCTTTTTCCATGATCCATCGGATGTTTGCAATTTAATCTCTGCTTCCTATTCCTTTCCTAAAGCCAGGTTGAACATCTGGAAGTTCACGGTTCACGTATTGATGAAGCCTGAGTTGGAAAATTTTGACTGTTACTTTACTAGCGGGTGAGATGAGTGCCATTATGTGGTAGTTTGAGCATTCTTTTGCATTGCCTTTCTTTATGATTGTAATGAAAACTGACTTTTTCCAGTGCTGAGGCCACGGATGCGTTTTCCAAATTTACTGGCATATTGAGTGCAGCACTTTCACAGCATCATCTTCCAGGATTTGAAATAGCTCAACTGGAATTCCATCACCTCCACTTGCTTTGTTTGTAGTGATGCTTTCTAAGGCCCACTTCAATTCACTTTCTGTCATGTCTGGCTCTAGGTAAGTGATCACACCATCATGATATCTGGGCCATGAAGATCTTTTTTGAACAGTTCTTCTGTGTATTCTTGCCACCTCTTCCCAATACCTTCTGCTTCTGTTATGTCTATACCTTTTCTGCCCTTTATCGAGCCCATCTTTGCATGAAATATTCCCTTTTGTGTGTAATTATCTTTAAGAGATCTCTAGTCTTTCCCATTCTGTTGTTTTCCTCTATTTCTTTGCATTGATCTCTGTAGAAGGGTTTCTTATCTCTCCTTGCTATTCTTTGGAAGTCTGCATTCAGATGCTTATATCTTTCCTTTTCTCCTTTGCTTTTCACTTCTGTTCATTTCACAGTTCTTTGTAAGGCCTCCTCAGACAGCCATTTTTCTTTTTTGCATTTCTTTTACATGGGGATGGTCTTGATCCCTGTCTCCTGTGCAATGTCATGAACCTCCGTCCATAGTTCATCAGGCACTCTATCAGATCTAGTCCCTTAAATCCATTTCTCATGCCCACTGTAGAATCATAAAGGATTTGATTTAGGTTATACCTTAATGGTCTAGTGGTATTCCCTACTTTCTTGAATTTAAGTCTGAATTTGGCAATAAGGAGTTCCTGTTCTGAGGCACAGGCAGCTCCCAGTCTTGTTTTTGTTAACTGTATAGAGCTTCTCCATCTTTGGCTGCAAATAATATAATCAATCTGATTTTGGTGTTTTCCATCTGGTGATGTCCATGTGTAGAGTCTTCTCTTGTGTTATTGTAAGAGGGTATTTGTTATGAGCAGTGAGTTCTCTTGGCAATACTATATTAACCTTTGCCCTGCTTCCTTCTGTACTCCAAGGCCAAATTTGCCTGTTACTCCAGGTGTTTCTTGACTTCCTACCTTTGCATTCCTGTCCCCTGAAAAGGGTATCAATTTTGGTTGTTCTAAAAGGTCTTGTAGGTCTTCATCAGTTCAGTTCAGTTCAGTCACTCAGTCGTGTCTGACTCTGACCCCATGAATCGCACCATGCCAGGCCTCCCTCTCCATCACCAACTCCCGGAGTTCACTCAGACTCGCGTCCATCGAGTCAGTGATGCCATCCAGCCGTCTCATCCTCTGTCGTCCCCTTCTTCTCCTGCCCCCAATCTCTCCCAGCATCAGAGTCTTTTCCAATGAGTCACCTCTTCTCATGAGGTGGCCAAAGTAGGTCTTCATAGAACCGTTCAAGTTCAGCTGCTTCAGCATTAGTGGTTATGGCATAGGCTTTAATTACCGTGATATTGAATGCTTTGCCTTGGAGATGAACAGTGATCATTCTGGCATTTTTGAGATTGGATCCTAAGTACTGCATTTCAGACTCTTTTGTTGATCATGATGGCTACTCCATTTCTTCTAATGTATTCCTTCCCACAGTAGTAGCTAAAATGGTCATCTGAGTTAAATGGACTTTCCAGTCCATTTTATTTGGCTGATTCTTAGAATGTGAATGTTCATTCTTGTCTCCTGTTGGACCACTTCCAATTTGCCTTGAATCATGGACCTAACATTCCAGGTTCCTATGCAATATTGCTCTTTAGAGCATTGGACCTTACTTCTATCACCAGTCACATCCACAGCTGGGTATTGTTTTTCCTTTGGCTCCATCCTTTCATTCATTGTGGTGTTATTTCTCCACTGATCTCCAGTAGCATATTGGGCACTTACTGACCCGGGGAGTTCTTCTTTCAGTATTCTATCATTTTGCCTTTTCATACTGTTCATGGGGTTCTCAAGGCAAAAATACTGAAATGATTTGCTATTCCCTTCTCCAGTGAACCTCATTCTGTCAGATCTCTCCTCCGTGACCCATCTGTCTTGGGTGGCCCCCTCATGGCATGGCTTCGTTTCACTGAGTTAGGCAAGGCCGTGGTCCGTGTGATCAGATTGGCTAATTTTCTGTGATTATGGTTTCAGTGTGTCTGGCCTCTGATGACCTCTTGCACACCTACCATCTTACTTGGGTTTCTCTTACCTTGGATGTGGGGTATCTCTTCACGGCTGCTCCAGCAAAGCACTGCCGAGGCTTCTTACCTTGCACGAGGTCGCCCCTCCTCACCTTGAGTATGGAGTAGCTCCTCTTGGACCTCTTTTACCCATGCAGCCGCTGCTCCTTGGACGTGGGGTAGCTCCTCTTGGCTGCTGCCCCTGATTTTGGACATGGGATAGCTCCTCTGGGCTGCTCCTGCACTGTCACAGCCTGGCGCTCTAGGTCTCCGTCCCTGACCTTGTGTGTAGGGTAGCTCCTCTCATCCACTTTTCTGTGTAGTCCACAGCACTTTTGCATGGTCTGTCACAGCCACAGTGCTTCTGCATGGTGCAAAGTTAAATAGAGGTAGATAAACAAGATTTACGGAGAAGGCAATGGCAACCCACTCCAGTAGTCTTGCCTGGAAAATCCCATGGACAGAGGACCCTGGTATGCTGCAGTCCATGGGGTCCTGAGGGTTGGACATAACTGAAAAACTTCACTTTCACTTTTCACTTTCATGCATTGGAGAAGGAAATGGCAACCCACTCCAGTGTTCTTGCCTGGAGAATCCCAGGGATGGGGCAGCCTGGTGGGCTGCCGTCTATGGGGTCGCACAGAGTCGGACACGACTGAAGTGACTTAGCATTAGCAAACAAGATTTATATATGTTAAAGGTGAACTGCAAGGGGAAGAGAACAGTAGGAAAACAAAACAAAGGAATAAATTAGAAAAAAATTAATTGGTTTAAAAAATCTAAAAAAGAGAGAGAGAGGGAAAAAAAAAAAAAAAAAAAAAGAGTAAAACTCCACAGAACTGCAGAAGCCCAACACAGAGGCAGAGGTTTATGGCACCAATAAAAAAGGTGACTGAGTAAAAAAAAAAAAAAAAAAAAAAAAAGTTCAAAAATTATTTGGATTTATCAGTGCCAATAAAATCAACAATTACAACAGAGTGGGGGTAGGGAGGTAAAACATCTGAAAGAATCTATAGAACAAGTCAAAAAATAAGAATAATAAGTGGTTTTCTTGAGTCACTGCTGTCAGAGTCCTTTCCCTCAATGGAAATAACAGTCCATCTCACCTTCCTAGGATGCCCTACAACACAGTGCTGATTTCTGGACCTCCTGTGGAGGCTGCTCAGATTCTAATCTGGTCCTACTCTTCTGTGTTCTTGCTTCTAATGCCCACAGTTATCAGAGCTAGTGCATTTTCTTTTGTGAGGGCTCTCAGTGTCCTTTTAGATATTTCTTAGACACAGAGTCTGCCTAGTTGATCATCTGGATTTAATCTGCAGCTTGTATAGATGGTC